>NC_035435.2:158843244-159443244 GCF_002127325.2 Helianthus annuus | reverse complement strand
CCACTAGATTCAACATTAGGGACACCCACTAAGACCGACTCAGAAGAAGAATCAGGATATTCTTGATTTTCTTGAGGAGTAGTTTCAGTGGTTTCACTGAATGTATCCTGAGGGACCTCACCTGTAACATTATTGTTCACATATTCAACACAAACATCATCAGTTTTGCCCCAAACATCAGGCTCACTTGACGACACATAAGCACAAAATAACTCAAACAATGTTTTTCCAAAAGCAATTTCAGACTCAGTTTGTTCATAATAGGTTTCAGAAAAATCAGAATGAAAAACTGGTTCACTCCCAAGTACATCTCCACACTTTACTTCAGGAACTTTATCTGCACATGAAGACGAAGCGTTAGGATCAATTGAGCCTTTAGAAATAAAGTTTATTGGAGTGGATTTCGGATTCTCAACAGGTCTGCCATTAACCGATGAATTATTGTTTTTCGAACCATAAGTCATTTTGCTTTCATTCATCAGCTCTTCCTCAGTCATAGGTAAATATGTGTAATTGTCATTGTAAGGAGGAGCCTGATTGTATCCCAGTCCACACCCTTTCTTTTTCTTATATGTGAGCTGTTGATCACACAAGTTTTTAACTAATTTGCTGGAAGAATAAAATTTTTTAATATTGAGTTCATTTATTTGATATCTATCTCTGATATCCTCCAGTTGTTTAGTCACAGTGCATAATTTCTCCTGAACATATAAGAGTTGATCTGTTTTTACACTTACATCATCTTTGAGTTTGATGATGTCTTTTCGCTGAGCTTCAATTTTTTCTTTATAAAGTTTCTCATATTTCGATTAAGTAAAATTTTTATTTTTAATATCTTGATAGTCTTGAATTAGCTCAGCGTTGTGTATTCTATAAGCTTCAACCCTTTCTCTACACTCAGGAGTACAGAAAACAGAAAGTATCTCTTCACGGGTCATTTCTTGAGCCACGGGTTTGTGAAATATGAATGCCATAATTTCAGCGGGTGGTTGATACTTTTGTTCTTCTCCTCAAAACACAAACCAAACGAGAACCCGTGTGCTCACTAACTCAAACCCTTTCAATCGAATGAACCTGCTTTCTGAACCGCACCTCAAAAGCTTTCAAAACCGTTGTCTAGATCATTCGGTAGTAGATCAGTGTTGATAAGTGAAGTCAGGCCCAAAACCTTGTGATTTGATCCCTGAGTAATTATGTTATTTCCTTTTTATTTTTGTAAATATTGTTTTATATTCTTTATTTTTGTTTAGGTTTTTGTGTTCGTAGAACGTGCTCAGAAAGATAATAAGATTGTTAAAACGAAAATTATTTTTAAAGGAATTTAATCTTCATTAAAAATTAATTAAAGAAATCCTTAAAATCAATGGTATCAGAGCAGATGATTAGAGAGGTACTGCAATTCAATGATCAAGAAACAGATCCCGTTAAACTTCCCGCTGGCACTGTCGAAGCAATACTGCCTAGATTGAGTTATGAAGGGAAGTATCCACCTCTGATAAAGAAGGTTGTGCATCCTTATTGGCGTCTTTTGGTGCACATGTTTATTCTGTGTATGACATAAAACAGAGGAGGTACAGATCAGTTGAACATCACACAGTTTGCCGCTCTTGCTTGTGTGATAACAAACGAAGCCTTCAATTATTCAAAGTATGTGTTTGAAGCTATGAAGAGAAATGTGATTGGAGTTAGGAAGGACAAGTTTCTTATGTATCCAAGATTTCTGCAAATGATTCTTAATGTTCGTTATCCAGAGTTGGAAAAATCTGGAAACACATTGGAGCTGAAACCCATGGGTCCGTCTTGTTTTGGTGCTCTCACTCCAAAGAAGGGTACTGAAAAGAGATTTAAAGGTTTAATTCCTTTAGAGAAATTTGGTCAATTTGCAGAGACTGAAGATGTAGCTGCTAATCCAGTAATAGTGCAACTTGTTCCAGTGAATGTTGCGCAAATCAATGCACCTGCAAATGCTATAGTTGCTGAAGAACATGATATTCAAGGTGTTAGTGAAGATGAGCCTGAGACAGAGATTTTAACTATCAACTCTGACGATGAAGGCATAGAGATTATGTGTGATTCAGGAGATGATGAAGAGCTTCCTCCTGAAACTGAAGCTGATATTGCTATTTCTGCTGTTCCACCTGTGATTTCTGCTGAAAATTTGGATTTGATGTTAAAGTCTATGACTGATAAGATGGGAAATCCTCCTTCCAATCTTTGAGTATCAAGTGAAGAGCCTAGTGAGAACCCAAAGGATCCTGATTCCCTGCCATTAAAGCGGAAAAGGAGGGATCCTCGACTCGGAATGTATGTTGAACAAAACAAAGATCAACCTGTGAGTGCTGCTGAAGATGATGATGGTTTATATGACTTCGATTTTGAGAAAAGTGTCGCTGATACCACCACCACTACTGAAGATATCTTTGAGTTTAATGCTGACACTCAAAGAGATGATTTTGATACTACCACTGCTGATGTTCAAGCTACGAATGTTGTTTCTGATTCTGGCATTGGTACTATGTCACTTGGTATCTCTGAGTCTGCAGGTCCTTCTGGAGTTATTCATGACATACCTAGCAGTTCAAGCGGTAAGAGACCTGAAGAGCCGTTAAGGATGCCTTTTGATGATGATTCAAGCGATGATGATGAGTTCATTAGTATGAGAGAAATGAAGAAATGACTAGTTGTGATCGAGCAAGATTCAATTCACAAAGACGCCAAGATTATCCACCTTGAAGATACCATAGTGCTAAAGAATCAACAGATCGAACAGCTTCAAGGAGATGTCAGTTTGTTGTTTAATATGGTTTATGATCTACGTGGAAAGCTGGAGAAGAAGTTTGGACAAGAGTTTTCTGATCCGACTGACGTAGAAAATAGAAGAAAAGCTTAGGAAAAGGATGATGCTGAGAGAAGTGCTACTATGGAAAAATACTTTGAGAGAGTTACTGATCCAGTAGCAGACAAAGATAAGGCTGAAAGAATCAGAAAGAAAAGAGAGTTTGTCATTCTAAAGAACAAGAACCTTAATCCAGATGATGATGATGCTCAAGCAACTCACCGTTTGATGGATGTCGGTGAAACTCTCTATGATAAAGTTGGAAATAGATCAGGTGTGGTTAGCTGGGGATTTGATCATGATCGCCGAAGATGGTGGATAAAGAGAAAGGTTGGACCTGTTGAGTGGTACAAGACTCCAGCCCAGTTTCAGACTTTCACAAAGGTTGATTTGATAAACTTGTCCAAAGCACCTTATGTGGATGATAAATGGAGGTCGTGGATATTTGTTTTTCGAGAGATTGCAGAGGGAAGTTCTCCGTAATTTTCCTTCGATGCACACGGCAGAGTCCATTGTTAAACTGGCTAAAGGCGTTAGAGATCCATACACAAACAAGCGAATGAAGATTGTGCACTGGCCAGCAACTGACAAGGAAAAGATGATTCCTTTGGTGAAAAAGATTCCAACAGGTGCTTTGAAGTCCTTGCATTTTTGGGCTTATGATGAGCGTTTAGGGCAGGCAGTGATTGTTTGTGATAATGATGTGAACTTTCGTTTGGTGGATCAAGTTGATTTGCTAAATCTTGCTTATGAAGACTTGGAAGTGTTAGCTCGCAATCAAATTAGAGCTACTGAAAAGTATGAAGAGATTGCAAAACGATGGACTGCTGCTGTTGCTTCAGCCATTCATATTCGAACTAAAGGATTTGGTGGACTCAAGGATCATTTGGGTGGTGACAGTAGTCGTTGAAGTCTCAAGATCCTCCATGCATAAACCTAGGGGGAGATTGTTGGAACCTGAAGGTTTATACATTGAGGATTGCATAGTTCAAGGGTTGATTTTGTAATTGTTGATTTTATGTTTTGGGTCGATATGTATGGGTTGGGTTAGACTAGTTGGTTTCGAGTGGGCCTAGGGTATTAACCCAAGTGTTTAGTATTTAAGCTAACCTCAACCCTTTGGTTGAGGTTGATCGGTTGGTGAAGAACTAGAGGCAGTCGAAACTCATTGAGAGTCTTGTATCAGTCACAAGTAAATTAGTGAATGCAAGTTCCGGTTTGTTTTTGATTATATTGTTATTAATTTCAATTGCTATTGTACCTGAATCCACTTGTGTTTGATTTCTGCACTTACACAAGTTTTGCTTGATATCATTGATAGATCCTAAAAGGTTTTACAAGAATCTCTATCTGGCTCTTATCACACTCTAACTCTTTCTTCAGCTAATCTCCCCCTCTGATGGTGATCTCTATCAATCTCTTGCATCTTCAGGATCAAATTCCTAGCTTTTGCATCTTCAGACACTCTCTCTCTAACAGACTCCCCCTCAAGTTGTACTGGGATCATAGTCTGGCTTTTACAGGAACAGGATCGTAACCTGGCCCTCTTCTCGGAATCAGAATCCAGGCTATCTTGCACATCCTCTACCTCAAAGTAAGATTTACAAATTTAATCTTTTCAGATTTTAAACAATGAATGAATGATTTTACAATGTTATACTTTAATGAACCATTTGTAATCACACAATCATATTGATTATCTTTAACCATACTCCCCCTCAAATTAATATTCATCATGTTTAGCACTTGGAATTTTGAAAATCAGCTATTCACCACCAGTTGTCAAAAATCTTTTTGCATTTTTGAAAACTTTATGCTAAAATACTCCGAAAATCTTTTTGGAATTTTTAATTTTGAACAGAAAGCTTTGAAAAGAAATATTTACAGACAATATTTTTGCGAGTTTGTGTAAGAGGATCATATCAGATTATGAGACAAATCACTAACACCGTTAAGCTTTAAACATTTTAAGTTCTAAACGATTCACCTAGATTGTCAGTATACTGGTCCACTTAAATTTTCACACAAAGTTCAACTATTTCAAGATACGAGATTAATGTTTTAAGCACTTAAACTTATTCGCGTGTCCCACCTCAGAATATACTCATGTATCCAAATCCCAATATTCAGTCTTACAGGTGAGTATACCTAGATGATATCTGTAAAAGGATTAAATGCGAAACCGTGAGAGCTCAGGTCAGAACTTTCGTTCAGCAGAGAGATGACGGCTCGACTTTAGGTGTGTCCCCTTTAGAGGATCTTTTCTTCAACAGCACATGATTAGCATTTTTCAATGTTTTATCATTTTTTATGCTGAGGGCGGTGCTAATATTTCAAGCAATTTGCAAAGTATTATACGGGGACTAGGCCATTGCTTCCGCAAAATCAGAAGTCCTGGGATAATACCCCAGATATCACTGAGTATAAAGACCTAGTATTTCAGAAAGAGGGGTCTTTCAAACAAGATTTTGGGGGTTACCCATATATTCGAGAGATGTTCCCCACTAGATAAGCAAGTATCTGAATTTATGTTTATATCTCAAAAACAATTTACTGAATGTGCAAAAACCTACTGGCACATCCTAAGTGAGACCGTTTATCACGTTTTAACTTTTCAATTCTTTAGCGTGTTATGATAGTCCACTGATGTACTATCATTTCCACTTTTCACAACAAAAAATCGATTTTTGAATTTATCATGTTTTTGGATTTTTCAAATTTTCTATTGTTTTTGAATTTTCTGAAATTTTCAAAATCTAATGAAAATTTGAAAACAAACTGTACAAGCAAAGTGACAACTATTTAGAATTGCATCAATTCGCCATCCACTTGGCATAAACAATTAGAACTCCCCTTACAACAAACTATTTTCCCATTATGATTTCAAAACACTTAAGTTTGTTTTAATCAAAATGGTTTTTCCGGAAAATAAGTTTTGTTGATTTTTAGCACTTGTAAACTGGGGATTAATTCATCACCTTGTTCTTTTAACCACTTGAAAATTTAACAATTTTAAGTTTCATCATCAATTACCACTTGTAGACAATCAAGTACAACTTAATGTCCCTGATTTACCACTTGTAGGACAAACCAATCAAACCTGATACAAAGAATGATGCCGATTCCAGCTCCACTCTTACCAACCTGGAAGCTCCGGCAAGTTAAGATTTCAGTTAGGAAACACTTTCCCCCAAGCCTGGCCAGCCTTGAGAGATTCTGGTACACATCTATCCCACCAACATTTTGATTTGTAAAATTCTTTTGCACCCTTTACTTTCCCATCAACCATCTTCCCGAAAATATGTTTAACTTTTCCATTAAACACTTTTTCAGTATCAAATTCCTTCTTACCAACAAAGAATTGCCCTGAAATCTCCGTTTTACCAACCTTCAACTTCAAATTTTCTTTTGACAACTAAGGAAAGTTTTCATCGTTCACCTCTGGAACGGAATTCTCATTCTTCTTTTCAACAAATGACTCCTCTGACTTTATGGAATCAGATTCATTGTCAGAACTACTTTCAGATTTAACAACCCATTTTTGTTTTTTTTTTCATCGACTTTTCTTTTGTAAAAACGTTTTGAAGTTTCACCAACTTTCAAAGTCGATTTATCAACCATTTTGACCTTTTCTTTTAATTGTTCTGATTTACCAACACATTTCCTTCTCATTTCAGAGTTAGAAGAAACCCCCTCTTTTGAATAAGTGGACTCTTGGCAATTCCAAGCAATGTGTCCAGTTTTTTTACACTTAAAACAGGTTCTTCTGTCAACTCTTGGAGCAAATTTCTTCACGTTCTTCTTTACTTCAGC
Organism: Helianthus annuus; assembly: GCF_002127325.2. Taxonomy (NCBI): domain Eukaryota; kingdom Viridiplantae; phylum Streptophyta; class Magnoliopsida; order Asterales; family Asteraceae; genus Helianthus; species Helianthus annuus. The sequence continues at coordinate 159,436,595 of NC_035435.2, read as the reverse complement.
AAGAAACTCTTGATTTGATTGTTTCCAGAATGGTTTCTTCTGCTCTCTATCAGAACTTCCACCTGTAACAAATGTTGTTTTTGGTTTATAATTTTTCTCATTTTTATAATTTTCTGAAGAACTAAAACCTAAACCTTTCTTTTTGAAATTACTATTATGGTTTGGTTTCTTTTGAAAACCATAACCACAACCGTAACCCATTTTCCTGTTTACTTTTTGTTGAATTCTTGAAGAAGTGTACTTATTAGGTTTTCCATCAAGATTTAAATCTTTTATTTCAGAAATATTAATTTCTGTTAATTTGAAAACCTGTTTGATCATTTCAATTTTGACACTTCTTATTGGAAATTCTCTATCAGAATATAATTTGTCTGAATCATTCAAAGTATAAGCCACCTTGATTGATCCATCATTCAAATTAGATTTTGATAACAAGAATTCTTTATTGTAAACCCGTTTGACTGGTGAACTCGGACTCTTTTCTGACGAACTCGAACTTTCAGACTTAGACTCCGGTTTTGACTCTTCATCCGTATCTAACACCTGATCGACCACTTTCTTTAACAACTCAGACTCATGATCAGTGTCAGACGCTGTGAATGTGACATCATTATTGTCTGGTAATTCATCAACGATTTCAGACTTTATCTTGATGTTCAGAGCCTTATTTACACGTTCCTCATTTGGCTTTCTGGGAGAATAACTTTCATAGATCGGGGGCGGACATCTGTTATACTTGACACTGTGTTTCTTACCAGTATCAGTATCTTCAGTCTTTTCTTCCATGAATGCCTCAAGACCTGCAATAGTAGGATAAACTCTGTCAATCAAATAATCACATGTTGTATAACTCAACAACAATCGTTTGATTCTTTCACTTTCTATTTTTTCGAGTTCCAAATCCTGTTTCAACTTAGCACAGTCTTCGATATATTCCTTGATGACCTTCTGCTTCATCATTAATGTTGAGTTCATTTTTGTCATTGCATTTTCAGTTTCTGAATTCGATTTCTTCAGACTATCAACTGTTTTGTTCAGCACATCATATGATTCCTTCATATACTTCACATCAGACAGTAAATCTTCTTTAATCTTCTCTAATTCAGCAATCTTCTTATCTTTCTCCTTACAAGCTTTGCAAGATTCTAAACACTTCAAATTTGGTTTTTCAACTTCAACCATTTTTTCAATTATCTTCTCAACCTCGACAACTTTCTCAACTTCAATGATTTTCTCTATAATGTTTTCAACCACTGGTTCTTTAGATTCAATTTCAGCTTTCTGTCCCTCAGCTTCCTTTGTTGAATTTTCTTCAACTTCTGCTTTCTCAGCTTCTACTTTTGCTTTTTCTTCTGCAGCTTTTCTTGCTTCTGTCTCTTCCCATTCTATTTTCAATCGAGCAGCTCTTTTTTCTTTCAGTATCTCGATCTTTTCTGCAAAAAACAAATTAAAACTATCAGTATCTAAACCTCTCCTAGCTTTTTCAATATATTCTTCTTCATCATCGGTATCTGCATCAACTCCCAATTCTGGAAAAATCGGTATTCTTTTCGGTTTAGATTTGACAGACGTTTCCTCCAAGATTCGAGCAACAAAAGCTTAGCTTAAGTGTGGGTTTTCTTGAACGTATTTATCCCAGCTAAAACCTGCAGCCATTTTCTCATCATCTTGATCAATGATACCAAAATAAGCTTTCTTATTTGCATCTTCGATCATTTTCTTTTTTCCATCATCAATGGCCCGAGCATGTGCGGTTTGTGGATGTTGAACAAGTTGATGATAAGTTGACTTTTGATAATAATTGTTCTTTTCACTCTGATCTTGTCTTCCGGCTTCATTGTTACATTCTCGCTTAAAATGTCCCTTTTCTCTGCACCGGAAACACGTAACTTTTGATTTATCAAATCCTATTGGAGATTTACCAACATCACGAAGATCATCTCTACAAGTAACTTGTGTAAACTTTTCTGCTCTTCTAAAAGCACTAGCTAAACACCACTTGATATCCATCAAATCAAGCTCTTCTACATCAATTTGTTCATAATCCTCTTTGGTAAGCATAGGATTTCCAATTCTTCTTGCAATCAGACTTTCATATGACTCTAACATAGTAGCAAGTGATGCCATATGTTGTTTTGCAACTTCTGGAGAAAGATTGTGACCATTTTGAAAATTCAAAGTGACATTGCATTGCAAATTTTGACTGTTGAAATTTGTTGAGGTTTTTGACTGAGAACTTGAAGCTGTAAAATTCGGATCAAAACTTGAATACGAAGATAACTTTCCATCACTTTGAGTCACATTACTACCCTTTGTTCCAGACGAACTATCAGCACTGAAACCAGTCTGAATTTTAGAACTTGGAGTAGCCTCAAATTTGTTTCCCCTATAATACAAACTGACATCTTGTTGAGCATTCGGATTCGTATGATAGCAGTTTTCTGAATATCCAATTCATGCTCTTCAATTTTTTGAATGAACTGTGCCAAATTCATATTTTCAGACTTCCTCATGTGTTTCACAATCATCAAATATGTTCCCCACTTATGCTGTGGTAGCGCATCAGCAAGTTTGTCAACCCACTTTTCATCATCTTTCTTGATATCTAATCTTCTCATTTCCAAAACAAGATGACAATATCTGTCGATGGTAGTTTTTGTTGATTCTCCTTCAAAAGCTACAAACATATCAAATGATTTCTTGAGTAAAGCCTTTTTATTCTTTATCATATCAGCACTTCCTTTGAACTTTTGAATTAATGCATTCCAAATTGATCTTGCAGTTCCCTCATGCTGAAGCAAAACAAAGATATCTTCCTTTACAGCTTGTTGTAGGAGACTAATCATCATTTTCTCACTTGTGTACTTCAATTTATCACTTTCTGAAAAATCACAAAAAGCTTTTTCAAGCCCACGCTCGTTCTTCAGTTTCTCGTAATCTTTGTTTAAAGCACACCATGCGTCAAACTTATATGCTTGCACCCAGTTCTCAAATCGATTTTGCCAACCTTTGAAATCTTCAATGAACATTAGCTTAGGTGGTTTTTGGTAAGTTCCTGTCTCATTTTCACTGTACAATGTTTCGGCAGCAGTAACAGGAGCAATCGGTGTCGCAAACGCATTGTAGAATTCCTCTTCCATGTTTCGGCAAATTTTTCACAAAGTCACAAGTTCAAACGAAATATCAATCCAAGCGGAATTACTCCTCAAACGAGATCACCTGCACAACAACTTCAAACAAGATTAGAAGACTCAAACGGAATTGCTACTCTCAAACGGAATTAATAATTCCACGCGGAATTACTTCACATGAAATTACTCTTTGAAACGAAATAAGGTAATTTCGTATGAAATTAGATAATTTCAAACGAGATTACACTTTCAAACGAGATTAAAACTAATTCTGTGCGGAATTAGGTGATTTCTTGTGGAACGGTTTCAAACGGAATTACACTTTGATGCAAAATTAGAAATTTCAAGCGGAATTAGGTTATTTCGTTTGTAATCAAGCTGTGATTCCGTACGGAATTATGCTGACGTCATCAAATTCGATCTGAGTTTCAAGCGGAATTACTGATTTTATCAATTTTATGCTGAATTAAGGTCCAATTTTCTCACGGATTCATTAAAACACAGTTTCGCACTTAATATGTGAAATTTAAGACATTTTGACCGTGAAAACTAGTTCGATTTTGAAAAGAAGGTGTAGAAGATAGAATTTAAGGTTGTTTTGGCAATAACTCTTCTTCCTGAGCTCTGATACCACTTGTAGGATCGTTCCGTGACCCAAACGAATCAGTTAGAAGAGGTCTAATCAGTTTCAGAGGCGGAAACAAAGAAACAGACTTGTAAAACAGCTTGTTTCACTTTAAATCGTCTTGTTTTATTGATATAACACCAAAACAGATCAAGCAACGCGTCGGCAGCACTTCGGTACCGGAATCTCAGAAGTTACAAATGATTTCGCTTGGGAGGTATATATAGACTTCTAATTCCGCTTGAAACACACTCGAACGAAATTAGATTCCAAACGGAATCTAATTCCGCACGGAATTACATCAACACACTTTCAAGCAGAATTGCCTCCTTCAAGCAGAATTACATATACATCCTATTTCTCGTAATACGTGCCCTGATCTAACATTCTTAGTACAAGACTCGATACAAGACGAAGTCGACAGACGCATGCACCAACATCTACTTCAAACAAAGCTGGGATTTTGAGAAAACAAGAAAGAGGAAGATTATATGGGATTTTAAGAAAGCAAGAAAAAGGAAGATTACAAAAAATGTGAGCAAAGGTAAACAAATAAGAGGTAGCACATCACAAACAGAATATACGAAACCAAATATATATCAAAACTCAAGTAAGAGTACCTTGTTCGACAAACTTGCTTCAATTAACGATTTTAGCTCAAGTATAGATTTCTCCTTAGGCATGAATGGCTTGAGTCTCCACATATTTGAGAACCAACAAATGAATCTGCATATAATGTTATAAATAAACAAATGACAACCAACAAATGAATCTTCTTACACTCTTGTTAAAACAATACACCATCAGTGGCGTTTCTATAGTCACTTACTTCTATATACAACAAATTTCATGGTTAGTTTCTATTGAAAATCATATAACAATGTTAGTATATGTATATGTGGTTAGAGATATATATATACATGATGAAAGAATTTATTTACCATATGAAAAACAAAACAATTTATCATTCACATAAGAACAATCATTTCAACATTAACACGTCTATTACCATTGTCAAATGTACACAAACTTTAGAGGGAAGTTTGACTCTTCATAGTCATACACCCTCAGGGACCCATAAATCACATTGTTTTTTATATATATAAAACATGAATCTTCTCTTAGTAAAAAACATGAACAGGTTATAAGTGAAAGCATGCTTACCAACCTAAAACATTGAGAAGGTTCCATGATATCTTCTTTGAGCTTACTCTTGTCTTGAAAATTGCAACCTTTAAATGCAAAAAAAAAAGCTTCATAAGATCACTGTCTTCTTAAAATTCTATAAATCATACAAAATAGTAGACATAATTATCATTTTCCCAACAAATGTTTAGTTATTCTCCAAAATCACATTGGTTCTAGAAAATGACAATTCTACTCTTTTACTCATAAGTTTAAGTTGTTACCAATGTGAGAAGTAGGTGCCATTTAGAACGCCTGTGATCACAATTCACTGATCCAATTTCACGCATGCTACCCTCCTCAAAAATCATGCCTACATATCAAACACAAATCATTATCAATTTTAGCAACTTTAAACCAAAATGGATAAAAGCAATGCTCTTTCTCCAAAATCCTTGTTTTTATATTTTATGTGGAAGCAACACTTCTACCTTAGTTTATTAAGTAGTTTCATATGCATCATAAAAACAGGACACTCAGAATATATATCTAAAAAAAGTTTGTTGGAAAATTAATCAAGCTTCTACACATTGATTAAACCATATGATTCATCAAAGATGATTAACATATAACGAAAAAGATGTAACATGCAATACTTATAATTAATAAAGTATAAATGTGACGGTATATATTGGCTTTACACTATGAAACCTTAATTATATGAAAGAGAAATATGAAAAAGATACCATATTTTCCTTAACATTAGCATAACTATATTGACTTGATGCTGAAGAGGATTCCGGCCAAAACTCCCATCCTTAACCTAATTCCGGCCACTAATAACCCTAATCGAAGATACCACTCCATTGTGATTGATGCCGTTGTGCTGCCTTGGAACCGTTTTCGATCGCCCGTTAACCACAAATACATCACACCACAGGTACAACATAACTAACCACAATAGAAAGCATAAATCACCTGTGAGCCAAAAATCACATCACCCCACCACCAGTACGAACCCATAAACAATGGCATCAAATTCAATTATTAGATCAATTAATATTAATGATCCCTTGCAATTTACCAAAAGTATCATGAAACAGAATACTAAAATAGCAAAGAAAGATTGAAAAAAGAAGAAGAAATACCAGAGAGAGAGACTGTGACCTGACGTGACCGTGTCGTCCCGATCAGTCAAAAACCCAATTAAACCTAGGTAGCTAGGGTAAGTCGGGTATCGAATCCACGAAGAGCATGTGGTCAGTATCGCACGACCTGTTCGACTAGTTAGACTATTTACAAAAATGTACAATGTGATTATGAAGATTGCTATTTTTTTTATAAGTTTATTGGGTTGGAAAATAAATCGGAGTGACCCGACAATTGGTATTATCTAAAACACTTGTGATTAACTAAAATTGCAACTAAATTACTAACTGATTCAAACAAGAAATTAGAGACAAGTTCCACACCGTGTTCGATTAATGCAAAACCTAGGGTTCCTACATGTTTTAACTTGATTCAATTGCATATAGTGATTAACGGATTACTATCACGAAGCTTAGGTGTCAATTGCTATCGACGTCATAGACAATGGACCGTAATGCACTTCGTTACCTCGGACATGTAAATCCTAACCTACGATAAGGCATAAGTGCACAAATTCATTTCGCAAAGTCAAATTTTATAATCATTCGACAATTCACAAATTCAATTCAAATGCACGACAATTATCAAAGGTTTCAAATACTAAACAATTTGTCACAAAATCAAATGAAAATACAAATGCATAAACCCTAGAAATTCTTATAACAATCAATACCGGGGTGAAACCGAAGAGACTAGCTGTTCATGGTCGAAGAGGCACGATCACCGGAGGATGAATACGAGCACCGAACCATAATCTTGAGTCTTGAAGGAGAGTTGAGGGTTAGGGGTTAGGGTTTGGATGGTGGAGAATGGATAAAGATGAAGTTGTTTTTTTTTTCCAAAAAAATGGGAGTTGAAGGAATAACAAAGTGTAACTCCCCCTTTTCCAAAATTGACTTTTTCTCTAAAACATCTCGTTTTTACCAATCAGCCAGTGTGCAGCAGATAATGCGACAATTTCTGGCCTTTCAAAACCCTATATTTTGATTCGTCTCGTCGAGCTACCCCAAATGCATATATTATAAGCCCCGAAACTCATTTTCTAGCTCAGGATAAGCCAAAATGAAGTTTGGACTGTTTCTGGCGCAGAGTTCAGCTCAGTTTTGCCTCTTTTTGCATTTTCTTCAATTATGTTCTCTCTAGCATCCGCCCAAAGCTTCAGTTATTCTCCAAAATGCACCTTAAACCCGTCAATGCCTGCAAAATACAAACCATATCAAAGTAGTGCATTCTAGAAAGTAACTTCGTGTAATTAACCGAAATTAAAACCATTAAGCTAAGGAATTTTACCAATCCATCACATCCCCACACTTGTCTTTTGCTTGCCCTCAAGCAAATCTGTTTTTCACTTTCACGTGGGTCCAACGAAAAACACACTCCCCATTCCCGAGACTAAGGTTAAGGTCTATTGTCATGCACGGTTCAAACTTTTTACAATTTTCAACATATTTAGCAATAAATGATTAATCATGTAAAAATGGTTATCCAAGATTAACCCGCCCTTAAAACTCGCAATTCATACATATCCTTCACAATGTTCACTCCACTCGGTTTACAAGTTGGCTAATTTTAATGATGTATTAGCACTTTTAAAGTAATCACTCAAAACCGAATAGAACACGTACCCGCATAGGCTTGCAACTCAATCATTCTCCACCATCGAACATGAATACTAAGCACAAGTCAAAAGGTCTTTGGAGGGTTGTAACGGGGCTAGGTTAAGGGTATGGAATATGATTTTTTTTAAGTGGCTAAGGTGATGAAAAAATCGATTTTTGTTATAAACGACTACTCTAAACAAAACTAAACTATAAGCATCAACTACAAGGCAATAACTTTAGCCTTTTATTCAACGACTACTAACTTCATATTTTTGTATTTTTCTCAAACATTTTCTGATTTTTTTTTTGGAATAAGTAAATCACAACTATACAAACATATACTCCTATGATCGAATTTTCATCACACGGGTTTAAAAAGAAAAGGTTTAATGGTTGTGGGCTAAATGGGTTGGTTAAACGAAAGGATTAGGCTCAAAGTGGGCGACTAGGGGATTTATTTGGGTAAGGATGGATAAATAGTTTTAATAGAAAATGTTCACCTAATGCCTTAATCATCCTCGTGCTTGTATTCGGTCTATGGTCTCAAACGTATCAAAAGTCGCAAGTTCTACAATACATGACTAATGGTCCACTTAAACAAAGAAACATGAATATGTAATCCTATGATGTAAAAGTGGCTCAAAACCTCACATATATAAAGGGTATGGTATGTGATATGCATGAGGTGCTAGTTTCTTAGGCGAATTATTCTCAAATAACCACCCGCTAAATACCCGTCATGCTATTAATTTGAACTTGACCATGACAAACGACCAAATAGGTTGTGCCATCCCCCGTTGACTTAGTTACTTGTGCTTTTGAGATCGCTTTCGAAACAAGACATTTTTGAAAAATTTTTGAAATTTTCCCCCATCCCCACACTTGAGGTAAACATTGTCCTCAATGTGTAATGTTTAAACGAACGGGTCAAAATTGAAAAACTTTTACTACTCCCCCATCCCCACACTTGAGGTAAACATTGTCCTCAATATGTAAGAACTAGAGTTTTTAAATCGCACAAGGGATGTGACATGGCTAATTTCCCAAAAATTCCACCCCGAAAACTAAAATACAATTACAATCCACTTATTACTAACTAAGAATCAAGGTAAAAGGAAACGCATGCACCTGATTTTTCTCGCTAGATGTTCATGTCTTCTTCTTCTCTTCACAAAAACAGTCGTCCCTCGAACACAATGTATCTACAAATCTTAGCCCTTGTGTAGAAGCATGCTTCTCACAACCATTGAAATTTGTTAGCTATTTAGTTCTACCATTTTTATGAAAGTATTACCAAGTCAAGCGTTAATTTACCTTGATTTATGTGGAAAAATAATTTACAATAACAACAAACATAACTCACTTTCGTAGGAATGACGGTTGCATTTTGCTTATGCAACAAGCCCTTTTAAACCACCCGATAGCTCGAGAGGACGAGTAGGTCTCGTGAGGATTATATAGGGAACACACCCACAGCATTCATTTAACTAAGAAAATAAAATAAAACGAAAATAATACAAACTCTACAACAATTATACCTGATTTACCTCTCATGGTGGTCGAAGTGCACATTTGCCTACCGAGTTTCCAACATACGCTCGGTAGTTGGCATGCCGGATCCATTCTCTTTTTATTTTACGCGGCATGCGTAGTAAGCTACTTTGGGGTCGTTTCTTGACGAATTGTCCAATGTCTTGCAAGAATACCCTTCGAATCCTTATACCCGAACCCGCATCCCCAACTTTGTTGGTTGGGGTGATAAGTATGGGAGAAGGATGAATATGAATGTAGGCATCTTTCGGATCCGAATCGTCTCGCGGTGTCATGTCTTCCTCTCGATTCAAACACTCAACTTCTTGCTCAGGAAGATCTATAACCTCTTCCACCACATCACCATTAACCATGGTACCATTAGCAAACACCTCTTGGTCTTGTCTAAGTTGAGCCAGTTCTTCGGCGAGTTGACCCACTATCTTTGCCAAGGCTTCATGAGCTTTATCTCTCACCTCAAATTCCATTTTCAGTTCCATTTTAATCTCTTGATTTGAAGTGATGATGGCAGTCATGGCATTCATGATTGCATCCAGCTTGGAGCTTATTAAATCTTGAGGTTCCTCGGATGCCGATTGAGGGTATTCATTATAATAATCATCATACTCCTCCCGGTAACTTGAGAAATTTGGTAATTCGGGTTCATGGTTGTTATAACCCCGCTCTTGCTCATAATGGTAATCCATCTCTGAATAGTAATAGTCTTGATAATTTGGTGGTGGTGGTGGAGGTGGTCTAGTGTATAGATAATGTGAGGATGAACCATTGGAATCTTCATAATCCGCCCTCCTATATTCATACAATCCGCTGAGGTAGTCTTCCCGACCTTGTAGGCTGAACTTTTTCGTAGAAAACAGTGCAATCCTCTAAATAATGCTCTCCGCTTCCGCAACACTCACACGGATCATCATCTACCCAATTCATATTGAAAGATTATACCAAAAAAACATGTACCTGCACAAACAAGCTCGACCACCCAAAGTAAAATCACGAATATACAAGAAAGAACAACTGAACTAAAATCGAACAAGCAATGAAATACTAAGCGCACTAGCTCCCCGGCAACGGCGCCATTTTGACGTGACCGTGTCGTCCCGATCAGTCAAAAACCCAATTAAACCTAGGTAGCTAGGGTAAGTCGGGTATCGAATCCACGAAGAGCATGTGGTCAGTATCGCACGACCTGTTCGACTAGTTAGATTATTTACAAAAATGTACAATGTGATTATGAAGATTGCTAAATTTTTTTATAAGTTTATTGGGTTGGAAAATAAATCGGAGTGACCCGAAAATTGGTATTATCTAAAACACTTGTGATTAACTAAAATTGCAACTAAATTACTAAATGATTAAAACAAGAAATTAGAGACAAGTTCCACACCCGGTTCGATTATTGCAAGACCTAGGGTTCCTACATGTTTTAACTTGATTCAATTGCATATAGTGATTAACGGATTACTATCACAAAGCTTAGGTGTCAATTGCTATCGACGTCATAGACAATGGACCGTAATGCACTTCGTTACCTCGTACATGTAAATCCTAACCTACGATAAGGCATAAGTGCACAAATTCATTTCGCAAAGTCAAATTTTATAATCATTCGACAATTCACAAATTCAATTCAAATGCACGACAATTATCAAAGGTTTCAAATACTAAACAATTTGTCACAAAATCAAATGAAATACAAATGCATAAACCCTAGAAATTCTTACAACAATCTATACCGGGGTGAAACCGAAGAGACTAGCCGTTCATGGTCGAAGAGGCACGATCACCGGAGGATGAATACGAGCATCGAACCATAATCTTGAGTCTTGAAGGAGAGTTGTGGGTTAGGGGTTAGGGTTTGGATGGTGGAGAATGGATGAAGATGAAGTTGTTTTTTTTCCAAAAAATGGTAGTTGAAGGAATAACAAAGTGTAACTCCCTCTTTTCCAAAATTGACTTTTTCTCTAAAAAATCTCGTTTTTACCAATCAGCCAGTGTGTAGAAGGATAATGCGACAATTTCTGGCCTTTCAAATCCTTATATTTTGATTCGTCTCGTCGAGCTACCCCAAATGCATATATTATAAGCCCCGAAACTCATTTTCTAGCTCAGGATAAGCCAAAATGAAGTTTGGACTGTTTCTGGCGCAGAGTTCAGCTCAGTTTTGCCTCTTTTTGTATTTTCTTCAATTATGTTCTCTCTAGCATCCGCCCAAAGCTTCAGTAATTCTCCAAAATGCAACTTAAACCCGTCAATGCCTGCAAAACACAAACCATATCAAAGTAGTGTATTCTAGAAAGTAACTTCGTGTAATTAACCGAAATTAAAACCATTAAGCTAAGGAATTTTACCAACCCATCATGACCGTTATCCGATGACAAATTTGAAGTGCGCCAAAACCATAATTGAGTTTAGTCGGAGAGTATATAAATCGGCAACAAAATCACAAAGATGAAAGAATCAAAGGATATATTAGAAAACAAACATTAATGATTCTTAATTAGCAGGGGGGTAGTAACTTACCCAATGGTGTTTTCATGGTGAATGAATCAACAGGTGAACACTTTGGGGGAGACAAAGGAGCACCAGAAATCCATATCAATCTATAATCAGTAACGCATAACACCATCAACCGAAAAATAAGAACAATAAAAAAACGGATTAACAAATTAGCAAAAGAAGTAGAAGGATTTTCATACCCAGGGTTTCAATCGAGTAATTGTAGAGGTTGACCTGAAAATTTTCCTGCCCATATAAAACCGAATCTGCTTCAAATCATAAGCAAAGAAGGCAAAAAAATAGTAATTAAATACTTAGTAATTAGATCCATAAACCTTAACTAACTAATTCATTGAAAGGCAAACCATCCTTTTAAAACAGGTCATAACCAAGAACACCATCAAACACTACTGTACAATTGAAATTAAACAGTGATAAACAAAAATAAAAAAAAATAAAACATCACAAAAAGAGATTCACAGATCTACTTGGATCTCTATTTCATCTTTCAACACGTCCACTTCAACCTCCTTATTCTCTTCTTCCACTGAAATATTTAGATTCAATGAATAAATATTAGAGTAAAAAATTGTAACATCTGTTTTAACAAACAATTGATAAAAGAAACGCCTGGATTTCAGAGATTTGAAAAAAATTGATTACTGTATTAGGGATTAAGAAATGAAGTAAGAAGATGGATTGAAAAAATATCGATCGATTCAATTTTTACAGTAAATCAACAATATAATCTACAATGGAACATTAAAAGAACTTTACCGGATCAATACCCTTTCCAGAAACTCGCAAGGAAATAGAAGAGAGGACAATCAGAAAGCATCAGCGTCTTCTAAACCCTAAAGCACCATCATGGTCGGCATATCAAACCACCATCGCTTGAAACCAAGAACACATATGGTAAGAGGTGGGAACCCTTACGAGATGATTAAAAGTTTAGATATATAAGTGTGGCTATTGTATATTATTTTGTCACACAATTTTTTTTTGTTCGTCACTTTTGCTATTATTCTGTAACACAAAACAAAATTAAAGTGCCAATGGTGAGACTAATGGCTATGTACAATCACATTAAAATTTCTTATCTAATCTTTGATCACATATATTTTATATGACATTTACTATTATTTCGTCACACAAAAATAAACAAAGTAACGATGGTGTGACGAATGTTTATATAAAGCCACATAAAATCTTGTAATTTTAAGTGTGACTATTGTCTAACCTCCGGTCACACAAAATAGTATATGTGGCCATATATATTACCTTTTAGCCACACCGTCACACAAATAATGTGGTTGTGTATCATATTTAGTCACACTTTTTATAGTGTGGCTACTAAATGTCTTAGTTTTTTCCTAAATATGTGCTTTTAGCCACATCATTAAAAAATACCATGGCCGTAGATCACATTTTGCCACACATTTCTAGTGTGGCTAATAAATGTCACATTTTTTTTCTTAAAATGTGGCTAAAGGTTTCAAAAACATGTATTTTTTTCCACATAAAACAATTACCGTGTTCGTAGAACACATTTGGCCACACGTTTTTTAGTGTGACTAGTAAACGTCACAGTTTTTTCCTCAAAGTGTGGCTAAATGTTTGAGTTGTTATATAATGGTCATATGAATACGTAAAATGTGTGGCGATAAGTGGGCTTAAAGTTTTTCAAATGTTAGAAATGAACTTTAGCCACACTTTTAATCAAAAGTGTGGCCGGACGGTTTGGCCATATGTGTGGCCGTAGGTAGTTTTTGACGTAGTGGAATCCAACTATGTTACCTCTGACTGCCACAACGAAGAATGAAAGCGGCGATGAAGTTTTCGGTTAGGGTTTACAGGGAGAATAGGAGAGAAGAATGAAAGCGACAATGAAGTTTTTGGTTAAGGTTTACAGGAAAAATAGGAGAGAAAGTTGTCTCTGTGACTTTTATATATATCCAAAAACACGGGTATGGGATGACCCGAACAAAAACGGATCCTGCGTGGATTTAAGATTTTGTCTATTTAGAATGATTCCCTCCCAAAATCAACCTCCACTAAACCAATGGATGCCACATAAGCAAAATGGCTCCACCATTCAAAGACAAATGGCCCAAATCATCTCATTTATTAATATATATAGATACTGTTTAGATAATATGTTATGTATTGCTTGAGTTAACTTTGTAGTATATGCCATCTATATGTTATATATTGTTTGTATGTATATATTATTGGATAAATTAAGCAAATGAAAAACCAAAATTTATGGTTTATCAACTCTCATAAATTATTATAAATATGTTCAGGTATGACATTCAAAGTGTGTCATACTCTCTGAAAGGTCGTCATATGTTGACCAATAAATCTTATACGAGTCGGTCATGTAAGTTTTTCTCAAATTTATATTAATGAGAAAATAAGATTGTTTTTAAGGAAAAACAAGATAAAGTTTTCCATTAGTCACACCTGAGATATACTCTTAAAGTAGCAATATCAAATGAAAAGTTTGAAATGATTTTATATAATGAAAAGCTATGAAGCATTTTTTTGGCTTTCCTTCATTCTTCAAAGTGAATGTGATTATATATTGATTATTGTTATCATGGACATAACTGAAAAATTGGTATGATGATCAAATTAATAATGAAATCGATTATAAAAAAGTGTAATGATGGTCATGTTAATAACGAGATAGACCACCAAAAGAGGCGAATAAAGAGAGTGATCATATGAGAATAAAGTGTTGAAAGTTTGAGTTGATAATACAATGTTGTCTCGTATTTTATATGTTTAGTATACAAACAATGTGCACATATAACATAGTGCAAGTAATACACATATGATCATATGCTCATAAAGTAGCAATATTAGTAAAGAATATTCAAGGTTATTTGGAGCTATCCATTCCCTAAAGTGAATGTAATGATATAACGATCAGTGAAAGGTCACAATCATGTAATAACTAAGGAAATGTTGTATGATTATTCCTTGAATAAAATGTGGTGATATAATAATCAGTGCAAAGATCGTGATCATGGTAATTGAGGAATGATGCTCATGTAATGAGATCAACCATGTTTATATTGCGATGACTATAAAACGATCGTTATAAACGTCATGATCATGGTAAATGAGGAAACTGTAATGATCATCAACCATGTTTATATTGAAATCGACCATAAGAAGTGGCAATATAAGGGAGTGATTATACGAGAATAAAATATGGAAAACATGTTATAATATGAATGACTGAAATAATAATTATTATTCTCTTGTATTTTCTATTTGTGTATTGAACAAACACGAGTGCAACTAAAAGCATATATGACGATCACAAACCCGAAGTTTATGGTTCATAATCATTTAATGATTGGCATGACCGGTTAAACCATACCGAGTCTAGATGATGTGAAAAATATCAAAGAACTAGCAGATTCTTCATAGTACTTACACAAGCAATATTTGCTCTCAAGGGAAGTTATTGATATACCAACTAAAGTATGGTTTACATCCCTAAATGTATTGGAAATAATAAGGGAATAAGTGTATCCCGACATGATACCATTTAGTATTCTGAAATCGATGCATCGTCTAAATGGTTATCAAATCCACAACTTGAAGCTTGTGTGATTGTGGCTTAGCTAATGTGATAGCAAGCATATTAATCCAGATTACTATTGTTTACAGAGCCAATGATCATGAGAGGAGCAAAAGTTCGTTTAGGTACATGTAATTTTATATATAGTACCATCAATTCACATCAAGCCAATAAGTTATAATTCTCCCCATACAGTTGGTTTTTGGTCAGGAATCAAAGATGTCTCATCAAAGGTTTTGGTTGTGCGACATATATTGAAACTCATCCACCACACCGCACAAAGATGGGACTTCTAAAAAGTTTGAGAATATGTTGGGTATAAATAATCGTCTATGATTGAATACTTAAAGCCATTAGTGAGAAATTTGTTTATGGCTCATTGGTTTTCACTTTAGTGAATGAATGTTCCCAACATTAGGAGGAGATAACAAGTAGTTGGAAAGTGAAAGTGAAATGAATTATCATGTCATCTTGATCCTCAGACTATAAACTATGAACTAGAAGTTTAAGTATAATTCATTTACCAATATTAAAAAAACAAATTACCAGACCAGTTCACTGACCTAAATAGAGTGACTAAGTAAGTCACATAATCAACTGCTTATGCTCCAGTTATATTTGTGTCCCAAGAGTACAACCACATATTTTGTAATGAGTCTATTGCACGCCTGAAGCGTGGTAGACTAGTTAATTCCAATAACAAAATTTCTTGAAAATTGGAGCAAGTAATTAAGATGGTCAAGTCAAGGTTATAATAATAGGATCTCCTGCAGAGACATTAGACATGATGGTCAAGAAGAACCTCAGGTACCTGAAAATAAAGAGATCTTGCTAAGTTGTATCATGTCTAAGATATGTATGGAATCGAATAAAAAATCGACGTCGTTATACTTTTGTATATAATGTAGCGCTTAAAATGATTAAATGATGAGGATCAAGATTTAAGATCTGCCTATGAATGAATATTAAGAAATGATTGGCCAAAATGGAAAGACGCAAATAAGGCAAAGCCGAATTCTCTAATGACATGGAAAGTATCTGGACCAACAGTACATACAATTGAAGTTGTAAAATATGTTGGATATAAACGGGTCTTTTATGCAAATTATGTGAAAATCAAATTGAGTGATATAAAGAAAAATTGGTGGCACAATCATTTTCGCAAAGATCTATGATTGATTATGAGGAGATGTTTTCTCCAGTGGTGGATCCATTGACTTTCCAATATCTTATTAGTCTGGTAATATATAAAAGAGAATTGACATGCGTCTTATGAAAATTATGTATCACTTGATACTAAGTCATGTAAAATAAGTTCTCGAGAATATTATGATTATTATATAAGTTCAGATCTGAATACATATACATGTTGTATATGTTATTGAATTGAATATAACCCCATGAGTATCCTAAAGCATTTGAGTGCTTAAGAGGTTAATTGAAACACCGTATGGATGTAATTATTGTGCACCAATACTCCAATAAACATACATAGAAAATGTGTACCTGGTTATTATGGCATCTTAATGTACACAATGTACAAACATGGTACAATATGGATTTTGGATATAGAAGCAAGTGTTCTTGATATTTTTGCATATGATATAGATATCTATGTGTTTAAAGGCAAATTTATGTAGCAAAACTTCTAAAGAGTGAAAGCACATGCATATTTGGATAAGATGGAAAGAATTCCCTCATGGATTGATAATGCTAGAAGCTTTAATGATGTCAAAACCTCAAGAACGTATTATATGAAGTTGACAAAATACGCATGGACTAAATAGTCGAAACGAGTGTTGTACAACTCGAGATATTCGCATAAAGAGGGATATACCTTTGATTAAATTAGCCATGTTCTATGAACATTCTACTTTTAAAAATTCACGATAATCGCAATTTACAGTAATGATGTCTAGGCATTATTGAGAGAAATTGTCAAGCTTTTAGAGGGAGAATTTTTGAATGACCTTGGCACGGTCTAATTATTACTCGAACTGCAGTTCGAGTATATATGTAATTATATTTTACCAATCCCCCAAGTACATCTAGAAGATGATGTTTGATATTTTAGTATGGGCATAGTTGAACCTTAATGTAGTTAAAGGTTGTTAAGTCATTTATTATAAGAAATGTCTATTATCATCTTCTACCAAAGTAGAGATTCACATTCTGGAAGTACCATCGTTAAATGCATAAGTGCATTAATATATTTTGCTAGCTATGTATGATTATAATATCTTTCACTTGAGCTTATTGTCATGATATAACCTTTGTCAAGCGAAGAGACATTGGAATGAGTTCAAAGAAATATTTCAGGTATAAACGATATTTGATTATATTTTACTAACCCATAAAAACAAGTTTGGTTAGTTTTGTAGATGCATTAATGTAACAAAACACAGTCGTGGATATGATAATTTTTGGAAGGAGGCACCTAAAGTCTCGTTAGAAGATTATACAACATTGCTCAACATAAAGGATTGCACATTAAGGGATCAAGCGACAAATGATTCGCTACAAAAGCTTTATTCGACTTTCAAGGAAGATGGACACACGTCACTTAAAGGATACATGTTAAAATGAAGGGGAGACTTATTCAAGTTGCACTCTTTTTCCCTTAATTAAGTTTTGTCCTATTGGGTTTTGTTAGTAAGGTTTTTAATGAGGCAACACACCTGATACAGAAGTATCAGGGGGAGAAAATACGCGCTGTACTCTTTTTCCCTTGGCTATGGTTTTATCCCAATGGGTTTTCCTAGCAAGGTTTTTAACGAGACAGCATATATCACCAAGCGTATGAAAAGAATAATATGCTATTTTACATAATCATGTGGATAGTCAAGGGGGGTGTTATGAATGAGTTATAATATTGTGACTTTCCACATGCTTAACTCCCATCACTTTAATGTATTTGTATTAATGTCAAGCCCTATAAATACTAGCTATTGTATTTATATGATACATCAATAAGATTTACATTCCCCCATTCTGTTATTCTTCTCCTTATATCGCTATTAGGTTTAGTTGTTTTACAACAATATTCAGTTATTTTTTAATTAACAAACGCAAGTCATTAGAGAAAGTTCAAATTAAATGGGTTAAAAGATATATTATTTATCCTATAAATGTTAATATGAAACTAAAAAAACTAAGATATTGTTCATGTGTCAATTTTTTGTTTTTAATATAGTATATAATATATAATACACTAGTGATTTTCTCCGCCGCATTGGTATCAGTTCGTTCTTGTATATTTTACAATATCAAATTTGAATACAACTTTGTTTTCATTTAAATTTAAATCTATGTTAGAATACTATTATGTATTTTTTTAAAGTTAATTCCCCCTAATATTTATATATTAGGGTGAAACTAAAATAAAAAGGGGTCACAGTTCATACCGGCCTACAAGGTGGGAGTTCGGTCGGTATTGGTTTGGTACGTTTTGATGCCGATACTCGGTACAAAACCAAACCGAAAGAGAAAACAAGAAGAAAATAAAGTCGTGATGTGCTCAAAATGATACCGACACATATTTTACATCGACTGAAAGCATAAAACGAATACCAAACCTGGTTTTGATAACACCGATATCGGTACTGATGTTGGTATCGATTTGGTTCATCACGGTACAGATACGATACCAACACTCACTATAGCTTAGAATACAAAAAATATTGTATTTTTAATATAACTTACTATATGACAAAATTAATACCATCAAGGTGTGAAAAGAATTAAACACACCTACCTATACAACTTTTATAAAAAAAAATCTTGTTTTCGTTAACAATTATTAAAAAAAATTGTTAATGAAAGCAAGATACTAGGCAAAAATAAAAGTTAAATTAAACTATTATATGTTAAGAGATATGTTAAAGAGATATATTATTGAAGTATAAATGATGAATGTGAAAGGTAAAGAAAATAAAATACTATAAGATAGAGTTGGTGTTGATGTTGGTTCAGTTCTGTTTGTACATGAAGGAAAACAATATAAATCATACCTGTCACAGCAGATAGTGCAGAGGAGAATGCAGTGAGGAAGTTCGACATGCCTGTCATCTTGATCTGGTTCCTCCTTAGGGTGCTAACTGATGATGGGGACTTAGAAACCGAAAAGGGTATCGGTTATGGAGAGGAGGTTTCGTGATGATGTTATGGCTAATGGGGTGTGTGAATTGTGTAACTGAGTAACCCTTAAACCTCCACATAACTCTCCTTATATAAGCACCCAGGAGGAAACCTAATTAGTTACTAAGGGTAATATGGTCCATCAACAATTACCAACTAATTAAATAATAGGTTCTAATATATTTTGATCTCTATAATGTAAATGATTAAGATGGCTATAGATTAAATATTAAACATAATATATTTAATCTTACATTCTCCCACTTAGCCGAGTAATCATTTACTATGAGTATTAGCTAAGCCTGATCAGGAGTTAACACTCATTTTAGCCTTAAACAAGTACTATAGCAGAAAAATACAGCCGTTGAATCATTATGCGACTCAGGACCCCCATTAATCATACTATAGCCTTAATTTAAAACCTAGTCATCATGATCAAAATACGCGTAAGCCCTTTGTTTGATTTGTAACTTTTTATTTGTCTATATGCCATTATACCGGTTGAACATATTCTAATAGACATACAAAATCAAACTTGAGGAAATTTCATTAAACATAAAACATAAGCTAGTACAATATGCTCAAATAAGGTCTTTACATAATCCCATATTCCGAACATGTTCTTCGTAAACCTTAGGAGGGAGACCTTTAGTCATCGGATCCGCAAGCATATCCTTAGTACTAATATACTCGATACAAAGATTATTTTCCTCAACACGTTCACGTACAAATAGATATTTCGTATCGAGATATAAACCAGCTCCAGTCGAACTGTTACTGTTCGAGAAACTAACGGCAGCTGAATTATCACAGTAAAGCTTCAATGGTCTAGAAATGGAATTAACAATTTTGAGTCCAGTGACCAGATTTCTAATCAACATTCCATGACAGGTTGCGTTATAGACAGCAATGTACTCTGCCATCATTGTGGAAGTTGTGGTCAACTGTTGTTTATGACTCTTCCAAGAGATAGGGCCGCCTGCTAACATAAAGATATAGCCCGAAGTGGATTTCTTGTCATCTTTGCATTTGGCAAAGTCAGAATCAGAATAGCCCACCACTTCCAAATGATCACTTCTTCTATAAGTCAGCTTATAGTCTTTCGTCCCTTGCAGATATCGAAGTACCTTCTTAGCTGCTTTCCAGTGATCTAAGCCAGGATTAGTCTGATAACGGCCTAGCATTCCAGCAATATAAGCGATATCTGGACGAGTACAGACTTGAGCATACATCAAGCTCCCGACTACTGATGCATAAGGTATCTGGCTCATTTGCTCCTTCTCAACCTCTGTTGTCGGACACTGGAATGAACCGAAAACATCTCCCTTAACTACTGGAGCGACGGAGGGTTTGCACTGTTGCATGTTATACCGTGTAAGGACACGATCTATGTAGGCCCTTTGGGACAATCCTAAGATCCCTTTGTTTCTATCTCGGTGAATTTCGATGCCAATGACGTAAGATGCATCTCCGAGATCCTTCATGTCGAAGTTATGCGAGAGTAACCGCTTCGACTCATGCAACATGTCTAAACTATTACTTGCCAATAGAATGTCGTCAACGTAAAGGACAAGTATAGTAAAGTTGCTCCCACTCATCTTGAGGTAGGTGCATTGATCCACTTGATTCTTCATAAAACCTTGCTTCTTCATGACTTCATCAAACTTGAGGTACCACTGACGTGATGCTTGTTTTAACCCGTAAATGGATTTCTTCAGCTTACAGACTAGATGCTCCTGACCTTCAGGCTCAAAGCCTTCAGGTTGCTTCATGTAAACATCTTCGTCCAAATCTCCGTTAAGGAAAGCAGTTTTAACGTCCATCTGATGCAGCTCTAAGTCGAAATGAGCTACTAGGGCCATGACGATCCTTAATGAATCTTTACGAGAGACAGGTGAAAATGTCTCTTGATAATCAATTCCCTCTTTCTGAGTGTAGCCCTTTGCAACCAATCTTGCTTTGTAGCGTTCAACGTTTCCATTCGGATCCAGTTTTGTTTTGAACACCCATTTGCATCCTACGGGTTTGACTCCGTTGGGTAATTCTACCAAATCCCAAACGTCATTTTTCTTCATGGATTCAAGCTCATCAATCATTGCTTTATTCCATTCGGAAGACTGATCACTGCTAATGGCTTCATTGTAAGAGATAGGATCATTGAGCTTTCTGGGATCCATTTCAGTCAGGTAGGTAACATAATCATCCCAATTAGGAGGCCTTCTTTGCCTGGATGACCTCCTGAGTGGATTATCGGGTTCAGCGTTGTCTTGGTTTTGAGCGTTTGATGTGCCTTCGTCATGAGGTATAATGGGTTCTGATTGTAGAGGTAAATTTGCAGTTGGTGCAGTAGCTTCAGGAACAATAGTTGCATTGGGTACAAGAGGAGTAATCGGAGTAATGGTAAGCGACGAGTCTCTCCCCCCCGCGTCTTGTACTTCTTGCAATTCTTCGTAAGGGTTGGTACTGCTCCCACTGACCTTGAAATCCTCCAGGAACGCGGCACGCTTGGTTTCAACAATACGGGTGACATGGGAAGGACAATAGAAACGATAACCCTTAGAGTTCTCAGGATACCCGATAAAGAAACAGGTAACTGTCTTAGGGTCAAGTTTCCTTAGGAAAGGATTGTAAAGTTTTGCTTCAGCAATGCAGCCCCATACTTTCATATATTTAAGACTCGGTTTCCTTCCTGTCCAAAGTTCATAAGGAGTTTTAGGGACAGACTTAGAAGGAACTCTATTGAGTATATGAACAGCTGCTTTTAACGCTTCAGTCCAGAGGAATAATGGTAAGTTAGTGTTGGCTAACATACTGCGCACCATGTTCATAAGGGTACGGTTTCTTCTTTCAGCGACACCGTTCTGCTGAGGTGTACCAGGCATGGTGTATTGGTTCACAATCCCCTGGCCCTTACAAAACTCATAAAATGGACCAGGAGCTTGACCCACATCAGTATGTCTTCCATAATACTCACCGCCTCTATCTGATCTCACAACTTTAATCTGACGATCTAATTGCTTTTCAACTTCAGCCTTATAATCTTTAAAAGTTGTTAGAGATTCAGATTTCTCCTTAATAAGATACAAGTACATATAACGAGAATAATCATCAATAAAAGTGATAAATGAAGTATGTCCTGTTATGCCAGCGATTTGGTAGGGACCACTAATGTCAGTGTGAATGAGTTCTAATAAATTAGAACTCCTAGTGGCACCTTTCTTATTCGCTAATGTCATTTTACCTTTAAGACATTTGACACATGTTCCAAAGTCAGAGAAATCGAGAGGAGGTAAGACTTCATCCTTTACGAGACGATTTAATCGCTCTTTAGAAATGTGGCCTAAACGCTGATGCCACAACATGGATGAAGTCTCTAAGTCTCGTTTCTCTTCCATCTTTGTGAGTGATTCATTAATGTTATATGACAACAAAGATTTGGAAAAGCCATCATCTAGTTCTAATCTATAGAGACCTCCATCCAGAACACCAGTACCATAAAGAACAGAATCATAATGGATAGAGAGTTTGCGATGACCATGGGAAACAATAACACCGTCCATGTCTAACTTTGGTCCTGATACAAGGTTCCGAGTTACCTCAGGAACATATAAGGTATCATAAAGTTTAATACATAAACCAGTTTTCATAACTAATTGTAATGTTCCAATGGCCTTCACTTCTAATTCTCGATCATCCCCAACCTTAAGCGTTCTTTGGTTTCTTTCCAGCTTCCGGATTGAAAGGAATCCCTGAGTAGAATTGGTAACATGAACCATAGAACCAGAATCAAACCACCAAGAATTAGCAGGAACACTTAAATTATAGGACTCAAGTATCATAAAATAATCGTTACCTTTCTTAGCCAGCCACTCCTTAAAGTCAGGGCATTCCTTCTGCATGTGTCCTGTCTTTTTACAGAACTTGCAGCGGATACTGCCTAAGGAGTTCTTAGAGCTGGAAGGTGCACTTGTATTAGGGTTAGGATTAGACTTATGGACTTTAGAAGCATCCTTCCTCTGATAATTGTGCTTCCTTTTCTTAGGATTGGAGGTAGTGAAATTGGCAACATCAGTAGTGCGATCCATCCTCATACGCTCCTCCTCCTGTACGCACATGGCGACCAGTTCACTCATCGTCCATTTTTCCTTCTGAGTGTTGTAGATCTTAAATGCTTCAAAGGATGAAGGAAGCGAAGTAATGATGAAATGAACAAGGAAACCATCACTGATTTCCATTTCCAGCCCCTTCAGCTTATTGGCCATGTCATTCATCATTATGATGTGCTCGCGAATGCCGCTCCTCCCATCATACTTAGTTGTCACCAGCTTGAGAATAAGGGTACTAGCGTGCGCCTTAGACGTCCCTTTGAACTGCGCCTCCACATGTTCCAAGTAGGTTTTAGCATCTTCAGAATCAGGAATAGCTCCCCTGATTGCATTGCTTATGGATTGCTTCATAAACATGAGAGACATGCGGTTACACCTAGTCCACTTTTCATGAGTTAACTGCTCAGCAGCAGTACTTTGAGTGGTAAGGTCCGCTGGCTTTTTCTCTCTTAGAGCATAATCAAAATCAAGCAATCCGAGAGTAAGCATGAGAGCATCCTTCCATGTAGCAAAGTTATCACCAGTCAAAGGTGGAATCCCGCAGTTGGGTGCTGATAGTGGAAATAAGATGAGCAAGTTATGATACTAAGGAAGAAATTCTAATGTGATCTATGGGCACGTTAAACTAAGGCAGGCAAAATAATGACCATTTTACATAATGAAGCTGTGATAATGTCTATTACTAACATCAAAATAATAGACTTAACTAAAAAATTCTACTTAAACGAAAACAAAACAGCTTTGGCCAAAAGTGTAATCATTTAAGCATATGTGCAAAGTGGTTGTAACAAATCAGCTTTGGCCAGAAATTGAAACAATCACTTTAGTTATGCACTTGCTAAGTATGCCATCTATGAAAGAATTAAATCAGCTTTGGCCAGATATTAAAACATTCATGCTTATGATGCACACTTAGCATAGCTTTCGTAATACTTGAATGATAAGTAGATGTATCAAGTCAGCTTTGGCCAGAAATGATATATCAAAAGCTCATTCAAGTTAAGCTATTCTGGTTTTGTAAAACATTACATTATCTGATTCTGATTAATTAACTAAGTAAATTACAAAACCATTTATTTAATAGCAAACTACCCGTTAGCGCGGATCGACTACGGTCGCAACTACGGTCTCGAGATTTCGAGTCGCAACTACGGTCTCGACTAATCACGTTATGGTTGCGAGTCGCAACTACGGTCTCGACTAATCACGTTATGGTTGCGAGTCGCAACTACGGTCTCGACTAATCACGTTTTGGTTGCGAGTCGCAACTACGGTCTCGACTAATGACGTTATGGTTGCGAGTAGCAACCTCATGGTTGCGAGTAGCAACCTCATGGTCTCGAGTAGCAACCTCGCTAACAGCTGTTAATTGTGATATCATAACCGAAAATTCGAAATCTAAGGGATTAAGAGATATGCTTTCCTGTTATAAGCTGATCTAATTTTATCAACATATTTCGAAATTGTAATCAACTTATCTTTTAACAATTTTCTAAAAAAATTTAGAGGACAAAATTAGATCAAAACCAGGAAAAACACTTAATAATCCAAATCATATTCCAAATCATAACAGAATACTTCGAATTTTCTCAAGAACATGATGAACCCTAAAACATAAAACATAAATTCTGGAACCCGAAACCTGAATTTTAATAGTTTTTTCTAAACAGATTTCGGTTAAACATAAACAAGTTAATTCCGAATGAACATATCATTGATCTTTTTCCGAAAATCATGATTTCGAGTTGATACTTATGACTCGAAACCGGCTGTTCAGGTTTTAAAGGTTTCAAAATTCCGTTTTCCAAGTTTCAATCCCAGAATTATGGATACGAAAACAGAACTGACTAATCAACATATGCTCTGATACCACATGTTGGTTCAGTTCTGTTTGTACATGAAGGAAAACAATATAAATCATACCTGTCACAGCAGATAGTGCAGAGGAGAATCCAGTGAGGAAGTTTGACATGCCTGTCATCTTGATCTGGTTCCTCCTTAGGGTGCTAACTGATGATGGGGACTTAGAAACCGAAAAGGGTATCGGTTATGGAGAGGAGGTTTCGTGATGATGTTATGGCTAATGGGGTGTGTGAATTGTGTAACTGAGTAACCCTTAAACCTCCACATAACTCTCCTTATATAAGCACCCAGGAGGAAACCTAATTAGTTACTAAGGGTAATATGGTCCATCAACAATTACCAACTAATTAAATAATAGGTTCTAATATATTTTCATCTCTATAATGTAAATGATTAAGATGGCTATAGATTAAATATTAAACATAATATATTTAATCTTACAGTTGATTCTTCATGTGGTCTTAATATATAGTAATGATGGCATCATAATTTCTGTTTATTGTTTTCTAAGTTATGTCGTTATGAAAGTTATTTTACCTGAATCAATCAAATACGTAAAGCTTATTTAAGATGTATGAGTAGAAAAAAATCGAATACTGAAAATTTATATAAATTCATTGAGTCAGAGATAAGATTTATCAGATAAGATATATCCTAAATAATAATAAGAAATTCAGAAATAGTTTTTATTTTTAAATATATTTCTCTTTTTATAACCTTAAATAAATTCTTATATATTATACGTATAAGTTGTCCAACTACAATAATGTGTCTAAATTGGTTACAAGTGTGTGTTTAAATCAATTACATCAATGCATCTAAAGAAGAATGCATCCAACTATTCAAGGTCTAATGTGTGAATAAAGTAAATAATTATAATTGAGCGTCTAAGTCATTACAACAATGCTCTAAAACCCTTTATTTAAATGTTACATGAGTCAATACACGTGTCACATCATGGATACTTTGTACACTCTGTACGGAAAAACCAGTTAGTACATGAATTCACCTATGTGCGTATCTGTTGTTACTATAATTTACCCATGTTCGATTTGTTACTCATATGGTTGTTTAATAAACTCATAACTCGAGCAAATTCAAATTGAGCTAATTAGGCATTTAGACCACCCGTAGTGGGGCGTAATTTTTTAAAAAAAAAATTGAAAAATAACGCCCCAAAACGCCCCCCATCCACTACACTAGGCGTTATAATAAAAAAAATTCAAAAAATCACCTTTGGCGTTATAATGAAAACGCTGCATGCATCCAATGGGTTGCTTTTTCCATGTTTGACTAGCCAATATCATTTAGGTTGCTTTTTTTTTGTTTAATAATTGGAAGGGCATTATTTGGGCATTATCCCCATTACACCACTTTATGCTATAATGCCCTATGCTGACTGGGTTGCCACGTGTCGGATAATGCCCCATGATAGAGGCATTATAACAAGTTACCACTACACATGGTCTTAGGCCTGACTTGTATAAACTTCAGTAAACTCAGATTAAGCTAAAGCCCAACTAATAAAACCAATGTATGCAAGTCCATCTGTTTATAAGGAAACTCAAGTGCTCAACCATTACTAATTTTAGGGTGAGACCATGATTCCTTATTTTAGATGCCACCATTTGTGACTTTTTTGGCTTTGCTCTTATTTCAATAATAATCATACAGTCTAGCAGCCGTCAAGGCTACCACCTGTGAGTCTTAGCGTCTCATCAACACTCCTATAGTGTACAGGCTAGGCAAGTGTACGTCGTTCAGGTTGGAGGCGAGCATACTGCAACATTCGAGTTGGAGCTAAATTCTACTACAGCGTTCGGCTAGTTCAATCAAAATTGTATAAAAAAGGCAGATCATTTTGAGTAGCGCCTCCCATCGTATGGGAAATTTTAAATGAACCATCACGTCGACTCATAAACTTGCTTGAGTTAAAGGAAAACTGTAAACAAACTCAATTCCTAGCTCGAGTGTATATATATTTACCGTATACATTAAAATACTCGTCTCTAAAAATCTTACCGAAAACATACTGTGTATATATTTACTCATCTCTAAAAACTCTAAATACTCGCCTTTATTTTTTTTTCTAGCCGAAAATATATTGTATACCTCAAATGTCGAATACAAATATAAGATATAAAAAAAGAAACTATTACTTTTACCGGTGTGCTGTAACATCCGCGCTCATAATCACCGGAGGCACCGGCAATGAAAACGATAACGACAATGACAACAGTAAGAATAATAATATACAAAAATCTTACATCACCTAACATCTATAAGAAGTCACTTCCACACTTCAGAAAAAAAAAAACATCAGCGCTCTCAATCAAACATAAAAATTTACCCGGTGATTATGCCTGCTAAAACATCGGTCTTACCTCTTGCAAAAATTGTGTAAACAAGCCGAATAGCATCAAGCCACGTATCCAGATATTCCCATGACTCTGCAATCTGATGTATCAAAATTCTCTGTTATTCACGTTTTTCATAAAAACTAACAATTTAAAAAATATATATGAAATTATCTGTTACCAAGTATGTGGGTCCATGAATTGTATCTATGCAGATTGCAGGACCGGGAGGCAAACTCAAATCTTGACATGCTGATACCGAGACGATATCGGGGATATCTATTTTAATTGCGGGTCTGCCGTTACTTCCAGATACCATGTGTCGTTGCTCACCATTGTGTATCTGTCACAGGTTAATGATAAATATCAGTACATGAGGTGTCACTTACACTAGATCCCTCTGCTCCTATAGTATTACTTTTAAACAAATTTAGAAAATACCAAATTAATTTATCAGATCAAATCTTCAACCCCTAAGCCAGTTTATAGATTTTTCTAAAACTAATCTGCTAAACAAATAAATAACATTCATAATGATGAAAAATGAATCTTGCTTATTTTGACGAATAGTCATTCGTCTTGAACTTTTGGTATTAATTTGATGATTCCGTTAGGTTTTCCTATTATATTTGTGAAACGGTATTATATAATTTTAAATTTCAATGACAAGTATATACTTTTTACTTTACTATTAATTCGTCTTTTTGCCTCAGGCGTAAGTTTTTTTCCCACAAGACCCTTCGCGCCTTGAGCATTTCAACTTTGACTAGGATGACATAGATTGACCCAATATGTCTTTATTTTATCCAAGAAAGAATATTCACCTAGTTGCTACATAGTAATAATATGTATGTATATATACACACAGGATAATGTAAGCTTCTAAACGCATGCATATATGCATAAATAAAAGTTAAAAACATAATAAAAAAACGAACATACCTGTTGGAGCCCTTCATGGTTCAAAACAAACTGAGTGTGCTTCCAGTCACAATGTGGAGCAATTGGTTGTCCCACTGGTGGTGCAGTTAGATATCCAACCTTTAAATAAGGTAGAGGCAGCTAAAACAAAAATAACACT
The DNA here is from genome assembly GCF_002127325.2 of Helianthus annuus. NCBI lineage: Eukaryota > Viridiplantae > Streptophyta > Magnoliopsida > Asterales > Asteraceae > Helianthus > Helianthus annuus. The sequence goes on along the minus strand of NC_035435.2, from coordinate 159,407,778 downwards.
CAGTAATGAAATTATATAAAAACCATGATAATTAATTATTAATTAAAACTGTGTCAAGTAGTATAAGTGCTATACCATTATTAGCGATCACCAACACCGGAAAACTCGTAAAAACAAAATAAATAAAAACGGGAAACAAAATAAATAAAAACGGGAAAAAAATAAAGCCGAGCGAAAAACAGACGTAAAATCTTTGAGTTACGCACACTCGTTGCAGAGAAATTAAATTGAAACGTAAAACATAGAAAAAATAACTAAGTTAATCCAAGACCCGTGCGTTGCGACGAACGTGTCAAACGGAGAAAAATAGATGTATTTTGACGGGCCAAACGAGAGAAATATACGAAAAATGTTGAACCCCATTCGCACGTTGCGGTGCGTTAACTCACAAAATTTAGAACGAAACGAAAAGCTTGGGAATGATGAAAAGTATGGTGGAACAAAATTGAAAATTAAAAAGAGTTGGGGTTAAATTGGAAAAGATGAAAAGCTTTAGATTAATAAGTAAAAAAAAACGAAGGGTCTAAATTGCAAAATTATAAAAGTTTTGGGTAATATTATTAATAAGTAAAAAAACAAAGGGTCTAAAACAAAGGATATTAATAATTTATTAGATATTAGATTTAGATATGGAAAATTGGTATTTAATAAACCAACCTTTGCCCAGTTGGTAAATAATAATCCAACCTACAGAATTGGTATATAATACTCCTACCTATCAATATGTTGGTTCTCAATGAACCTCCGTTAGTTTTTTTTAACTGAAGTTAGTTTTTATGTTTTATTTATTACACAAACAGTCCCTTTAGTTGTAATTTACTAGTTTTAACTATGAGTTAATAGCCAAAATGGTCCCTGAGGTTAATAGCCATAGCACCGCCACCACCGCCACCACCACCACCACCACCGCCACCACCACCACCACCGCCACAGCACCGCCACCACCGCACCGCCACCACCACCACCACCATCACCACAGCACCTCCACCACCGTAACCATCGCCACAGCACCACTACCACCACCGCACCGCCACCACCACCACCACCACCGTCGCTAGAGCTGTTGGATCTGTGATGTTTTTGGTCAGTCATCGTCTGTTACTGCATCTGAATTCAAACCCCTTAGGCGTCGATGATCAAAGACAGAGATGGTGGTGGTGGCGGTGCGGTGGTGGTGGTGGCGGTGTTGTGGCGATGGTCGTGGTGGCGATGGTGGTGGTGGCGGTGCGGTGGTGGTGGTGGTGGTGGTGGCGGTGCGGTGGTGGTGGTGGTGGTGCTGTGGCGGTGGTGGTGGCGGTGGTGGTGGTGGTGGTGGTGGCGGCGGTGGTGGTGGCGGTGGTGGTGGTGGTGGTGGTGGCGGCGGTGGTGGTGGTGGCGGTGGCGGTGCTGTGGCTATTAACCTCAGGGACCATTTTGGCTATTAACTCATAGTTAAAACTAGTAAATTACAACTACAGGGACTGTTTGTGTAATAAATAAAACTTAAAAACTAACTTCAGTTAAAAAAAACTAACGGAGGTTCATTGAGTACCAACATATTGATAGGTAGGATTATTATATACCAATTCTGTAGGTTGGATTATTATTTACCAACTGGCCAAAGGTTGGTTTATTAAATACCAATTTTCCTTTAGATATTTATAATATTATTAATTGGATTTATTAATATTAAAATAAAGATGAGGATAAAGATAAAGATAAAGATAAGTGATATTTATATATATTGGTTATTAGTATTAAAAGAAATATATTAATTAAATAAATATAAATAAAATTTATGTGGTTGAAGGAGAGAATGCCATGTGGCATTATTTGTAGTCTTTTATTAATATTTAGATTAGATTAGATAAATTGTAAAATGCACTAACCATGGATCGCACAAGCTTCAAGGCACTAGTGTATACCTGTATTATAAAATTTCAAGTTACATTCATATCATGATCTGATTAAAGCATTTTTAGTTTCTTAAAGGACAACTTTAGTAAAAACAATTGAAAAATAGAAGATATAAACCGAGTAATTTGGCTTTAGTGCATGAGCAGCAGCAATGTAGATAGCAGATTGACTGTATAACTCGTTTGGGGAAACATCATGTCCACCCATTGTTCCTCCAGTTCTTGATGTGTCTTCTGCTAATCCATACTACAAAAGCGGGATTATTGAAATAAGATCACGCCAAATTCATGTTTTCAAACTAGGTATACGGTTATATTTCGTTAAACTAACCAAAACAGTGCCGAGGTTGTAGATGGCCCTATGAAAATCAAATTGCAACTGTATAGCTGCACGGAACTTCATTACAGAAACATGTCATTAATAAAACTGATACATGATCATGGTCTGTCTTAACCAGACTAATATTATTGTACCTTACTGATTGCACTTTTAACTATTATTTGCTTTTCACGTGCAGGAACAATCGCACTCAGTTCCTGCAAATACCAAATGATGAAATTAATACATTGTCAGCTGCAAGAAAATGTTTTAAAACAGAAAAGATCACTAGATGCACCTGTAAAGCAAGACCCCAGTTGTTGAGAGCCTGAAACGAATTATAAGATGGAGTCATAACCAATGAATAGGAAACATGTTATTTCTTAAAAAAAAAAAATGAATAAGGTGTCTTAAGAGTTACCTGGGGACTGTTCCAATTTAGTTGAACAGCTTTTTCATAATTATTTGTTGCCTGCAATATCACAAGAACAAAACTCAAATTGCATGCATTTCACATTCTTCATAAATTGTTTGTTGTAAAATGTATAGCATGGGAAAATATCATGATTTATGGGTCAAACCTGTTTCCATAATTCTTCAGCTTCCTTTGTACGTCCACGCATTTTGGCCCGATCAGATATGGCAATAGCCCAGTTATAATAAGCCTGCAATTAGACAACATGAATATATTAACACTAGAAAATTTTTCAAGTTCAATTACTAAATACTTTATAGGGATTGAGATACATACATCATGAAGAGTGGGGTTTAAACGCGTCGCCTCGTCATACTTTTTGCAAGCTTCTTCAAGCAAAGCATCTTTGGACGGTGAGCTAGTATCTGAGTTAACATTATCTGCACTTTCCTGAAAATGAAATGAAAGATAAGAAATGGTTCATATAACACATAAATTCATAGAGAGTATCGATACTCCCCTAAAGGCCTGCTGCCCAGCATTAGCTGCGCTCTAGCAGGGCATTGGTGGAGCCCCATGAGTTTCCCTAACGGGTTCTCATGGTTACCCAGAAAAAAGAACTATAGATACTTATGTTCTGTCAAAATTATTACATATATATAGCATATGGTAATAACATAGTGTAGATATCTTATGGCGTATCCGATCATTGTTTTTGGGAAATAACTAAAGCTACACTAGGTTCTTACAACATGTATCTATATATTTATGAACATTACTTGGTTGAATGGTTACAGAAGTTACCTGAAGAACCAGTGCCCAATTATAAAGTGCATCATAGTCATCTGGATTTCTCTCTATTGCACTTGCATACCTGAAAAATAATTTTAAAAAAATAATAATAATTACTTGATTGCTTGTTTTCCCCTTTTTACATATGTATATGTACGTCAAGTGTTACTTAACGTATCCCTGAATATAATGATGACCCTTACATAACATGACTAAGATATTATCTAACCATAAAGTACGAAAAATATTGCTACCTTTTTGCTGCAAACGTAAGAATCCTTTGCCTTGACCGACCTTCCTCGTCAGAACCGGTGATACTATTGATCAACTCCATGGCAGCACTATTCTTTTCTGTATGCTGTGTGGTTTCTTGACTACTAAAGTTCAAACACATGACAAAAGAAGCAGGAACAAGTTAACACAACATCTTACTAGTAAAGAAAATACATTTGACAGTCAGAGAGTGAGAGTAGGCATGTAATGAACCGAACATCCATGAAGTGTTCGTGAACTATTCGGCGGGAAGTTCGTTTATTTTCGTTAATTTAATAAACGAATGAACATGAACAAAATTAATTGTTCATTTAACTAAACGAACGAACATGAACACACGTTGTGTTCGTTCATTTATGTCCATCTGTTTATTTACTTTCGTTTATGTTCATTTATTTACTTTCGTTTATGTTCATTTATTTACTTTCATTTATGTCCATTCGTTTATTTACTTTCGGTTCATTTATAGGCCTAAGTGAGAGTAAGGGGAGCAATGCAAATTTCGAGTTTGATCAAGGTAGCACGGAAAGTAAAATAACACAAACTGGTCTGGAAAATGTCTTCCTAGCATTACACATGATCTTTAAGTACATACGGTTCTCAAGATATGAGTAAAAAAAACCTGGTACTCTCTGCGATCACTGATATCTTTCCATCTTTCTGACATTAGTTACAATCTTTCATAGCCAAAAGTCACATGTAGTATTGGAGAGACTAATCACACAAACTTAACATAATTCAACATTGCTACTAAAGACAAAACAAGATACCAATTTCCAATTTTCCATGACTGTGAATAGTCTAATACATAGTTGGTCAAAGGCGGAAAGGGCAAGCCTTGGGCCTAGGTACAAGACGCTTAAAAAGCGAGGGCTCAAGATAAGCAAGGTGCATAGCATAAACATACCACTTTTTGGAAGTTTCAGACATGTTTCAGGTCTCTTAGGGCTAGTTTAGGCTGGTTCCCGGTTCATTTTTGGATGTTTTAGAACAATCTGCCAGAACTTTCAGAATTTGACCAGAATCTGACCAAAGGAGTTTCCCCGCGCCCAACCTGACCTAATGGCCTAGGCGTGCACACAGCGGGCTTTCGACAACACAGGTCTAATGCTTGTCAAATTAAAGTCAAACTAGAGATCCAAATAGATTAAACAAGATTATTTAACTGCAAATCATCATGACACCAAGTGCTACCCTTCCCTTACTTGCAAACACCACATAGCCTTCCTAAAACCACGTAGGTGGCACGTCTCCCGCTAATCAGACATATCTCTCCTCCTAAATGTAGTTATAAATTGCAGTTTTGACATAATCTAAAAACTACTGATACTTCCTTATACTAGTGATAAAATAAAAGCCCTAAAATGCATTTTATAACACTTACATCAACTAAAACACAACCAATTAGTCACAATCAGTCAAAATCTAGGTCAATTCCTGTTCAATTACACCAATAACACCTAATCGTAGTCTCCTCAAGCTAACACCAGTCATGAAAACAAAAACCAAATCAGGAGAAAACGCTAACCTACGCCGTGGCGTAACAGCATCAGTACCAGCAGACACTTGAGATTCCTGATCTCCATCTCCATTCTTCAACTCATTCAACAACTCTCTCATAGTAAACGTCCGGTTCCCTTCGTCTTTCTGCAACTGCTCATTGTCCTTTGATTCGATCGGATTTTGTGTGTCGGATACTTGTGTTGCAGGTTCCGGATCTACAACTTGAGGAGATTTATCATTGTCAGTTGATTGGATCGGGGATGAATTATCTTCGACGCTATCAGTTGACTGGATCGTAGTGTGTTCGGGAGTGTTGAGATCGGAATCTGGTTCGGGATTGGCATCGCCGTTTTGTAGTTCGGATCGTTGATCGTCTGTTGACATGGTTGAATTGATCTGGAGATCTAGAGAGGAAGTGCGTTGAAAGTACTTCCTCGACTTCTGTATAGACTGCAACTTATCCAAGTAAAATGCTTTTGAGTGGGTTTTTTTTAAGGTCAAGGAACGACGTGTCAATCACCATGACACCGGGTGCTGTGGCCAAGATCGATTACTCGACCGTTGACAGCCCCTGGCTCCCTCAAATGTACGACAGTAAAATAATTGGTAAAATCTCGCCTCCCATCTAAGACGAACCGGCGCCACCCGTATTCGTTCTTCACCTGGATGCCGCAGAAAATAATGGGAAGAGTGGGAGTCGAACTTGGGTTACAAGACACACCAAGTCTTTTCCCCAACCACTCCACCTCTACCTCATTGGCGCTTTTGAGTGGTTTTTAGATTTGCATTGCGGATATGTTTGGTTCGATTCGGTTCGGTTTGTTTTGTTCGTTTTAGTCACTTTTTGTGTGTCGTGTTAGAGCATCTTCAACAGCGTGGACCAAATCCGAAATTCCAAACTCACAAATCGGAGTTGGCATGCGTTGGAGGAGGTCCGCTACACCAGACCCGTCCATACCAAGAGGTGGAGACCACACACAAATAATTTGTTTTTTTAAATATTTTTATATATAAAAGTGGAGTGTGAGGTTGGGGAGGTCTGGATTTGTTTGACGTTGAAAAGTAAAAGTAGTTTTTTAAGGTAGGGGTTTAGAATTATGTGGCGTGCTGAGGTGGAGGGTTTGATTTTAGACCCACGTCTAGCGTTGAAGATGCTCTTAAAGTTCAATTTGGGTTTAAGAATTTTAATACAACAATTTGTATAAAGAATAGGTGGTGTTTGGTTTGTTTTAGTTTTGGTAGTGATAATGTGGTAAGTAATAGGAGTTGTGTTTCGATGATTAGAGAAAGAAGGAAAGCTTACCATGGGTTATATAAGAAAAAAAAGTAAATGCATATTTTGGGTTGTATGTGATGAGGGTAAAAGTTTTGCATCTTTGGTGTGTGATCTGTGAATAGAAAGATTTTTTAGCTTGAAGCAAATAAGACACATCCACATCTTTTATCTCTGTCATGTTTTCCAACTTGTAAACATTTGTTGCAGTGTTAAGCATCTAATTCATCTATATGAGAGGTCTTAGGTTCGAATCTTGCTTTCACTGATTTTCTATCACAATCTCTTGAAAATAACATGCATAATGCAAGTTACGGTTTACCTAACCCGTTGGTTAGCTGGTGGAGTCCAAAGTAAATCTACTTTTACCTCCATATATTTTTGGATATTTCAATTGTATGGTACACGTGAGGCATATGATCTTAAATCTAGCACAAATTCTTTCTCGTGTAAGTCAAGAACTCAAGATCACCTATTTGACTCAACAAAATGATAGACTATTCTCTAAAGAGAAAAATGCAATTTGCGTCCCTGTGGTATGTCCCAAACATCAACCTGAGCCCCTAAATTAAATTTTTGGTTTTTTGAGTCCCTGACTTTATAAATTCATAACAGTATGAGTCCCTGCCGTCAGTGTTCCGTCAGTTTGACCGTTTGAGGCTTGTGAAAAGTCCATAATACCCCCAACCCTTAAATAGCGAGCTTAATAAATTCATTACTTCATTACCAGTTTCATTATCATCACCAGTTTCATTATCATCACATCATCAAATAGCGAGCTCTCCCAACTCTCAAGAACATCATCAACATCTTCAACAGATCTCTTCATCATCTTCATCGATCATCATCATCATCTTCAACAGATCATCTTCATCATCTACATCGAACATCTTCATCATCGAACAGATCAGGTTCATCTTCATCCTCATATTGATTTTTGGTTTGATTCGATGATTTGAATGTGTTTATATTGTGAAAAAAAGAGGGTTGATTCTGTGTTTGATTTTGGGTTCCATTCGATAATTTTTGGTTGATTTTGAAAAAAAACAGAGGGTTGATTTTGGGTTTGATTTTGGGTTCCATTCGATGATTTTGGGTTCCATTTGATGATTTGCGGTTTATTTTGAAAAACAGAGGGTTGATTTTGGGTTTGATGTATCAACAGAGGTTTTGATTCTTGTGGGTTTAGGGTTTAGGGTATCAAAACAGAGGGTTTGAATGTGGGTTTGAATGTGTTTTGGTTTTGATTCTTGTGGGTTTAGGGTTTACGGTATCAAAACAAAGGGTTTGAATGTGGGTTTGAATGTGTTTTGGTTTTGATTCTTGTGGGTTTAGGGTTTACGGTATCAAAACAGAGAGGGTTTGAATGTGGGTTTGAATGTGTTTTGGTTTTGATTCTTGTGGGTTTGAATGTGTGTTTGAATGTGGGTTTGATGTGTTTTGGTTTTGATTTTTGGTTTGAATGTGATAGGGTATCAAAACAGAGGTTTGAATTTGGGTTTGAATGTGTGTTTGAATGTGGGTTTGATGTGTTTTGGTTTTGATTTTTGGTTGGAATGTGTTAGGGTATCAAAACAGAGGTTTGAATGTGGGTTTGAATGTGTTTTGGCTTTGATTCTGGTTTGCATGTGTTCCTCATTTGAATGTGTTTTGGTTTTGATGCTGGTTTGAATGTGTTTTGTTATATCGGATCAGTTTTGGATTGAATGTGTTCCTTATTTGAATGTGTTTTGGTTTTGATGCTGGTTTGAATGTGTTTTGTTGTATCGGATCAGTTTTGGATTGAATGTGTTCCTCATTTGAATGTGTTTTGGTTTTGATGCTGGTTTGAATGTATTTTGTTGTATCGGATCAGTTTTGGATTAAAACTTTACATTTAATATACAGTTTACGGTCTTTGTATTGTATGTTACGGTCTTTTGTTATCGAGTCTGTAAGTTCCGTCAAGTCTACGAAGTTGGTATGACGTTTTGTCTCTGTATTGTATGTATTAAAACTTTACATTTAATATACAATTTACGCTTTAATAATTTGTTATATATAGTATACATTTAATTATTATATTGCATTTATTTAAAAAGAGTTAATTATTAGATTGCATTTTTAAAAAAATAAAAGAGTTAATTTAATTTGAATTATTAGATTTCTTAAGAAAAAAACAAAAAATGAATTTAGGGGCTCAGGTTGATATTTCACTCATACCATAGGGACGCAAAGTGTTATTAATATATGTCAAAAGACGGTCTTACCCCTGCCTCAAACAGCCAAACTGACGGCAGGGACTCAAAGTGTTATCAATTCATAAGGTCAGGGACTCAAAAAACCAAAAATTTAATTTAGGGGCTCAAGTTGATGTTTAAGACATACCACAGGGACGCAAATTGCATTTTTCTCTTCTCTAAATTTATAGGATTTTTCTAGGTACATTATATATTATGATTTAGAGTGATAAATGTGTTAAATGACAATTTGTCTCTCAAACTAAGCAATATATTATTATTTCTTTAATTTAATTATAACTTATTGGTTATGACAAAGTAGCTATATAAGATATTAGATTATTGTAGTTTGACATCATATATACTTCTTCTCGAAAATAAAAAGCCTATCACAATATAAAAAGTAAGATATGTATCTTAGGATGGTCTCGAAATAATCTATTGAAGAGAAAATTTAAACAACTATAAGTTTATGTCAATACATATTGATAACGGAAATTTGAGTTCATTAAAATTAAATTATATGTAATGGAGTAACTAAAATGTGTAAAAGTTCCTATTATGTTAGTGTTCGCTAGGCATTGAGACTTTAATTGTACTACACTTTCATAAATGTGTAGTGGTTAACTAAATTTTCAATAATTTACTAAAGGGAAAGTGAATACGGTGTTATTAGACGTGTAGTTTTGATCAAATATCCTTAAAAATAAAGCCAAACCTTTAATTTCTCTAATTGTGGTTCATATCCCTAAATAACTGAAACAAAGGAGTACGCGATTCACACATGCAAATCGTCAGTGGCGAATCTTGAGATTTTCGACCGAGAGGGGGTCGAAAACGTATATACCCAAGGCTACGTTCAACCAGTGGATCAGGTATTCAGTTAGACATACCTTTTCCTGTTTTGTGTTTGATATACCTTATGTCAAAAAAAAATTATATAAGTTCAACATCTATATTATATAATAAAAGAAACCTGTTTTGGGAATAAAAGAAAGCTGTTTTGGGACACTTGTCATTCTCTCATTTAATTGATTAAAATTATTAATAATACTAATAATAATAATATTTAATCTAAATTAATACAAATTTTTATTATTAATAATATTTAAGCAAATCTAAAATCTAATCTAATACAAATTTTTATTATTAATAATATTTAATCAAATCTAATAAGAATTCATACGAATTCCAAAGTTGATATTAACTTTCAAATAATTTTTAAAAAAAAATCCACCTAACATCACAAATGTTTCTGTTAAATTCGAGTAATTAATTTGTTCAACAATCACTATTATCTTTATCATTCAGTACGGTTAACCGGTTTATCATCATACAACCTCCCACCAATTTAATCAATATGATTTTTCAATCTTATATTAACTAAACAGATAAAGATTAATATTCAATCTTATCTTACTTTAAATATAAAAAAAATCCGTTAGTTCAGATTAATATTCAATCTTATCCTACTTTAAATATAAAAAAATCTGTTAGTTTTTTTAAATATATATTTTTTTTATTATTTGGTACATAAAATCATATTATTATTCAACCCATGTAATACATGAGGGATTTTAAAAATGTAATTTTTTTTTATTATTTGGTAAACAATATTACATTTATTCAACCCGTGTAATCAGGGGCGGATCTACATAATGGTTAGGGGTTGCCCGGGATACCCCTCAACTTTTATGGCGAAATGTAAAAAAAAATATTGTTTCTAGGTTTTATGTATTTGGATACCCCTGAATGTAATACTAGGATACCCCTGAGTTATTAGTTATTAGAGAGATAGATAAGAAAAATAAAATATTTTGAAGAAGATATGACGGCTGAAGTTGCAGAGACTAAATGGAGGAGAAGAAGAACAATATGTTTTATTTTTTTTTATTTTTTATTTTTTGAAAGGAGAACTTCATTAAAACAGAAACGACACCCTCAAACCGAGGGGCCCAACAAACAACCGAGTTACATAATTACAAATTTACACTAATCGCCCCACTCAATATGTTTTATTGTTTTTTAAAAACAAAAGATAAGACCCTTAATTAATGTAACCTTTTCTTCTCTTGAAAATTGTGAAGTTACTGCTACACGTGGGCTCTATTGTTATTATATTACATAATATATTTAAATTTCATAAGTTAGATATGTTAATTCTATTATTTGTATAGTATTTAACCCTTTTCGAAAGGTATAGTATTTAGGCAAAACATCAAATAGAAATACTTTTAACCTATAAAACGTATGAACTGAAGATTTTGCTGAAAAAACGTGATGATATTTTCGTAATTATTTACTCGTAGAATAATTATTAAAATTACCTTGCAAATTCTCTTGTAGGGTAATTTTGATAATGTATGGTAATTTTGTAAAATGATTTTGAATGGTAATTTTGATCTTGTAGGGTAATTTTATAAAGTATCATAACTACTCTACAAATGATCTTGTATGATAATTTTGAATTGTATGTTGTTTGAGATGTTGTTTGATAAACTAGTAGACTAATTTTGATAATTACCCTATGAGTAAATAATTACAACTATGTCACCGCGTTTTTTTTTTTTAACTTTTTCATGCCTTTTGTACGTTTTGTACGAAAAGACTGTTTATATCGGAACTTTTCCCATAGTATTAAATCAAAATATCATTTATTATTTAATTAATTTACCGTCAATTAGTTTATTAATCAAACATATTATTTATTATTTAATTATCTAACTATCTATTAGTTTATTAAATCTTTTATTTTTTCTAGAGCTTACTACTCATACGTAATCTAGTTTTTAAATTATGTAAATATCAGGTGACACTTTTCATTGTATAAAAATGTTTTATTGTCGAGATTATCTAGTACTTAAAAAACAAATAAACTAAATTAAAGTTCGTGATGATATATTAGTACATATTAGTAGATAATAAACTTAGGTTAGGATCTGACCCGAATCGAGCCGGAAATTTTTATGTTCGCTCGCTTGTATGAATTAAAGCATTTAAAACCAGTGACTTCATACAAATAAAATCTATCATCCATCACTGAATGTACGATTAAAAATTGATTTCTTTTATAAATGCACGGTAAAAATTTTATAGGATACCCCTGAATTTTACTTCTAGATCCGCCACTGCGTGTAATACAATGGTTTTAAAGATATAATTTTTTTTATTAGTTGGTATATAATATTACATTTATTCAACCCGTACAATACATACGGTTCTTATAGATATAACTTATTTTATTAATTAATATATAAAATTACATTTCTTTAACCCGTGCAATAAAAGAGGCTTTTAAAAAGATAATGTTTAATTATTTAGTATATAAAATTCATTTATTCAACTTGTGTAATACACGGGGTTATAATCTAGTTTTTCTAATAAAATAGAAGCTCGGTTCATATATTCTCCATATGAAAGTAAATATTACAGATATTAAATCCCCCGAAGTAGAAAACAACCAAATCAAGAAACAAAATAGAAGACATTACAATATGACAATATCAATTAACCCAATTTAACCTAATCATTTACTTAGATCGCTCGATGTATTTCTTCTTTTCTTCATCGGTCATAAACGCCGTTACCGGGAACGACTTCCCGACCCCAACCGGGATCTTGAAGTAGATTTTTGAACTATTGACATCTTCCATACTCATCTCGACAATAGGTACCCACATCAACAATTGCTTACTTTTAACCCCGGTCATTTTCTTCATCTTACACTTTTCAATATATGCAGTCACTTCTATAGCATAACTCACACGTGTATTAGTCCCCTCAAAAAAGTGCTCATATGGAGCCTTTTGTTTCATCCAAACAAAGCCCGTGGCTCGAACCCGCCCACACTCCACAAGATCTTTGAGTGGGAGGACGCCTCTAGGGAAACCGAGCTCATCTAGAAGCTCGATGGAATGGCGAAGGCACTCGTCGGCTCCATACACAATCTCGGCTCCAGCTCTCTCGTCCGCCATTTTTTTTATTTCTTTTTGTAATTTGTGTGAGTTGGTTTTTTATTTGTATGATAGGGAGTGAATGAGCATTGTGTTTTATAGACCAACAGTTGGTAGGCAGGAGTTGGGCTTAATTAATTGGGGTTTGGTTGGGATGGTGGTTCACCTAATTAAGGTGTGTGGTGCGTGGGTGGTGAGCCACCTATATTTGTGTTTTACACTCATGGTGTTGTATCTATTTTTGGATTTCAAAGTTTGAATTGACTAAGATGTTTTACTTAGAAATAACAAAAGCAATAAAAATGGTTGAATTTATTAGTCTACATATTGTTGTTGGTTGTGACTTGTTTTGGATGTATCTATATATATGACGTATGACCTATATAATGGTTTTCTAAAACACAAAAAAACATTTGGTCATATACTACCTATTAGTGGAGTCCTTTGTCAGGTCTTCTATCTTTTAAGATGATGCTTTGCAATTTTTAGATTTTTTTTTCTCACAACTCTTAGATTTTCTAGAATAGATTTAGCTAACATTTATTTTGCAGGATTTGAACTCTTAATCTTTTGGTTGTGAAACATGGGTAGAACCGAAGGAGTGTATGATAAGTGTAATGTTGTACGAATTTGAAGTCCGCACGTTATAAACTTTATGACTAGAAAGTCTGCATGTTGTAAAATATAAAAAAAATTGCATGTTGAAAAAACAAAAAAAAAATAGCATGTTGAAACTGAAAAAAAAAAGCATGTTATAAGAAAAAAAAATCGCATGTTGTTCAAAGAAACCAAACTCGCATGTTATGAACCATTATTCGCATGTTGATCATATTGCATCGCACAGTTACTATTGATCGATAAGTTCCTATTGATGCTAATGTTTCTGATTTTTTTTCCAATATCTATAACCTCGACCATCATTATAGCCTCTTATAGCATGTATACTCTTCAAAACATGAGACTTTCACCAATAGACCACAAATTGGTCGAAAATACATTGGCGGAGATGATCTCGTCAATAATACATCGGTGACACTATCAATATAAACTTCATCAACTTCATCTTCGTTGGTACTAAGTTGTATGGCGTTGGTTGCATCATCTTAGGTCTTCATATTGGATTACATAGATACTTCTAGGTACTCTATTACATTTTCCATCTAAATCTATACATGAGATCTAAACCAAACAATCTCCCCTATTTGGTGATGAAAAGTGTGAATAATGCAGTTGAGAATCAATCAGAAAACCCAAATTATTTACTAAAAAAACCAAACCAATTCCATGCCTTAGCAATCTGTTCGAATTGTTTATTAGACGTCCCGTAACTCTAATAAAGTTAAGGTTGGTATTTCCTTTGGAGTCGCAACATTGACCAAGACTTCAAACATTTGACTTCTCGAATAAGGATTTCAATTCCATAATATACTAGGATTTTAACCCGTTAACTCATATTTATACTTTATATTTGACTCGACTCTTATTGAAAAAAATTACGTTGCCGTTGAACGAAAACGTATTATATTTGACTCGACTCGCTTCGAATACAGTTTACGAACGTACACAAAGTAAGTATAAAATGTATGATTTTTTACCAGACTCGCTTGAGGAAAAAGTTTGTGTCAAAACGTGAGTTGTTTATGTTGAAACGTGAAATTTAAAATGACATATACGTTAAAACTGCGATACACAGAGCGTTACGTCTGCGACACCTTATTGTTTATAGTTGACGACACGTTATGTGATGCGCTGACCACATAAAACATGTGTTTGACGTTTTCGGCCAAACTCAGTGTAACCTATATAAACATTGTGGTTACAATGTACAATGATGACAATAACGTGTGACTTCCGCACGTGACATTACACGTTTTTGACTTTGTTACACACGGTACGTTCGTGACATTATCGTCATTAGATATATAGATATAGGCTAATTATAATGAGAAAACCCGCTCTAGTTGAGAAAACCCAGAAAACTCTCACATGTGGCTAGGATTGATCCACGTTTGATTTTAGATTGAGAGGAGATAAGGGCATAATTGTCTTTTTCTTTTAACTTTGAGTGTTGAGATGTGTAAGTCTGCGTGTGCAGACTTCTCTACTTTTCTTCATCATGTCATTTTCATTTAATACCATTGTACTCATTGTACTTCTTTTATCTCTCACATCTAACTCATCTCACATCTCACATCTCATTTATTTGAACCAGAGAGTGGAGTGAGGGAAAGAAACCAAAGAAACCATCTTATTTATATCTCTATTTCTTTTATCCTCATTCATCTCTCTTCTCTACCACATTTTTCCCTATCTCTCTCTTGTTCCAACATAGATAAAACAAGATCACAAACCACCCGAGAAACTAACTGAAGAGCATCAGATCCACGTAGACGCCATCTAGATCTAGATCTAGATTTGGACCGTCATCTAGATCTGGATCCATCATCTTTCTTTTTAAACCCGTCAAGATCTAGATCTGGACCCGTCATCTAGATCTGGGTCCATCATGTTTCTTTTTTCAAACCCCATGAAGACGGATCATCTTTGGTTTTATTTTTGAAGAAAATCGTACATGAAGAAGATTATGAATCAGATATCGAAGAGAAGAAGGCTGAAGTTTTTTGTTCGAACCAGGCAAGATCCGGTGAAGTTACACATTTTTGTTCGAACCAGGCATTTTTGTTGTGTTTAGTGGATCTGCATTTTTTTTTTGTTTATTTGATTAAAATCGAAGTTACTTGTCTTGTTTAATGTTATTATTTTGTAGTTTTTTTTATATAATCATGAAAAAAGGTATGTTTTGTATAATAAAAATAAAGTAATTTTTGTTACATAAAACAAATATGCTAGTTTACAAAAGTCAGAAGGATTCATATGAGTGTAATAGAAAATAATGTAATATAAAATAAATTGTTCTTTGGTTATGTACACGTTTTTTGTGTAACATCTTTATGTAACCCAACATAGCTGGGTTTTAGTAATGTAAAAATTCTAATATGTTTTGATAGTTACATATTTAAAATTTCTAAAAAAAACATAAATAGATGATATATGTAACACCTTTTTTGCTTTTTATGATTGATTTTATCAATTTTTTTTTTTGTGTAAAATTTGTTTCAGATGTGGTCATAATAATGTAGTAGAAAATAAATTGTTTTTTGGTTGTGTTACATTTTTTTTGCATAACATATTTATGTAACCTAATATAACTGGGTTTTAGTAATGTAACAGTTTCAGTATGTTTTTGATTGTCAGGGGGATTCGTGTGAGTGTATCAACTGGGTGATAATAATTTAACAAAAAATAATTTGTTCTTTGGTTATGTTACACTTTTTTTGTGTAACATCTCTATGTAACAATATAGCTAGGTTTTAGTGATTATTGTGAGTGTAACAACTAGGTGATAATAATGTAACAAAAAATAAATTGTTCTTTGGTTATGTTACACTTTTTTTGTGTAACATCTTTATGTAACAACATAGTTGGGTCTTAGTAATGTAACAATTCTAATATGTTTTGTCAGTTACATATTTAAAAATTCTAAAAAAAACATAAATAGGTGATATTTGTAACACATTTTTTTTAGTGTACGTATACAAAAGTAAACAAACAAATCAAAATTATAGAGAGAGAGAGGAGAGAGGAAAGTAGACAGATTTACACTTTCTCTCAGGAGAGAGAGGAAAGTTGACAGAAGTTACACTTTCTGTCAGGAAAGAGAAATTGTAACATTTCCAAATGTGGCAGAAATAAAGTGTGTTATTACAAATGTGGCATAAATTGATAACTAAAAAATGTATGCTGAAAATTTGTATGTTACATTTTTTTGGACATATTTGTAACATTTTAAAAAAACTACTCGGTGTTTTTTTGTATTTCTTTTTTAAAAATGTTCAAATATTTGTATATTACATTTTCTATTTTTTTAGAAAAGTTTTTATGTAACACAACGTAACTGGGTTTTAGCAATGTAAAAAATCCTATATTCATATATGTTTTGCTACTTACATATTTAACAACTGTAAAAAAACAAATTATTTGATGTATGTAACATTTATTTTTGAAGTTACAAGGTTACATACATTTAATAACTAAAATTTATAAATATAACATATGTCTTACGTTTTCTAATATATAATAAAATGTTTTAAGGGTTAATATGAGAATGAAAGAGAAATACAATGTTGATGTGAGAGGAATATGATAGAGACTTTTGTGTGTTTCAAGATATCAGAGGAAGAGAGAGAAAGTTTGACTTTATTTTGGCTCTATGTATTTTTTGTTTGTTCAAGTACCCAAAGCCACATATAATATTCATTATATCTTCAAGATATTTGTAATTTTAATGTTTTATTCTGACAACTTTGTTTGTATTAATTAGTCATCATCATTACACTTTTTTCAAAAGAATCAAATTTGTCCTATATGCCGAAAATGCCCTTATCTGTACTTATTGTTATTATTTTAATAAAAGTGTGATTACTTTTACTGCAAATGGATCACAGCCATTCATCTTGTTTAATCAGTGGTTGTTATTGGGTTTTCAGGGTTTCGTCAACTCAAGTGGGTTTTCGATTTATCCTTGCCCTATATATATATATATATATATATATATATATATATATATATATATATATATATATATATATATATAGGGTTAGGATCATGAGTGAACAACATCCATGTTTGTGAACAAAGTGAACAGATCTTGACCCTTCATTTCTTAGATGATGAGATTTAATGGTAATGGCAATCTTGTAATTATTTGATAAAATAAAATAAACACAAAATTCATACAGGGACTATAATGTAATTTTCAACATACTCAATTTTGGAAACTCAAATATCCACTACGTTTTATAGAAACTTTCAAAAGTCATATTCCATAAAAATCTCCTTTCTTGTTTTGTCTGTATCATAGTAATCTCTCATTAAAAAATAATAGCACAATTCAATTTTTTTCCTTTGTAACCAGGCATAGATAGGAATCGAGAAAAACGTTGCTGCGAACCAGCAAGTAAACTCAACAAAAGCATAGCATCAGTAAGTTTATATGTATTACATCGATTCCAGTACTTGTTTTGTTCGGTTTTTAATTATTTGAAATCGGAAAATTCCGATGGTGTGTTTTGATTCTACTGTAATTGATTACAGTATTACTTGGTTTGAAGGTTAGGGTTATGTCATTAAGATTGTTTATGATACTCTGTTTTTTTTTTTCTGATTACATATAATTCCTTGGTTTGAAGGTTAGGGTTATTACATAATAATTCCTTGGTTTTTTATGATACTTTGTTTTTTCTGATTACAATATTTCTTGGTTTGAAGGTTAGGGTTATGTCATTAAGATTGTTGATGATACTCTGTTTTTTCTGAATATTTTCATCGTATTGTTATGCACTTGTTTTTTGTTGGGTGATTTAACCTCGGTTATGTACACTGGTGTATATCGTTCACAGTAGTTATTGTTACACAGTGTGTACACATATGTACAGTAGTGTTCTAGAGTAATGCACTTGTGTTTATTAGCTGTACAAATTTTTTAGACGGGTGTACAGTTCCTTGTACACATGTGTACATACTATTGTACACATAAGTAATATTGAAACTATATGAATGTGTAACCTTATGGACTATGTGCAGGCAAATGGTTTTTGAAACCGAAACTGGATAGGGCTAATGCATTTTCCAATGAAAGATTTGGAACCCAGTGTGTGGATTGGAGATGCGGTTGTCAGTTGCTTTATTTCAATACTTTATTTTGAGGATACATACATGTAATCATGATTATACATAGTTGTGTTGAAGTAAATGTCATATAAATCCATGTATAAGTGGTGTATCAGTTTTATGAAAGAATTTATTAACTGAAAATAATGGTATTACGATGTAAATTATAAATACACACGTTCACATATAAGTAAACACAAAAAAATAATGGTATTATGACGTAAAGTACTCAATGTAATCGGTAAACATAAAAGCTCCTAAAAAAAGCAAACACATAATTGTGAACATAAAAAACAAAATAACATCAAAGACAAAGCATGCCACCTAATGTTTTGATACACAAGGGAATGAATGAGTATACACCAGTATACTTGTATATGTACACAAGTGTAACAATGAATATATACAAGTGTATCGATGTGTACATCCAGCTGAAAACATTTAAAAGCATGACCATATCTATAAATGTAATCAACATACATAAGTGTATCCAATAAAAAAAACATGCTGGCAATACATAGAAAAATAGTAATCTATAGAAACTATCCAGCATCAATTATTATTTGATGTATAATTGAGATATAATCGTAATACAACAAAATTAATTAATAAAAAGACAAACAACTTTACAATGCAAATCAAAAAACAGAAATCTCATCTTTTTCCTAAAAATAGGAAGTGTAACTGATTATGCAATCATAAAGGAATAAGTCATTAATGAAAATCAAAGGTAAAATTACAATCCTATCCTTTTAATCAAAAAACCAAATGGATGGCTGAGATGAGTTCACTTTGTTCACAAGTAAGTCATTGTTCACTCTAGAACCCTGCCCTATATATATATATATATATATATATATATATATATAAAAGGTAAAGGATCCTCTAAAAAGGGCCAAAATCATGAGAAATGTGAGAAAATTGTGGTTGCGACACATGGCAGGGTTTACTTATAATCCAAAAGGGTAATTATGTAATTAACTATTAATTAACTTATTAAAATAGATAATTATGTGTAACGGTTTTTGGAGTTAATTTAGGAGATACATATCTTTTTGGTTTATACATGATCTCCTATATACTAATCGTAATTCTCATCATAAAATCGATGCCATTATTTAATTGATGAACGTAAGGATTTTGATCACTGCAATTCTCAAGTTTTATTTGATTCTCGAAATACACACAACGGATCGTGGTGATGCAAGTATACTCGTGAGGTTTTATAATTTTCTGGTTCATAGTGTTTTATCCCCAATCAATAGTTTTATATTCTGTACAGATATCTTAATTTTCTGGTTCATAGTGTTTTATCCCCAATCAATAGTGTTATATTCTGTACAGACATCTTGATTTTCTGGTTCATAGTGTTTTATCCCCAATCACAATACAATGTTTTCTGGATTCCAGATAAAACACCATGACTTGAATCATAGTCAATTTATCCAGATGTTTAAAACACCACGCCATGAATCTCATTACAGTTCTTCTAAACGTAAAACACCACGCCTTGAATCATAGTCAATTTATCCAGATGTTTAAAACACCACGCCATGAATCATAGTCAATTTATCCAGATAAAACACCATGACTTGAATCATAGTCAATTTATCCAGATGTTTAAAACACCACGCCATGAATCTGATTACAGTTCTTCTAAACGTAAAACACCACGCCATGAATCATAGTCAATTTATCCAGATGTTTAAAACACCACGCAGTTCTTCTAAACGTAAAACACCACGCCATGAATCATAGTCAATTTATCCAGATAAAACACCATAACTTGAATCATAGTCAATTTATCCAGATGTTTAAAACACCACGCCATGAATCTGATTACAGTTCTTCTAAACGTAAAACACCATGCCTTGAATCTTATATAAAACAAAGAGGCTTCCGATTTAGATTTTGGTCATTAATTCCGATATTTAAGGAAAAAGGAGTGAATGTAGGTGTTTTTGGTTGTGTAGGATACGGTTACCATATTTGAAACATTAGAAAAGACACTATTGCCCTTCAATTTTACATAAGGTCCCTCTAATTAAAATACAATTTACATTTTTATACCCTATTGATCTCAACCATTAGATCAAATATCCAATGGTTTAAAACATTTCTTACCCTTCTCACATTTTAAACATTTTTTACCATATCCCCACCCTATATATATACCCTATTGAACTCAGATGAAGGTGGTGAAAGCACTCAAGAACTCCAGAATTTGATCAAAGAGTTGGGTTATCGCAATGCAATGGATGTCGAAGATGTTCTGACTCACCCAGAAGAAAATGTAGTTGCAAGTTGTTGACTGATGAAGAAATTATTGAAATCGTTATTGGAATTAATAAAGATGATATCGATGAAGAAGATGATGAAAGTTCTACAATGGAGCCCCCTTCGCGAAACGAAGCTATTAAAGCGGCAATCACATTGAACAATTTCTTGTTGAGCTATTAGAAAACAACACCAAAAGTTCTTACCATGCTAAGGAAAATTAGAGACGAGATTCAAGGGGAAATTGATTTCAACAAAAAACAAAAGACAATTGAGTCATTTTTCAAGAAACCTTCATAAATCATTCATGTAATATGCTATATATAAGGAATTATTAATTTATATTTTATATGGGGTCTAAAGAAATTATCAAAAATGTATTATCTTATAATTTTAGCGAATTATTAATTTAGCACCCTATCCCCGAGTCGGGACTGGCAAAAAGTATTATCTTAGAGAGTTTATTAAATAATCGAGTATTAATTTATCGAGTTTCTACTGTAGATAAAAAAAATAGCATATTAATGTGTTACGCTATGGTCCAAGGTCGTAAAAGCAATTCAAATAAAATGTGACGTCAAGTTATTAAGTAGAAAAAATTTGCAGATCAAAGTTGTCAATAACCAAAAGTTAAAGTGAATGTATAACTTACTTAGTTTGAGAGTTTGAACTTTGAAGTGAAAGATTTAAAAGTATAAGGGGTTAAAAAGTAAAAGTATAGGAGTTGGAATTGTAGTATATAAAAACTGAAATGAGTAAATGTGTAGGGGCTAAATGTGTATTTTTATAAAAGTTAAGGGTTCGGCTAAGGTTCGGGTATAGATCGGGTTTTTTGATTATTATTTTTTGACATAAAACATAAAAATATAATGGAAACATTTATTTATACATATTGTATACCTTGAAACCTGTCCAAAAAAGCCTCACACAAGCTCTAAACGGTCACAACAGGTCCATGTATTTTTTTAAACTTATTGCGGGTATTTTAAAACCCGGTTACGGGTATTACGAAAAACCCTGGTACGAGTTTTATGGAAACCTGTGCACGTTGAAAACCCGGGTATGAAAAAACTTGGGTTCAGGTATTGAACAGAATACGCATACTATTAAAACTCTTCCGACACCCTTAATGTAACATCCGTCAAAATGGATTCCCGAAATCCGACCCGTTTTGAAATTTGGATCCTAACCCTTTGAAACTCGAGCGCTTCGCAAAATAATAAAATCGTTTATCCTAATTTAATTCGTTATAAACATGGTTACTTATTTATTTATTGCTTAATTAATTAAATTAATTAAATTCTTGCAATTTAAAAGTTTTATTCGTTTATTTTTATAAAAATAATCTAGTTAGCCATGTTAGGTTTTAAAGTTAGTTTAAAGGTAAAACAAGTTAACCTAGTTAGTAAACCAAGTTAATTAAATTAATTACTAAACTAGTTAGTTTTTAGATTCTTTTAAAAAAAATAAGTTTTATAACTATGTTAGTTGGTTGATTAAATTCAGGGGCCACTTGTGTAATTAACAGGAAATTATAGCAGGGACTAATTGTTTAATTTGTAGAAACTGGTAAAAGATCAAAAACAAAAAAGGGGGATCCGAGTAAAACTCGAACCCGGGTCTCCGGCACGCACAAACAACAACTTATCCGCTCAGCCAAGCCTTAATATCGAACAAATGCTAAGTCCTTCAAATCTTAAACAAGCGATAAGTTCGCTTCATTTACAAATTTGCCGCCCAGCGACTGTTGACCGCGAAGAAACCAGTTGGGTTTCCTTTTTGCTTGATTACCCTGATTACCCGGGATGGACATCCTATATTTCGCGTTTCCATTTCTTTCGTGATAATGAACCTAGACACAATATGCGACCAATCAACAACTTGTTTCCATACTTACGAAACTTTTGAAAGCTATATAAACGACCTCCGCGCAACCATCAACACACACCTCCCATACTCTCCATCTCTCTCTCTGCTCGTTGAAACCCGCCGGAACAGAACCAGCGCCGCCGCCGAAGCAATCACCGTCACTGGAGAAGATGACCGGAGGTCCGACGGAAACCTCGACACCCTCCCACACTCACAACACGTTTCGAAGACACTTGAGCAAGCCGCCGGAGAAGGCTAGTCGTCACCGAGGTTCTCCATGGAGTGTAGTTTGACTCGTTTGCGAGAACACGACGGGGACGGTGCTCGTTCATTGGTTCGGATAATCACATTCGTACATTTGGATTTTCCATCATATTCGTACGTTCTTACAAGAAATCGCAACGCAATCAATGTGAGTATACATGATCCCATTTTTATTTTAACACTTTTGGGTGCAACTTGTATTCATATTCAAATTCACAAACACGTTAAACTTGTTAGATACACACTCTATCCATTTTTAAACATGAAACAATTTGATGCTTGTTAATCTTGTATGTTATGTAAACATTTCGTGTTTATATGCTCATTAACCTGGCTAAACTTATTAAACTTCTGAAACTTCTGAGACTTGTTAAACTTCTGAGACTTGTGAGACTTGTTAGACTTCTTAAACTCCTATGCTATTGGAGTACACACCGCCCTTGAGTGAGTCTTGGGGTGTTTGCGTTGGAAACTTGGGTTTGACATATAGTGACACCGTTTCAGCATATTAGTAACTTGTATCATCTTATTAATGTTGGATATGAGCAACTTCAAACATTTTATTATGCTATGTATCAAACTTGTATACTCGCCAACATATTTTGTTGATTTTATTTTAATACATATTGCAGGTTGATTAGTACAAGACTCAAGAAACAAGCTAGGATGGCTTTAGATACCCATTTTAGCAATTAAACAATGTTTGAATTTATGTTCACTATTTGAAACAATGTATTATTCTTTAGTTTTAATAAAATGATTTAATTCATATTGTCACATTTAGTGTTATGTTGTTTTGAGCAATTTGCTCGTCTCATCCCGATGTTTCCGCCATCGGTTGGGGTGTGACACTTAACATACTCCTATACGTCCTAAAATACACCCCGTATATGAAAAATAAGCCTAAAATACCTTTATATTATTATTAATAAAAAAAACAAATAATTATAGTACCTCGCGGCCCGCGACGGATGAGGCTTAGGTCTGTCGCGGGGCGCGATGGAGTGACATCAGGCGATTCCTCAGGCCGCCACGTGTCTTAACGCGTGTGAAGTCTACGGTTGTGAGTCGCCAAGCCTAGGACCTAGCCTAGGGTCCTCGCGGCCCGCGAAGGACTAAGCCCAAGGGCGTCGTGGGGTGCGACGGACTGCGAAAACAACTATAAATAGGGCAGCAGTGGCACAGTTCACATTCGCTCATTTCTTTTTCTCTCTCGAGACATATAGTGCTATAATACTCGAGTATTATACCCCTAAAAAGCGAAGCTCTGCCTCGTTGTAAGTATTATAACCCCTGGTTACCTATTAGTTACTGTATCCGATTGATCTAGGGCCCCGTAACGCATGTCAAGGCTCTGCCTGACTCAGTCGTTAGAGTTCTGTCTCGGGGGTATAGCTAATGTAAATTGAGTTATCTTACTAACACGTGTGTATTGTTAAATCTAATAGATTATAACCAGGAAGTCACCAGAAAGCAATAGTCTTATCTAAAACAGCAATGTGAGTACATTCACTTTTTGTAAACTGTTTTTACAAAACCTCAATTATTTTAAAGTATAATTAACAGTGATTGAGTCTATGTATTCTACAATTACTATCGGTATGTTAGGGTTTTGTATACATTACTTGTTACTACACTGTGAGTAGTAGCATGACCACAAGTCAGGATTGACAGTACCGTGGGTGGTAATTGGGTAGAGATAAACATTGTAATTGCTCTCATTACTATAAGATATAAAATGCTGTTTTGATTAAACTGGGATGCACTCGCCAGTATTTCTTGTTGATAAAACTTTTTAAAACGCCTTTCAGGTAACAAAATGTGAAAGCCAAATAGAAGCCAACTGGAAAGCACTGAAAGCTTGGAAAAGTGGCTATAAAAGTTACCTAAACAAGAAAGAAGTTTTATTTCAATAAAATCGGGTTTATCCCTATAAACATCTTATAATGCAAACTTGGGTTTTTCCCATGTATCTGTTATTTATAAAAGTGTGGTATTTTAACTCTGATAAACTATTTCCTAACTACGGTCCTGATGTTAATTTTCCGCTGCCCAATTAATAAACACCGATACCACTGATATTGTCCTCGCGGCCGCCCGCTCCCGGGGTAGGGGTCGGGGGTTGTGTCACATACCCGGTCCCTACCCTACGGGTAGGGTCAGATTTGGGTTTAAAAAACCCGATTTTTCTAATATCTGGGTTCGAGTTTTCAGTGCACGTCTACTCATCTCTTAGACTTAACATGTATCTCTATATATATTCTGAGATAACGAAATACCTATAATTTATATGTGAAGTTACAGTATTTATATTGTTTCTTTTGTTAAACAGAGGTATTATAGTTCAACTGCTAGTGTTCCAGTTAAGATTAATGTCCTAGAAGAACGACTACATACTAGTAGTAAGTCTAAGGCGGGTTTGAAATGTAGTAGACCATTTGATTCCACAGAAAGGAAGTCCTCGAAATTGGAGCAAGGTATAATGAACATGGTCAAGTCGAGGCAAATCTTAAAGGATCCCTTAAAGAGCTATTAGACATGATTGTTTCAGAAGAACCTCAAGTATCTGAAAACAATGAGATCTAGTAAATTATATCATGTCTAGAAATATATGGAATCAAAACAAGATCGATGTCGATAATACTTTTGTAAATAATAGTGCTTGAAATGCTAGAAAAGATGAGAATCAAGAAAGTATCTGCCTATAAATGAAAATACAAAAATGATTGGCCAAAATGTAAAGACGTAAATGAGACAAAATTAAAATTTCTCACTAAAAGGAAAGTTAAGGACCAATAGTCTATACAACTTAAGTAAAACATGTTGAAACTGAACAAGTCTATTTTATGAGAAATTATGTTATGAAGATGCAATTAATCGGTATAAGTGATGATTATCGTAAGGATCATGCAAAAATCTAATTAAACTAAGTAGATAACGTAAGTAGGGTATCGTATTCACGGGGAATATGTGGTCGTGTATGGATTTTAACTAAAAACTAAAATTATCTAATTTGGGGGTTTGAGTAATTGACTTCAGAAACACGAAAACTGATTAAGAAAGTTGTTACCAAGATAAAAAAAAAGTAACTTCCACTCGGGATCCCGATTGCTCGTTTTAACATAAAAACCTGTTTACAAATTCATAGCACCACATAGACATGACCTTGGAATTAATGATTTTACTTTAATTATTAGGGATAGATGTAAGACTCACCATACAACCTAATAACCCGTTTGATTATACCAATTACCCATCAATTAATCAACCCACTAACGATGTAAGGAAAATACGCTTGACAAAAGACAAACAATTCAAATATAATAAACGTTTCACAAAATCAACACAAATGGTCAAGATTTACCGGTTAAAAGGAATCCGAAAAACAAAGTTTCAATGCAAAACAAAACGAGACAATCTTTCATCTGGGCTTCCGCCCCCAAGCTTTTAGCCGCTCATGCTCGTCATCATAGCTTCAATCTCGTGCGTCTCCAAAACATATGTGTAGCTCCCCCTTGCGTCTAACAATTGTCGTCCCCCAAAACGTGCATACCAAACTAAATAATATATGTCATCTGCCGTCACCCCTAAACTCTCCTCTTTTGCGTTGCCCTTCTCCACCAAAAACCCAAACGTGCAGCCCAATAGAATTAATCCTGTTTCTTTTATTTCATTGAAAGCCCAACATATTTGTATTCTACAAGCACCTGTGAGCCCACCTAAATGTCAACATATGAACTCCATATCAAAGAAAGTCTATTTGATTATTCAAAATCATGTTTCGTTGCAACAGCCTTTTAATATGTGAATTACACAGTTAGATTTATGAATATTTACAACAAAAATATATCAAATGCACGTCAGAGGGGAGATCCACCCTACGCCCAGCTGACGTGCTAGTTTTTGGTTGGGAGGGCGGGAAACATGCTTGTGTCGATCTCACAGGTGTATCCCCACTAGCCGGGTTCCGGGAAAATGGTTTTGTGACGGGGCAAGCGGTACTGAAAGCAGAGTCAAAGAAGGTGGAAAAGCACGCGAAAGCTTGTGAGGATAATCAGCATGCCTTTGTCCCCCTGGCGTTCGACACGTTCGGCTCCTTGGCACCGGAGGCAGTTCGGTTCTTGTCTAGAGTTGAGCGTGTGGTCCACAACAACTTTTCGACCCCTCAGGGGCGAGCCTTTGTTTTTAGTAGATTGGGGTTTTCTATTCAGAAAGGGATGACGGCGCAGTTTGTTGCTCGTCTACGCGCTATCCTTATGTAATTTGCCTTGATGATTGGAAAAAAAAATTTATAAAAAAAAATTTTTGTTAAAGAAAATTAATTTTCTAAACTATAAAATACAAAAATAACTCAAAGTGATAAATTATATAATAATATTTTTGGATTTATATTATAATTATTAATTAACGTATAATAAAGTGTACTTAAAATGCACCGATCAATAAGATAAAAATAGGGCACGTGGATTTTCACAAAGACCTGGTATTGATTATGAGGAGATATTGTATAAGAAGTAAGTAAAAAAACGAACAAGATGTATAAGAAGTAAGTAAAAAAAAAGGAACAAAAATAAAAATTAAAAAAGAAAGAAGTATATTAATAAATTTAGAATTTTAGTTGTAAAACAAGATGTATTAGAAAGGAGTAAATTACAAAGAACACAGTTTGCAATATGTATACACTAATCATAATGTTCTGGTGAACTTACTTTACATGATTTTAGCAATATAAATCCTTTAGGGATTTACATGTGAAGTTTCATCATGTGAGTCACAACATAAGACGCGATCAGTTCTCTTTTTTTATTACTAGATGAACGAGATATCAAAAAGTCTTCACATCCACCATTGGATTATTAGCTCCCACAACCAACCCCAAATGTTTGAAAGGAAAAGAACCTCTTTTGCAATTCATAAGATCCGCCATCTGTTACACGTCTTCTACATTCACCCCTACCCAAACATAGAGCACTTTGAGAGATTCACTTTCAAGCCAGAGACCAAGTAAAAGCATCTCAAAATTCTGCGTAAATTAAGGGCGTTCTCACTCGACCATTCCCTAAGAAAGACAACGTCATCGCCATAAATAAGGTGGGATAGAATCGGACCATTAGACGTGCATCGCAGCCCTTTAAAAATACCTTCCGTCGCGGCCTTTTTCATGATCCCCGAGAGCGCCTCCATAGCTATGACGAATAAAAACGCGGACAACGGGTCCTCTTGACGCAACCCACAAGTGCACTCAAACTCCATTGTCGGTGAACCATCACCAAAACGGACGCCCTAGACGAGACAAGTGTTGCCTTAATCCAACCCCTCCAACGATCGGGAAAATTCATTTTCGCCATAACCGAATCTAAAAAATTCCAATTTAGGGGAGTCATAAGCTTTATTAATATCGATCTTAAGACTCATACCCAGTTTTTTAGCCTTTTTCATCCAAGCTATGGCTTCATTTAGAATCAGGGGGCCGTCAGATATGTTTCTCCCGGCCAAGAAAGCTGGCTGTTCTTCCGACACTAGTTTACCATCAACTTTCCTGAGCCTATTCACCAAGACTTTCGAGATTGCTTTATTAACTACCCCAATCAGACTAATGGGTCAGAAGTTTGATGGAGTAGTTGGGTCTTTAACTTTCAGAATTAACGCAAGAAACGAGGATGTACAACACCTGTTAATGGATCCGTTGACATAAAATTCCTGGAATAACCTAAGGAAATCACTTTGAAAAAGATCCCAGTTCTTTTTAATGAACTTAAAATTGAAACTGTCCGGGCCTGGAGCCCGATCCCCAACACATCCCCAAATAGCTTCTTTTATTTCCAATACTGAAAATGGCTCAACAAGGATATCCGCTTCAGCCGTAGAAAGAGTAACCAAATTTTGACAATTAATGGCATGCCTAGATGCCATCGGTTCCACGAACTGCTTAGAAAAAAATTCGAAAAACACTTTCTTTTTAATGAACTCCAATGTTCGCACCTCAGCCAACCTTTCTAAGTTACGAATACGGTTCTTATTTTCCAAATATACCCCGTCGGACCGTTCTCTTTCAATCTTCAGCCAAGATTTAATGTTATTTTTCAACCATCTCAATTTCACTGATAGAGCCATATCCGCCGGACCATTGAAAACAAAATTTTGACAAAGTTGTTGCACCAATTCCATGAAACCCGGCATCTCCAGCCATGAGTTGAAACATCTAAATGGGATATGCCCAAAATCCGAAGGCACCGTGGATAATAAAATAGGCCTATGGTCCGATGCATCTCGATTAAGCGCCAGAACCGAGGCCGTCGGCTATCTCTCCATAAAACCAATATAGACAAGGAATTGATCTAGCTTGCTCAATTTATCTCCACGGTCAGAGATATAAGTAAACCTGCCACCCCCCATTTGATATTCACTAAGGCCCGCAGACAAGATGAACTGATTGAAAGTATCCGCATTTGAAGCTATGAATTCAGAACTAAGCCTTTCTGACTTGTCTCTTACTTCATTGAAGTCCCCCATAAAAACCCACAATCCCTGCAGGGAATTTTTTATTTCCACCAGATTTTCCCATATATTTCTTCTCACAATAGCATCATTCGAAGCATAAACATTTACCAAATTAATACGAACGCCTGATTGATTCAAGGAGCCAGACAATACTAAAAAATAACGATCTTTAATCACATTGTCACAAGAAAACATCGCCGGATTCCAAAGGCAGGCCAGACCCCCCGACTTACCCTCCGCATCCAGCACTTCCAAATTATATGTCGATCGACCCCAAAAGCCGTTAAACACAAAGTTTACTGTTGCCCCCAATTTAGTTTCTTGAATTGCTAGAAAGTGGACCCTATAAGTAGTTTTAATACCCGTAACCCAATCAACCTTACAGGAATCCCGTACCCCCCTTAAATTTACGGAGAGAAAATTCATTGGAGACCAGTAGACACACCTTCACCTTGAATAAGAATCCTGGTTGCTTCTTCGAACCCTTGTAAATCAATTCCCACCTTGGATCCTACCTCTGCCGTAGCGAGAATTTTGTCCCTGACATTCGGAGCGTCAGTAGCAGGACCTCGACGGCAGCTGTTGACTTCCACCGTCATCCTACAGGGTCGTTGACTGAGAATGAAGCTCGCCTCCAGATGTTCCTACACTAATCGATCTTAGGTTCAATGTTGGTCTGTTAAGATCAAAGGAATAATCTCCAGAATTTGGGTTTTCGTTAAAACATCTAGTGGGTGGGCCTTGCATAGACCCAGAAGATGGTGGGCTTCGGTTGGCCCTGGTTCTCTTCCCAAGCCCAGCCAGGGGAGTTGGGCCTTCCTGAATGGCTGGGTCCACAAAATAATTGACTCTCTCATCCTTTTGTTGGGATCCACAATCAGAATTCCCAGCCGCCATTCCTTCTGTCCCCACTTTATGGTTGAATTCCCTAGGAGTAGAATTTTCCCCATGCACCTCATGCAGCGACCTCTCATTGTCCGACCGTTCGTTTTCCGGCGGCGATATAGTTACCAGATCCGGCTGCGGTTCCGTTGACGATCGATACTCCTTTTCCCGCACAGGCTGAATTATTTCTGGCGGTCGAATTTCTCCATCCTCAATATCGTCAACCATGATATTAACATCTTCATCTCTGCCGTCATTCGAACAACCATCAGATACTTCCGTCGAATTATCATCAACATCTTCCGATGGCTTTTCTCCGTCCAGGTCTGGTTTCCAAGCAACAACATCCTCGGTGACCCAGATGACAAACCTTCTTTCCTCCCAATTCAGAACCACTGTCTCCTCGATTCGTTTTCCAAGGGGAACCAGAACCAATACCAAGCACTCCGAGTTGTCTGATTTAACCCTGAAAAGGAAGATTCCTGAACAACCTTTCCAAATAGGCCCCCGATCTTGTCATGTACCAAATTATCTCTGAGGTGGACCGGAACACCGGATATCCGGAGAGACACGACTCGTTCCATCGGCAGGTCTTCGCCTTTCCATATGTGGAACCGGCTGAATACTTTTGACAAACTGTCCGCATGATTCGTCATGATATCCTTGACCATCCCAGGGTCACCAAGTGTGTGTAAAATGCTAAGACCTCCGACATATGATAAACCAAAATTTTCCAGGCCACCGTTATTGAGGATACGGTTCAAATTGTTGAGAGTGCTGAGATCATTAACGACTCTATGGATTGAACGACCCATACAATGTAGTGGATACTTAGAACCTTTCTTGTTTATCGAGATCATCTTTGAACCCAGGTTATTACCTTGATAATCCTTATGAAACAGGCTTGCATAAGATATTCCTTCCCTGACCGCCCCCCCCCCCCCCCCCCCGGAATAGGCACCGTTGTTGTTTTGTGGAATCGTTTCTATTGATTCCTTCGGCCTCCCTGTTTTATCGCCAACGATTTTAGATGTATAAATAAACTTTTTGTGGTTCTTGTCATATTTAGCCAGAGAAACCGTTACCTTCGCTTCGAGAATCTTCACCGTGTCCGTATGCATGGCCACCAAGGTTGTATCCACATTCTCTACTCCGACCCGAATCCATATAAGCGTCTGAAACGAATCCACATTCTCTGTTCCCTCTTTTATCTTTCTTACGGGCCACATAAGCGTCTGAAACGAATCCATATGGCTGGAAAGGGTGTAGACTGTGAGTCTATTTTCTATCGATGTCTGTCCTTTTCTATATTTTGACTTTCCTTCATACAGTTTAAAAGTGGGGGTAAAATTGCCTATGGACTTTTTTTGGTGTTTTAACCTTAAAAGGTGAAAATATAATAATAAGATAAAAAGTTATCTCAGATAAATATTTTATATGTACATAAAAAACCTATATACAAATCGTATTCTTTTTTTTTTTTTTTTTTTTTTTGTTTTGAAAGTGTTTCATCATATTTTTTAGAGTTGTATATGTACATTATAAACGTAGTTGTAACAAATTATGTAGTTATAGAAAAACTAATTACGAGTAGCTTATTTACCGTTAAAAAAATAATTAGGTATTTCAAAAAAGTTTTATCAATCAAAGTTACAAACATCTTACGATAACTTTTTATAGAAAAAAAAGGTATCCTTCAATGAAATAAAAGCGTTGGCTACAAAAGCATAAGACCCATTTTATCGGGCTTTGAATTTGTCTAAAGCTAGTAAGATTATTCACGCTATGCAGCGTGGTTTCAATCAAATCTATTTTGGTACGGTATGGTAAGCGTAAGATATATGCACAAAAGAATATTAACACATCACACATGTTTTACATCGACTAAAAACTATAAAAATAAATTTAAATTTTATAGCGGGATTGACTAACAGATTTTAAATTAATTGTAGATGAAAACATAAACATTATCTTAAATATAACTTTAACGAAAAAGAAACCTAAAACTACAGTAAACATAAAGAAAAATAAAAATAATAAAGTCCAGAAAAAAATAAGAAAGAAACAAAAGAGCTAATAGAATGAAAACATTATTCACACAACTCGCTAATTGTAATTTACGTACAAACGTAGACCAACTTAAAACGTATATAAAAATAAGCACGAATATGTATTATATTTGACCTGACATTGTAGGTTTGAACTTTCTTAGTATCATGCGTAGGTTTATAAAATATATTGTGAACATTTGTTTTTAAAAATTCTGTTTGATTAAAAAAATCTACAATTAAAATATATGTATTTGATAATAAACAAACTGAAAAAAGTTAACAAAAAAGCTTGTAGATTAGAAATTTAAAATCATACCTTGTGACATGCTCCTTTTTTTATATGTATCCATATAAATGTTGCATGAAATGAATCCGTAGCGGAGCGTGAGTGTTTGCCCACTAGTAATATATTACAATTTTTTTTGTCTCTTTTTATTGTTCTTTTATTTTTGTATATTTTTATCCTTCAACTTTTAGCGTTGACACTTACAACGGTAATTGACGTGTTCAAAAATCGGTTGTCGCTTTGGAAAGCAAAACACCTTTCCTATGGTGGAAGAATTACCTTACTAAAATCGGTTTTAAATTCGTTACCGACATATTTTTTCTCTTTGTATAAAGCTCCGACAAAAGTGTTAGATATATTGGAAAGACTTAAGAGGGTATTCTTTTGGGGTGGCTCGGATGAAAATTCAAATATGAGTTGGATGGCGTGGGAAAAGGTTATCGCGCCAATTGAATATGGCGAATTAGGCTTCGGTTCACTTCGAGACGCCAACTAAGCAATGTTATCAAAGTGGTGGTGGAGATTCAAGACGGATAAAGATGCTCTATGGAGAAGAGTCATATGGGCGGTTCATCATAATAATAGATCTTGGACGCCGATACCGGCTAAGGTTTCATTGGCCGGTCCTTGGAAGCAAATCGTTGGTATTCGTGAACACCTAAATCAAGTTGGAATCAATCTCCCGGATTCAATCTGGTGTCTAGTGGGTATTGGTTCGAAGGTAGCTTTCTGGCTTGGTTCATGGATCGGTAACCAACCTCTTTAAGTTACTTTTCATCTCTTGTAAGCGCTAGAGAAAGAAAAATTATACAACGTTTCAGATCGGGTGTCTTGGGGGGCTAATAGGGTAAGCTTATCATGGGTTTGGAGTAGACTGGTTATGGCCGAAAATGAAGAGGCGGAGTTGCTAGATCTTATAGAGCGAGTTTAATTATAGTGAGGGGTCGGATGTATGGATTTGGAAACATGACCCTTCAGAAGTCTTCTCGGTGGCGAGCATTAAAAGTATAACGGGGACTTCCACTAGGTCCGTCCCGGATTATTTGTTCTTGTGGAACAATTATATACCAAAAAAGGTCGGGGTGGTCTCTTGGAGGGCGATTCCGGAAAGATTACCTACAAGAGCTGCTTTGGCAGCAAGAAACATTGACAATGGAGACACAAGGTGCCCGCTTTGTGGCGAGTATGAAGATACTAGTGATCATCTTTTTGTATCATGTCATTTTACTCAATCGATTTGGCTCGTGATTGCGCAATGGTGTAGGATTCCCCCCATGGTTGCTTTTAGCCTTAAAGATGTACTAGACACCCATGTTACTGTGTATGGAAGTAAAAAGAAAAAGAAGGTTATTAGCGCTATTATCCAGGTTGTGATTTGGAGCGTTTGGAGGATGAGAAACAAGGTAATTTTCAGTCAGGCAAATCCTAGCATATCTAAGGTTGTGAAAGAATCAAAGTCGATGGCCTATCATTGGATAAAGAGTCGGACGAGATCACATCTTTGGTCGTGGAGTGAATGGCGGAACTTTAACATAGTTATGTAATGTAGGGTGGTGTGGGCTGTTTTGGCAGTTTTTGGTGTAATTTCATTGTAAATTTGGTGTCTAGCTTCTTGCTAGTTGAATAAATAAAATTTTTGTTGGCCCTTCAAAAAAAAAAAACTTTTTTTAAGATCAACAAAATATCATTAAGCTCATACTACTTTGGAATTCAACATTCAAATGTGCGTTCGGCAAGGCGATCCACTTTCTCCCATGTTTTTTTATAATTGCAATCGAAGCTCTTTATGTGGCCATGGAAAAGGCAAAAACTTTGGGGAATATAGAAGGTATAAAAACACTGGGTGCGGGTCCCAATATCTCTCACTTACTTTACGCGTATGATGCACTATTTGTGGGCGAATGATCCGAGACGAATTTTCATAATCTAGCTAGAATGCTTAGATGTTTTCACTTGTCATCCGGGCTTAAAGTTAGTTTTACAAAAGTAACTTGTTTGGAGTGGGGATAGATAATGGTGAGATATCTTGGATGGCATCAATTCTTGATTGCAAAATGGGGTCTTTCCATTTATTTACCTTGGATTACTGGTGAGGGCGAACATGAGGATTGTAAAAAATTGGAGACCGGTGGTTGAGAGATTTGGAAACAAGCTATCACAATGGAAGGCTAGAACATTATCATTCAGTGGGCGATTGACTCTAATCAAGGCGGTACTAGGTAATCTTCCAACTTATTACTTCTCCTTGTTTAACGCACCGGTTGAAGTAGTCAAACGACTAGAGAAAATTAGAAGGTAGTTCCTATGGGGTGGGTGTCTTAATAACAATAAGATTAGTTGGGTTCCTTGGTATAAAGTGGTGGCGCCATTGGAACAAGGTGGCTTGGGCATTGGTAGTCTATCGGCGATAAATAAAGCACTCATGGTCAAGTGGAGTTTGAGATTCAAAAATGAATCTTCTCATCTTTGGGCAAGAGTCATTATAACGTTACACCAAGGGTCCCGGTGTTACTTTTTCATTCTTCTCAAAAGTACCATAGGTGGAGTGTGGAAGGGCATCATAAACATGAGAAGGGTGTTAGGGCCTTGTGTGATCGAAGTACAAAATTGTATGAAGGTTAAAATGGGTGTAGGTGATAAGACATACTTTCGGCTAGACAACTAGGTAGGCAATGAGTCCTTGCGCGAAGTGTTCCCCAACATTTTCGCCTTGGAAACGGAAACATTCTGCATAATACGCCAACGGTATCGAATCATAAATGATTGCATAGAATGGGTCTGAGGCAGCAGAAAAAACTGAACACGTATCAGTGATGTGGTGGATTGGAATAACTGCAAAGCATTGCTACAAAATCAGCAATTGGGTCAGGGGCTCGAAAAATGTTATGGCAAGCGGGTACCAATTTGGATGTGTTTCGAGTTTGCGACATACGAAGAGAGTTAGACTTTATACCTGTTATTCCTGAAATAAAAGTGTTGCAGTGGACCAATTGGTTACAAAAGAAAATAAATTGTTTTATGTGGCGGGTTGTACTCAACCGGATTCCGATACATGAGGCTTTCGCGAGAGGGCACATTCCATTAATGTCTGAAAGATGTGTCACGTGTAACGTGGCAGCAGAAACGGTAAATCACCTACTTATCACGTGTGAATTCGCTCATCAAGTATGGGTATCAATATCACAATGGATGAAAGTTCCATTTCCGAGGTATGTGCTGAGCGTCATAGGGCTGCTAGAATTCCTCAAAAACTTGCAGCTTCCAAGGCAAATGAAGATGGCAGCATATGTGATTCTGGCAACAGTTTGCTGGTCAATCTGGATCGCACGGAATGAAAGGATCTTTAAAGGAAAATTCCCCCAAGTCTCAAAACTGATTGGAGTTATCAAAGCTCTTTCTTTCCTGTGGATTAATTCCAGGGTGGACAAAATAAATTTAGATTGGAAGGCATGGTGTGAGTTCAAAGTAGCTTAGTAATCTTTGTGATGTAACAGTAGCTTTGCTTTATTTTATTTTGTTTCCAGTATTTGTACCCCTCGAGCAACTTGTTGGAGTTTTCCTTTTCTCAAAAAAAAAAAAAAAAAAAACTGTTAACCAGAGGCCACACCAAAATGTCAATATACACCATAGAAAAACTATTATATTTTACTACAATTAAGATAAAAAATACACCAACTCTCCCATATGAGATTGATATCCTTTGCCTGATTTTTCAGCCACAAGAAACCGAGTTGCTTGACCTCCTCTTTCATCCTCGCCACACTGACATGCTTTGCGTTAAAAATTGCATCATTGTGGGTCATGTAGATAACCTATATTGCCGTCTGGACCACAACCGAAACAACCTTTCTCCACTTATACGACCCCCTGTTCCGTTTGTGAATACACACCAAATCTCTCAGCTCCAGAACAAAAAAAGTATTTAACTTGCACCAACTGGAAATAAACTCCCATAGCTGATCCGTGACTCAACACGAACCAAACAGATGTAAGGCAGATTCGTCTTCGTCGCCGCTCTTACACCATAGACAAGGTATAATGATATTTCTTCTAGCAAGGGCCAAAGTTGTAGGGACTTTTTCTTGAACAACTCTCCGTACCAAAAAAAATTAGTCTTGATGGGGGACCAATTGTTCCATTCGATATCCAAACCAAGGTCATTGAAAATAAGAGTCTCCGACTTATCCCTAATGCTCTTAACCGTGAACTCCTCGAAATTTTCCAAACCTCAACTCCACTTATCGATCCCAACCCCAAAATCATATGCTTGAATAGCAGCTGTGAGAACACACAACTTTGAGCATTCTGCAATACTTGATGGTGCTTTGGACCAGACAAATTGTAGCTCTATGACACTAGTCTTCTCTACGACAACCAAAGCATTTTTATTCCTATCGAGAGAAAACGGACTATGAAACTTGTCACACAAAGCCTCGTCACATAACCACTTATCTTTCCAGAAGTTTATTTTTTTCTCACGACTCGGAAGGCACGAAATATGGCTGTCAAATCAATGTCAATGACCCTTAATCATCCGCCAAGTTGTGTATTTGTTTCCAAGGACCCAGTAAGGATAATTTTCCAGGTATAAAAATGAACGAGCTAGAGTTTTTGTGTATGTCCCATATCACTTTCCTCCACAAGCTACCCCTATCAACCTTGAAGCGCCACCATCATTTAGATAACATAGCCGAATTTGCCATTTGAAGCGAACCAAAGCCCAAACCACCCAATTTCTTCGTAGTCGAAGAACTCTTCCACAAGACCCATTTCATCTTATCACTCTCTGGAGTGGACCCCCAATGAAAATCCCTTCGCAATTTCGCTAATTTTTTAATAACCCCCATCGAAGCCTTATAAAGAGAGAAATAATACGTTGGGAGTGCGTTTAAACAGAACGAACTAAAGTGATCCGACCTTCCAAAGATAAGAGTGTTTCCACAAAGATAATATTTTTCTGAATATTTCTATCATTGGGTCCCAATTTTTAATCAAGTTGATGTTCGCCCCTACTTGAAGACCAAGGTACTTAAACAGAAACAAACCCTGAATACACCCCAAAACATTTTTCATTATTTGTACATGTGTATCCTCCACCCCAACCCCAAAAAGCTTAACTAGTGGGGTTACTTTTGCACACTTTGGCAGGCGTGAACTCGATTGGTTTTGATAAACTTCATAAAGTAAACGAAAAATAAAAAAATAGATACATTAATTTTATTATGAATTTTAGTTAGATAAAAAAGCCATTTAAAAATTACAAATATACATATATATATATATATATATATATAAATTAAAAGTCTATCTGGTAAAAAGATAAATAAGTAAACTTACATTAAATAAAAAATACCAGCTTGGGCGGTTAGGGGGAGGGTACATTTGGGGTCGAACCCAGGACCCCCGCTTCCCAGAAATACATACAAACCACTCAAAGAGGTATGCTTTCAGTATCTATACTATTTCCATATTGTAATATATTAGTAGGGTACCCGGACGATGCGGTGGGAAACATAAAATTATTGGTTTGTTAGGTTTTGAGTCTTCATCGCTACCAAAACCAATTAACCTATTCCATGATTATACAACTGATTATTAGACAAGCCATAAAGGCGCTGTCAATCCATAACAATAGTTACCATTATCGGGTCCCGGAGTTTCATTGAAACAAGTCATTAGCAATTTCGTCAATGTATTGACTTTGAAAATATTTTACTTTACTTTCCCTTTTAACTTTACATTAATCATTCGTTACACATGTCAGGGTTGTAATTTAGTGAAACTTTAACTTTAGACGCTTATCTGAAAGCTTTCTACACCATGATATCGCTAAAAGCCCAAAAACTCTTTCTTTGGTAGATACCATTTATTCCTTTAAAACATATTTTACATTCAAAATGTTTGTCAAGTATGCACATCACCCCAAAATAGGTAAACAGGGGCCTAGAAACTCACCTAGGAAATAACTACGAATTCTATGAACTTGCTAATTTGACCCTTAGAGAAACAATTAGGTCAAATGTTTACATGTGAAATGTTAAATTTTCACATACCATAAATGAAATTTTATCATAAGTCCCTATGCGAAATCTCTAGACATTTCGAAGGGGCTAAGTCCTTGCATTAGTCGTAACATTTCACATCGGCTAAGAAATTTGGGCAACGTAACTTTTCACATTAAGCAATCTATACTACTATTCGTGCAATATGTGACGTGAAATGTTACCTTCTTATTGGTGCTAAAACCCTAATTTGTTGCTATGGCGGCTACGATATTGTGGATCTGAAAACACATCAAGGTACCAGTTTATATATTCAAATGCTTTGAAAAAGACGTCTAATATGTTCCCATGCATAAAGGTCCGCAACTAAACCAACTTTTTAGCAAAAAAAATCACCATGAAGCCGTGTATGTCAAGATTTCAAGCTTATGACCTTCAAACCAAGAAGAAATCAACTCCGTATCACTCCTTGGACCTTTGGCGATAGTGAGAAACGAACTCGTGCTTGTTTCCCTTCAATCCTTTGCGTGCAAATGGTGACTCCACACAAGATCTCGATTACTCTCTCTTATTCCTCTTTCTCGCTCTAGGTTGGAAGTGTAAATGGTGAAATGGGGAGGCTTACTCTAGGTCCCTGATGAAAGGGCTTCATAAGACCAATTACTGAAATGCCCTTTATGGGCTTTGACAACCTTATTACCAAGTTGGCCTTTGAAGGGTTAAAACCCAAGTCTATATATCTAACTAGGATTTGCGGTGTTACACTTCCGCCCCAAATACGAAGGAATATTCTAAGTAGTTAATGCGGTAAATTATTTGATATCGGTCAAACACCGATATTTGTGATAACGGTTATCGCGGTGGGATATGGGTAATTTTAATATCATGCTAAATTTATATATATTGCAACTTAACACTAACAACTAAGTATATTCTCCTACTATTAACAAATTAACCTTTTACATCTTGCAAAACACTAACAATTGTAGCAACTAGATTTTATACACTAACATTTAACACTAACAACAAACAATTTTGACTTAAAACACTAATAGCAACAATAAGATTAAAGGCGAATGGTAGAACTAAGAAGAAAGGTACTGATATTAGTAAAATCGGACAATATCGCCGATATTATCGGTATCGATATTCTCAACGATATTTTGCACCTATATCTCGGAGGGGATCGATAACCGATATTGGGATATTAACTAGGGAATATGAAGTAAAGTTTATTAGTTATAGTTTAATTTAATTATCTTAAACCATAATTAGATCTTGATTTAAACTAGTAAAATACAAATAGATGCAATCTCAAATATGCGCCCCAAATTTAAGATGCAATATAATAATAGATGTTTTATGTTTATATAAATCACTTGGGAATAGCCCAGTAGTGTTGGTGAGTTTAGATAGAGCTTAGGATAAGAGAGGTTAGGGGTTCAATCTCCATGGTGTACAACGTTAGCCATTAAAAAAAAATATATAATTTGAAAAAAAATCATGGACCCGTAATTCAAATTAAGTTGCAGCAATAATTGAAAAAACAAAGTAAAACAAACACAAAAGTTATTGATTGATTCCAATGGATGATGGTGACAGGCCCACTATCTTCTAATTCACATTGACTTCATGTTCATAAAATATTTTGACAGTAGACTCCGTCGTTGGTGACGAACATATTATCCGATTGAGGCTCGAATCCTTTTTCTTTTGCTTTATTTAATTACAGTACACACGAACAGTGTTATTAACATGACGAAGAGAGTGAAAAAGATTTTCATATTGTTTTTGGTACATGAAATGGTGTATACTGTATGCACAATTTATTGAGGTGATCACTACAAGGAATTAACCCTATAGGAACAATATTTTGTAGCCTTGTAGGGACGGCATTCGCTATCTATATGTCTTTTTCACCTATAGAGTCTATGAAGTTGACATCGTTGCTATAGAAGAATTTGTAGAGACGAAATAAGTTTGTGCTAAAAAATAATTTAGAAGTAAAATTAATATACTTCAATAGCATGTGAACATGAAAATCTTTGCATTTGCTACTTATCACATGTGCATTTTTTTCAACCATATAATCATTTCCACCATTTTCGTTTTGTTTGTTGCCTTGATTAGAAACCCTCTACCTCGCCTCTCTTTGATCGAATTCTGTTGATGTATTATTGCTAGCAGATATAACAGTCATTAAGCATGCGCTACTTGCACGAGGGGCTTACTGTATTCGCCATGATCTCAGTGTGCCTCATAAACTATTCTACTAATTTATAA
Source organism: Helianthus annuus (assembly GCF_002127325.2). Taxonomy (NCBI): domain Eukaryota; kingdom Viridiplantae; phylum Streptophyta; class Magnoliopsida; order Asterales; family Asteraceae; genus Helianthus; species Helianthus annuus. Next base: position 159,366,988 of record NC_035435.2, on the reverse strand, counting down.
TTAAATGTACAATCAACAATAGGCTTTATTGGCATTAGTCTAACTCACCTAAGCTTGAGCTACTTGCACGAGCTGATTTTTATTAAATATACAATCAACAGTCATTAAGCATGCGCTACTTGCACGAGCTGATTTTTAGCCGAGCTCACCTAAGCTTGAGCTCGGATAATGAGTGGTTTTCAAACTCATGCTCGGCACGAGTTCAACTCACTTATTATTTTTAATTTATTTATATAAATTTGTTGTATGTACGTATATATAGACACTAGCAAGTTGCCCCCATGATGCAGCGGGGGTGAAAAACTGCATTGCGATACTCGTTTCTGGTAGTTTTCTTGCTCGTATAATATTTATTGTAGCATCATTGTGGTAGATATATGTCATAAGGGAAATTATTGATTAGTAGTCTATTTTATTGACCAATCGATTCTTGGTTAATCAGTTTGGTTTATTCGGTTAGATTGATGGTTTTGAATTCTGTTAATAGCCAAAAACAACACTTGTGCTAAAACTTTTACTTAAAATACATGAAACTAAGGTATAAATACATGAAATGGATGTATAAATATATGAAATGGAGGTATAGAATATAAAATACATTACTGGAAGTATAAAAGCTAAAAATATATGAAATATAAAAGGTTCGGTTCAGTTATTTTTGTTGAACGAGGGTACAAAAATAATCTGATAACCATTTTTTGGTTAATTCGGTTTTCGGTTAATTGGTTTTCAGTTAAGTCCGTTTTTGGTTGATTTCGGTTTGATTTCGTTTGTTTTTGGTTAACAATGCAATTGTTGCTCACTCCTAGACACTATTAATCACGTAACATATCATTTTTTTAATAAAAAAAACTATGAGTATACTCCACTCAAATTAAAGAGAATAAGATGCTTGATTTTGTGATGTAATTTTTTTAAAGAAAATATTAACGTACGAAAATGTTATACCCATTAAAAAATCATAGGGTAGTTATTTTTTTATAAGGGATAAAGTGTAACTATTAACTAATTATCTAAAATTTGGTTAAAGACAAGGGAATTAAAGTGTAATTAAGATGAGAGGATTAAAGTGTAATTAGTGTTTGAAACACTAATATACCATTATTTAAGGGTTGTACCTTATGCATTAAACTAAAAATATTCTTAACTTTTGAGTATCTTAAAATGTTCTTTTCTCATGCATTATAATATAGTATAGATATATGTATAAATATAATTTATAAATATAGCATTATAAATTATTTTGTTATTTTTATCCTAACTTTATATATAATTATAATTAGTGGTATTAAACCTGCACGTTACGCCCAGACATAGTTAAAATTCTATAAGCAGCACGCGCTGTGACGAGTGATGTGGAAGGAACTCGGTCAACTGTAAGCCACTGGCACGATACCACCAATCGTTGTAGACTTGTGGGAACCGAAAAAGAAAACACACAAAATATAAGTCGTAATGTGCCAAAAAGTCTATCGACCCATGTCTAGAAAAAATAACTTGGAAAATGAGTTGAATATTAAAATGGAAAAAACCGTTGTAGCAACCGAATGGGAAATTCCACAAAATAAAAGTTTATAACCAAAAGAATATGAATACGTGTTTGGTTAGTTTTTTTTTTTAATCATTTAACTATAAAAAACAAAAATAAGACTAATATCCAAGAACCAGCTACACATTTATCACATTTCTGTATATGAACCAAGTAACTAGGTTAACTTCCCTCATAAAATTATGTTATATACATTCTATATAATCAAAAAAGTATGTTGCATGACTAAAAATATGTGTAAGATACATCTTCATTTCCATATATAAATATGTATCAAGTATGAATAAGAGATGTACGAAATAAAAGTTAGGGTATTGGGATAGTGGTTTGGGTCATGGATTGTCATTTAGAACCATGGAATCACCGCTACACTGTCTCCCTGTGCAAACCATGATAGTTCACATGGTTTAGTTTATGGAAATCATGACCCTCTTTCAATTAATTTGAGGATCTTGATTGATAGGGAAGGATAGTAGGGGTCATGGTCCACACCAAATAGGGTGGTGGATTAGGTTGGTTGATATATGAGGGTGGGGTGACATGGCGCTGAGATAGAGGGTGGTGGTGGTCATTGGGGTCATGACCACACCACATAGCCTTTTATCAAATGAAAAAGTGAAAGTGTTAATGCCAATTTGATGAATGTTTATGTTGTTTATAATAAACAGTTCTATAGGGAAAAATCATTTAAGAAGAAATATAACATGAGAAGATGATTATGAGAATAGTCTCATCCAAAACCTGATTTGCATGTATTGATGTTAGATTTTCTATGATGGTTTCTTTTTTTTTCGTGTTCTTATGATGTGTGTATTTGTTATTTGGGACTTTGGTCACAGTCATACTGTCTGTTCGGTGATGATGAGGATAGTCTCATCTGAGAACTTTTTTGTTTCAATGTTTGGTTTCATCTAATACATCTGTTTTATGGTTTTATTATAGATCATGGGGTTGTCATTTCGGGTCTCTATGAAGATGGTTATGACTTCATCTGAGGATGAAGATGACGATATGCTCATCTGAGAGTTTAGCCATTGCATGTCTATATCGGCTATGATGTTGTTTCGTCTTTGGGTGTGACAACCTTCGTTGCAGCCATGGCAAAAATCTGAGCCGCAACCCTTGGAATCGTATTGGATTTGCGTTATCAACAGGGTTGTGATTGTGATGTTCGTTATTATGAGCCTACGGTTATCATTATAAACACGACAGCCTGTATATCGTTGATTTGTGAAATTTGGATGCATTTGGGTGTTGTACAACATGTTGTTTGGTTTTTTTGTAGCTAATGATGTTGTATTTTGGTGTTGTTTTGTTGTACATTGGTTGGGTATATAAGCCTCGCTTTGTCAAGGAGGTTGTGATTCTGATGTTCATTTTTGTGAACCAATGGTCTCGACTTTTAAACTACATCAGCATGACAACATCTATATTATTGATTTTTGAGTTTTGGATGCATTACGGGTGTTATACATGATGTTGTTTGTTTTTTTTTGGTGGCTAATGGTGTTATACTTTGGTATTGTTTTGTTTTACATTGGTTGGGTATATAAGCCTAAATCTTTCATTTGTATCCCTTCATTATGTCGATCATCAATATACTAGAGATTTGGTGATTATTGTTGTTAACAATCGTTTTTTACTGTTGTATGTTACTTGGTTTGTATAGTGTGCATGTATATTGGCTATGATGATGTAATTTTATAGGCTTGACAACTGAGATGGTTTGAATAAAGCAACCAGTTATAGCCAAATTTCTAAGTTGTGACCCGTTGTAGCCAAATTTCTAAGCCTTACAACTGATATTTGGTTTGTTGTTTTGTGGTTTCTATTCAAATTTGCAAACTCAAGGGCGATGATGAATGCGTTGTGGTAGCTATGCCAGGTCGGAATAAGTTTCCAGTTGCACCGATGTTTATAAGCCTGTTGATCGAATTCTCATAATGAAGTTGATATATTTTGCAATATTAATAGGGCTATTTTCTTATTTAAATAAATTCTTTTTCTTTCAGGATGTCACCTTTAAGTGAGGAATACCAGGTTTTTGAATGTCTCCAAAGGATACTTGAAGATGTCATAATATCTGATCGTCATATTACCGAGAAGCTCAACGAACTGATAGAAGGGGTGACTACCATTCTGAAAAAACAAGCCGTGTTGCAAGTATCCATTGTCGCAGTTCACATGCACTATGAAAATACAAATGAAGTTAACAAAATAGGTTAGGGTTTAATGTAATTTTGTGTTATATTATTATGCAATCAATGTTATATGTCATGTTTCTTATTTTCGTTAAAATTTAAAGTATTTACCATAGCTTTATGCCCCGTCACAATATGGGAGGCTTAATACTAGTTACAATATTTAATAAGTATTACATATTTTTTCTTTATTTAATATTTTTTATTTCTTTAAATATAATCAGCCCGATGGTGAATTATGCGTCATATTTATTGTTTTCTAGTAACATATTAGGTATCTACGTAACATGGTGATACTTTTTTAAATGTACTTCCATAGTTTAATAAAAAAGACCCTAACATTTTCAAAATATATATATTTTTTGTTTTAACGGCAAGGAACGACGTGCCAACTACCGTGACACCGGACGTTGTGGCCAAGGTCGACTATTCGACCGCCGCCAGCCACTTGGCTCTCCCAGATGCGCGGAAACCCGACCTTCACCCTTCCGAAGGCACAATAGTAGAATAATCGGTAAAACCTCGCCTCCTATCCAAGAGGAACCGGCACCACCCGTATCTGTATTCACCTGGATGCCGCAGAAAATAATGGAGAGAATAAGAGTCTAACATGAATCATAAGGAATATCAAGCCTTTCCCCAACCACTTCATATTCATATTGACAAAATATATATTTTCTCATATTGGAATTTCCAGTAATAAATGTGTTCTGAATTGGACTTCGAAAAATAATATTTTTTGGTTTACGGTCTAATAAATGAGAAATTGACAAGTGATGGCATGATCATGTCATGATGAGTCCCAATCGACGCATAGGGCGAATTAAAATAGAAAACAATCTAATAAAAAAGGTGCTAACTTTAAAATTGTCAAAAGGCATATTACTATTTCCTTTTATTATTAAAGTGAAACTTTAACCTGTTTTATAACTATAATTATAATATAATTATAATTGAATCTTTAATTTTAAGAAATAATCATTCAGTTGATATGACTGGAAATTATAAATTCAATCGTTATAATAATAAAAACAAACTTTAGCCATTTGACGTTTACTTAGACTATTAAGTGTGATGTGTCAACCTCTTAATCCATTGTTATTGTGTTAAGAAGGAAAAAACACAAGAGTTTGATCACAACATATGGTTTAAAGTTTGTTAATTGAATCTTTAATATATATTTAAATCTTTTCTTAATTATGAACGAAAATTTGATGTTAAAAAGTTAATAGTCTCATTAACATTAAAAGCAATATAATAACTAATTTTTTCCTTAATTATCAATTGGATTGAATTAAAATTTTTGAAGTAGTAAATGGTTTCGACTCTAATTCAAATTCACATTCCGTAATTAATCATTTCCTTATGACAAAATTTGATTTAAAATTTTATGTAAACATTTCTTTCAACACTTTATATAATATAGTTTATTGTGAGAACATCCGTGTAATACACAGGACTTAAAACTAGTATAATGTTATAAAACGATTATGTCAATCACTTTAACGAATGCTAATGTTAGACAAGAACAAGAAAAGAAAAAAGAAAACAAAATAAAAATACACTGGCATCGACTTTACTAGATGTTCAGCTTGACATAACAAACATTAATCTGAAATTTCGCATTTAGCTTGAATGTACAAGTATCGTGAGCTTAGGGAAAATTATAAACAGTAAGCAAATTTTAATATTTTTTTTTATAAATTCATTCAAAATATTTTTAATCATAGAATTCTTTGATGTAATGTTCTTTTGAAAAAAATTATATATATAATAAAGACTAAGCAAATTTTAATATTTTTAATGAATTCTTAGATGTAATGTTATTTAATTTAAAAATTTTATATGTAGGTATTATTTAAAACCATTTGCACTCTTAAAATTTGTCAACCATGATGTTTTATAATTAGAAACGACAAGATTCTATTAGCGTACATTATTATTATCATTATTATTCTATTTTAGGTATTGATTGTATAGATAATTATGGACTCTTAGAATCATAGTCCAATTGTAATTCCTTTCACCCTATATATAGGGGTTGTATTCTTTGATTATTGTTTCATTCAGAAATCAATACCATAAATACTTTTATGGTATCAGAGCCTTGGCTCAATTAACCTAACCCTAATAAAAATATCGCCGGCAGCCTTCATTCCTTCTTCTTTCCGGTTTCGACCATGCCTAAGGAAGACGAAGCTGCAGCCTCCTCAGAGACTGCCAAACCCACCCCGTTACACCCGGCATACTCCGTTTCTAATATTCAATCCAAAGTCCGCACGTTAGACGGCAAACAGGTCACCTATACGGCCTGGACACGGCTGTTTCGTATGCATGCAGTCGCATACAAAGTTTCAAACCATATTGATGGTTCGCCAGCCCCTGCAAAAGCTGATCCCGATTACGCAGAATGGTTGGAGATTGACGCGTTGGTTTTACAATGGATCTGCAGTACCGTAGCCGATAGTATTTTGCCCAAAATCCTCGGTAAAGTTGACACCGCACGGGCTGCCTGGGAGAAGCTAGAGAAGACGTTTCTCAGCAATAAGAAAGCACGGGCCGCCGCGCTCGAAACTCAATTTTGCAACCTAACTTTGGCTAATTGTTCTTCTGTTGACAGCTATTGCCAGCGCTTACAGGAACTCGCAAGCCAGCTTGAAGATGTTGATCAACCCGTTACGGAATCCCGACTCGTCCTCCAACTCGTACGCGGCCTCCCAGCCGAATACGACACAACTGCATCCTTAATTAACCAACAAAACGCGGACTGGGATACCGCGTGCACCATGCTAAACGAGGAAGTCATTCGCCTTGAAGCCCGGCAATCCTCCACTTCTTCTGTCCTAGTCGCACAACAACAACCATCCCAGCCAACTTCCAATCACACGCAGCAACAAACATCTCAGCAGCCACCCTCCAATAACCCACCCTCTTACCAGTACTCTCCAAGACGAGGACGCGGTCGGGGACAGCAAACCTATCGCAACACTCGCGGCGGTCGTGGACGTGGTACCAGCAACAGATCAGCCGGTTATTGGACTCCCCAGATGCAGGCTTACCCTCAATGGGCTTGGTGGAATGTTCCACCCTGCCCATACCCGACCCAGCCCGCATGGACGATGGGTCCCCAGCAGCAGCAGGCTTCGGCCCAGACCCAGTCACAGCAGCAACAGGCTTCGGCTTCCTCCCAGTACACAGGGTTCACTGCTGCTCCGCCTTCAGCACCTCCCGCACACTTTGGCTATAACGCCTTATGCCCCTCGGACATCAGTGCGGCGCTCTCGGCTATGAACATGCATCCACTGGATAACACGGATTATATGGATACCGGTGCTGAAGCTCACGTCACTCAAAATCAAGGTAAAATTCGAATCCCTTCATCCTCTCCTGTTCACACTAAAATTTTGGTTGGTAATGGTGAATATGTACCCATTGTTCGGTCTGGAACCGGCTTTTACCCACTCCCACACCGAACCTATATCCTTCCTAATCTACTTTACAGCCCTAAAATTATCAAAAATTTAATCTCGGTTAGACGATTCACTCGTGATAACCAAGTTTCAGTTGAATTTGACCCATTTGGTTTTTCTTTGAAGGACCTACACAGTGGAAGAATTCTGTCCCGCCACAATAGCACTGGGGACCTCTATCCGTTCACACCACCACAGCTTCCGCCACAAGCCTGTTTTATCACCACCACCTCTCTTCCTTGGCATGATCGTCTCGGGCATCCAGGGAATCAAGTTTTAGATATTTTAATTCGTAATTTCAATTTTCCATGTAATAAAGACCATAAGTCTAATTTTTGCATTTCGTGTCAATTATCTAATAGTAAACGGTTACCTTTTTATGCTTCAAATTCGTTTACTTTTGCCCCTTTTGACATTGTTCATTGTGATCTTTGGACTTCCCCAGTAGTTAGTAAATCCGGGTACAAATATTACATGGTATTAATTGATAATTTTTCCCACTTTATTTGGGTTTACCCATTAAAATATAAATCTGAAACCTTCCCCACTTTCGTTAAATTTCACCGATTAATTGCCACGCAATTTAATCGACCCATTAAAACTTTTCAATGTGACTTGGGGGGTGAATTTGATAACCATGCTTTTAAAACTTTTGCCCATCAAAACGGCCTACTTTTCCGTTTTTCGTGTCCCCAGACATCTTCCCAAAATGGCCGAGCCGAGCGCATGATACGTCGCCTAAACGACATCATTCGCGCTCTTCTCATTCACGCCAATCTTCCACCAGCCTTTTGGGTGGAAGCTCTTCACACTGCTGCCTACCTACACAACATATTACCCACCAAACGCCTTAACTTCTACACCCCCACTTTTGCCCTTTACTTGCGTCATCCCACATATGAACACTTACGCGTGTTCGGATGCGCATGTTACCCCAATACCTCCGCCACCCAACCTCATAAATTACATACCCGGTCCATTCGATGCATATTCCTCGGATATCCTCCGGATTTCCGAGGTTACCGGTGTCTCAACCCCACTACCGGTCGCGTCCATATCTCTCGACACGTCACTTTTGACGAGTCGTCTTTTCCTTACTCCACGCCCGCCCCATCCTCTACCTATCAATTCCTGGATGACCCTATACCGGCCCACTTCTCTTTTTCCCATCAGTCCACTCCATCTACTGGACCAAACCCTCCCCAGCCTAGCCCAAATCTCCCTGGCCCAACCCCTCCGCCTCCTATTACACCGTCTGGCCCAAATACCTCAGTCCCACACCCTACTGGGCCTTCCACTCGCCCCCAGCCCACCACCCCTATCACCTATTCACGCCGGACCAAAACTACTCACCGACCCACCGGCCCACCACCTGGCTTCCAGCCAACACCCCAACCGGCTCAACCATCCTCTTCGGCCCAACATCCCTTCCAACCACCCGCACCATCTAATACTCACCCAATGACTACCCGTTCCAAAACCGGATCCCTCAAACCCCATACACCCCTCAACTTACACACCGCTACCATCTCCCCCATACCACAAACCTATGCCAAAGCCTTTTCCGATCCTCAATGGGTACATGCCATGCAAACCGAATTTAATGCTTTACAGGAGAATGATACTTGGGATTTGGTACCTCGTCCTTCGGAGAGCCCTATTATACGGTGTATGTGGCTTTTTCGGCATAAGTTTAAGGCCGACGGTTCATTGGAACGCTATAAGGCAAGGTTGGTTGTAAATGGGAAATCACAAACGGTTGGCATTGACTGTGACGACACCTTTAGCCCGGTTGTCAAACCGGCCACCATTCGGACTGTTTTGTCCTTGGCCGTCTCTCGTTCCTGGCCCATTCACCAGTTGGATGTCAAGAACGCTTTCTTACACGGTAATTTACAGGAAACAGTATTTATGCACCAACCACCAGGATTTGTGAACAAACGATTTCCTCACTATGTATGTCGCCTCAAGAAATCCTTGTATGGTCTCAAGCAAGCCCCGCGCGCTTGGTATATGCGCTTTGCTAACTACATCGTCTCTCAGGGCTTCCGTAGCAGTGCTTGCGACACTTCTTTGTTCATTTATAAGCGGGGGGACCACACCGCTTATCTATTACTATATGTTGACGACATCATTCTCACAGCATCCACAGACTCCTTTTTACAGGAAATCATCGGGGCACTCTCAAGAGAGTTTGCTATGACAGATTTGGGTCGGTTGCATCATTTTCTGGGTATCAAAGTGACTCAATCTACTAATGGTATTTTCTTGTCTCAATCACAGTATACTAAGGATATCATTAGCCGTGCTTCCATGTCATCCTGCAAGCCATGTACCACTCCGGTTGACCTATCCGCCAAACTTAGTGCTACTGACGGGCCACTTTTTCATGATCCTACGTTATACCGTAGCCTCGCAGGTGCATTACAGTATCTCACGTTCACTCGCCCCGACATATCGTATGCCGTTCAACAGGTTTGTTTATTCATGCATGAACCACGTGACCCCCACTTTGCTTTTATGAAGCGCATTATCCGCTATCTCCAAGGGACTATTGATTATGGGATACGAATTGTGAAATCTGGGGTTCATTCACTAGTCGCTTACTCTGATGCTGATTGGGGCGGTTGTCCGGACTCCCGCCGATCCACTAGTGGCTACTGTGTCTTTCTTGGCGATAATTTACTTTCCTGGTCTTCGAAGCGTCAACCCACCGCTTCACTTCTCTCTTCTTTCCCTCTCACAAAACCAATCATTTTTTGTTATGAATAGTTCGTGTTCATGAATCACATGAGTTCCGTCTCTTCTGTGTCTGCATCGTCCTTCTCCCTTTCTTCCACGTCTACAACGTTCTTCCCTCTCTCTTTTGTATTTGTCGTCCATAGTGCTTAATAGCTTATAATAATCTCTAGAGGTAGAGATGCTTAAATCGAATTTCTCTATTACAAACACGTACATATAACCACATAGAAAAATACAGACATGACCCTTACACACACGAAGAGGGTTATATATAATTTTATTCTACGTTAAAAGGGTTAGAGAATTAATAACTTTCGGTCAAGAAAAATAAAGTTATTTATTAGAGAGATGCTTTGTCTTTCAGAGTGGGCTGGTGTTTGTTGGTTTGGCTTTATGACTACTTGTCCTTATATGCCACCCCCATTCTTTATTTATCATCTCTTTCCCACCTATACCATCACCATTTACACCCATCTTTCTCTCACTAAAACTGTACCCAAAAGATGAACAAGAAGAAAAGAACTGAAGCTGAAAGCTGTTTTCTTTTGAGGGGAATGTTGTCTGGCTCGAGGCCACTAGATGCTTCTCTCTTTATATATCTATATATATCTTAGTCAACGCAACTATTGTTTATCATCTTTGTTGACAAATGATGTTTGTGAAATGTTTGATTACTGCGAGAAGTTACTGATCTGGTGTCGTCGGACCAGGCTTCATTCCCCCCAATTGTGGCTTCCTGTGTTCTAAAAGAATTGTTTTTTCTTGAATCTACATGTTTCCATCATGAAATGATCCGGTTTTTGAGGTGGGTTTTTGTGTGTGTGTGTTTTCTTAATTTAAGCCTTTTGTTATATATTTTCCTATGATTTTGTGAGTTATTTTGGTGATGACATATGAAGGTGAAGATCTGTTTGGAAGGCGAGAAACGAGCTCATCTTTTCTAACAAGGAGATTAGTCCGGCCAAAGTGACTAAAGACATAAAATTGATTGGGTATTTGTGGATTAGAAATAGATCTTCATGTAAATTGATAGATTGGTCGGATTAGTGTAGGTTTTGTTTGTAAGCGGTGTTGTTTGTTTGAGACTAACGTGTTGCTAGATGCTGGTTTTGAATAAAAGTTGCGGTTCAAAAGAAAAAAAAAGCATTTGAAGGAGAAGGTGGGTGTAATGATGATAAATCTTGTTTGACTCCAGTTTAACTCTGCCAAAATATCCAGAAAACCGAATCCTACCAAAAAGGTTTTCTAATCATTGCTACTCTACAAAATCTGGAAACTAATTGGAAAAGGATTGTGGATTTGGACTGGTATTGTAAACACTGATTTTGCCATCATGATGATGGCCTTCAAGAGTCTGAGATCCTTTGCCTTTATCTTGTTCTACTTTTGACCCTGAGCACTATATCACTTTTGACTTTAACTATTATCATCATTACCTTATGATTGATATGGATCTAGGGTTTTTTATTTTGCATGCATATTATTAACAAACAAATCTTTTATTGAATACTCAATGAGGATTTCATAAGTTTCACAAACTAAAAACCTAATTTGAAATGTGTTTAAATTCTAGTATTCATCTCTTAGGCTAATGGGTATGGGACATGGCCTTTGGCCGTCGTGTGTCAGCGGGGCACAACTACACCGCTCCCTTGGGGCTCGTCGTGGCAGAAATGTCGCCCAAGGGACGACAGGACACTCCTTCAGTTTTGCTTTCTTATCAACACATACATACATACATACATACATACATACATACATACATACATACATACATACATACATACATACATACATACATACATACATACATACATACATATAAAGGGGCTCATCATCACACCCTTGGCTCATCTCTTGTGGCTCATCCCCACACCCGATGACGTGGCCGCCTACGTAGCAGATCATCCCTAAAGGACTACCCTCCTTCACACCCACCAACCTTATTAAGGCCTAGTGTTGTCGAACGCCTTGTGCCAAATCAACATGAGGCATTAAACACCGTGCCGACTTGTTAATGGGGTGTTATTTACATCCATCCCCATTTCAATGGCGACCTTTACAAGGAAGAAGGTAGAGTCCACCCCAATCAAACAAATCACAATATTTTCTTTTTGGTTTTTGTTTTAGTTATTGCTTAAATTCCTGAGTGCTGGTAATATAGCAATGGTTTAGTTGATTGACAATAAGGGTGTCCGGGGCGCCTTCGGGGAGGGTGTTCGGTGATGGCATTCCCCGATCGGGAACACCGCCGCCATCAAAGCGGGATCCCGATTCGGGGTTGAACTTGGGCGTGGGTTCACCGATGGAGGAGAGGCTGATTGTGTGGGGCCATGCCAGTTTCAACCAATCCCAGATTTTCTTTGTTTTTTTTTTTTTTTTTTTTTGAATAAAAAAATAAGGGGAGTTAAGAGGGGAGTGGCGCCATCAAATGGGGGTGTTAGGGGAGTTTAAGAGGGGAGTTGACGTGGCACACGGGGATTGGTTTGGCGTAAGAGAGTGCACTCACCTATTAGGTGTGCACCCCCTTCACCCTAACACATGGTCTAAGAAACCAATGACCTAAATTTGGTGTTCTTTCTAGACATCTAGGCTCATGTTCTCTTTTATTTTTATTGTTTTATGTAGCTTATTTCATAGATTAAAACCATGAATGTCCGTGAAGTTAAAGAGACTGGCCTTTTGAATCAGTAGGTGATGAACAGCTTGTGCCTTGGGGTAAGGGTAAAAGAGGTCACAGTGATTTTGATGGATGTAGTAGACAAAATAACCTCCATATATTTGAATTCTTTCACTAATTACTGTTATGAACCCTAGAATTTGCAATTGCATTGTACTGGATTGATTGATTTGATTGCCTAGGATGCTGCATGCTTTTGTCTTCATCAACAACAGGTGCCACTTGCAAAGCACATGGTTTAGTACATACAACTAATAATACAAGAATGAATGTTGTTTTAGTGTTCTTGAAATTAGCCAAATTATTTTTTTTTTAACTCATATCACATTTTAAACAAACCCAAAACTTAAGGACAACCCTGGATTTGCTGGAGAAAATAAGGGTATATATCATTGTACACATTTCGATGAATGGCGTAAAAGTATTTACAACACAATGTTTTTGTATTTTGTTTTAATTTCTGGAAATCAAACACTGTCGGACATTGAAGTGAGTGTAGGAGAGATATGGTAAAGCTTATGCGTACAGCGTTACAACCTTTTGAAGTTTTCATGAAAGAAGCCAAAAGGTTTTAGAATTGCAATAGAGAAAAGCTATACAAGAACATGATTTTTTTTAACGGCAAAAGGATAACTTCATTCAACACCAAAAAGAACAAAGAGTTCAAAGGCTACCAAAAAGAACAGAGACTAACATGATTCACTACCACATTAACATATTTTTACTACCGAATTTTGCTGTGGAAAATATCCGTTGCAAATGCTATGGGTACCAAATTAGGATTAGCTATGAACATACTCCTATGGTTTAGCTATGAATATTTCATTGCAAATGAATTCCGTGATAAATACCTGTAGCTATACTACGACGTCCATCTCCTTAATAAAAACGTAGCAAATATAATTTCATAGCAAAATAAATTATCGACAGAAGTTGTAGCAACTAACCAAACCAGTGACAAAATGGGTGCTTAATATAGATTAAAATGTATTAAATACCTATTTTTGTAGGTTTATTTAATGACTACGTCACACTCAAACTAAACCTACTCATAAATATCCCTAAATGATTGAGGATTGTAGTCCCATAAAGGACATAAAAAAAGTAATCATAACTATAAAATAGGTAATCAAAAGGATTGTGGCTTAAAGGTACCAAGGAGTGTATAAAATGTGTGTTCATACTACAAAAATAGGTCTCACACCCAAACCGATGGCGGAAATATTGGAGTGAGACAAAAACGAGATTACTCGAGACTTCATGACACTAAATTGTGACAAGTATTTAATAACAATTTCATTTCATTGCTAAGATCAAGTACATTGTTTTAAATTAAATACAACAAATTGAATTACAATACAACAAGTATTAAAGTTTAAAATGCGTTTCTAGGCATCCTACTAAGTTCCATGCATCATCATCATCAAAATCCTGCAACACGTTTTAAAGTATAGTTCAATACAAAAAGTATTGGCGAACATACAAGTTTGAGTACTAGTATAAGTATATAAAAACTGAACAATCCACATGACAAACTTAGTTAACAAGATTAACACATTACTGGCATGTGAATAAACAAGTCAACCCAAAGACTACCGCAAACGTTCAAAGACTTAACATGACATCAAGAATACGGGGGTGCGTTACGCCTATAGCGCTATACATGTTAAGGGTAGGTTCGTACGAAGTTAATGACAAGTTTATCACAAAAAGAATAACCCCAAAATAACGAATCAAGTATAACATATTAGCATGCATGTATTGGATTGTTGTGTAATGTAACACCTCGAAATTTTGCGTCCAATGATGTATTGACACGTGTCATAAGTTTACACGTGGTATTAAATACTAATTAAAGGACTAAAGTTGACAAACATCGGAAGTATATAAATTCGAGGGTTAAAAATGTCAACGAGGGATAAATATACTATACAGTAACCCTAAATGATGCTAGTACCTTCAAACGAATGAATCATGGATCGTACGGAACGATTTGTGGAAGAAAGTAAGGAATTACAAACTGCAGTGGCCAAATGTGTCAACATGTTTAAGTTATAACTCTGAGTGACCTTTGGGCATACCCGAGGCTTTGTAATGGTAAATTATACTCGCTAGAAGGCGTGATTCAAATTTCGCGAAGTTCCGTTTTAAAACGAGAAAGTGTGATCAAATTCGTTAAAAAGGGTTGAAAGCGTCAAACATTGAAAGTTATGACTTTTCGAGTAATAATAAATTAACCAAGGGTTAATAATCTGGGTAAAAGTTCCGAGGCCCTTATTCATAAATAAACGAGGCCCTAAAACGCAAAGTTACCCCTTCGAAACCGAAAGGCCAGGGCAATAATGGCAAAAGATTTGAAAATCTTGAAAATCAAGTCTAAAGCGAGCCGCGTTAGAGTTGCAAGTGATCTTACGCGGGCCGCGAGCCATGTGTAGATACGGTTCCTGACATTAGGATTTAGGCGACCCGCGTAAGGGTAGCCTGATCCTTAACGCGGGCCGCGTCAGACCGCCAGTTACAGAATACGGGGACAGGTTCACTGTTTGCTATTTTAACCGCCTTAGAATGCCATTATGAGAGCATGGGCGCCCCCTAAACGACCCCTAGCACCCAGGGACACATGTTGATGATCAAGGAACCCTTGTAGCCTTAGTTGTGATGATCTTGTGCTTCCATTTTCACAATAAAAGGCCATGAGTTGTGCACCTAGTAAACACACCTCAAACTTGCTTTCTTGATCACCTCTGGAGCTCAAGAGCACTCTTCTAACATCTCTGGTCGTATACCAAGCTTCTGTAAGTATGCCTAACCCTTTGTGGTTTAGTTTTTACATAGTTTTAGCTTAAAAGTCAATCCGTCGTAATTAACGATTGACTTTACGATAAATCACAAATGGTCCAGTGGTTTGTCGAATCAAAGGTAGTTATATGTTGGTAATCATGTGGGCCTTAAACCCCTGAAAGGGCACCCTCTGATTCCCCCTCTAACTAATCCGAACGTCGAGTCAAACTTGCTTAGAAAAAGTCAACAGAATGCTATTTTGCGATTTTATGCATAATCAGTAATGTAGATAGCGTGTAACCTGTTTTAACACTCATATAACATGATAATAAGTATATTAACTAGTCTAAGCTTGTTTGATCCGACCATTTACTGTTTAGACCCGGTTCGGAACCGAAAGTCGCAAAACTTTGACTTTTGCTTTGACTTCAGTTCTGACCCGTTAAGGTATTAGTTAGATATGCCTTAGGACTCTCTTAAGACCAGGTTACATGATGGTATAACCCTCTGTAACCGGTTCGTGGTTTGTCCGAGTCTTTAGCACATTTCCGTTAAAAGCTTAAAAGTTGACCGTAACGCCCTTTTTACTTTAAAAAGAGAATTTTGGACACGTGAAAGGCAAATAACCTTAGTTACTGATTTCTAAGCATGTCCCCAAAAATTTCACGCCAATCCGAGGTCTAGAACGGGAGTTATGCTAATTAGCGCAATTACGGAAACTTTAGTAATTAAACGGCACAATTAGCATAAAGCCTACCTAAACCTAAATTTCGACACCAAACCTTTTACACACTGATGTAAAATAATATTTTAAGATTTTTTAAGATTTTTAATCATTTTTAGCCTGCTCATAACCAGCGGTTATGGCATCGGTTCGGTAAATACCGAATATACCTTTTTTGGACATAACTTGAGTTCTACAAGATATTTTGACCCGATTCCAGTTGCTACTGATTTTAAATAATAAATAGAGTATTTTGGACTTGATAAACTATTCGAAAAACTCAGATTTCCTGTAGAACTCAGAAACCTCTTTTATAATCTTTAAAAGTGACCGAAATACCCCTACGGGGCATATAATGGATTTAAACTCGTTACGGGCATTATGGAAGGTATCCTGCTGATACCACAACCTCTTTAGAGCATATTAACTTAGGAAACCTGTGTAGGACTCTTACGGTTACCCGTTACGCCTTTTGCGCGCACGGTTCGGTTTATGTAACTAGTTTACATAAACTACCCGAAACGGGTCAAACCTTATCGTTTTCACTTCAAAATCCAGAATGTGGTTGTTATACCCATATAAAACAAGTCTTCAAACTTGTTGGGTCCAAACCACATTCCATTCCCGGTTTTCGCCTTTCACGCGACTAAACCGTATATATTCTTTGAAACTGACCGGTCTAAGCTAAGGCTAAATTAAAGACCCGTTAGGATTCTAATAGGTTGTTTAAACCTTCGTTCCAGAATAGGAGACCAGTAAAAGAACCTTGCATTTGTTTATTAAGGATATTACTTGCTCAGGTAAATACTTTTAACTTATTTTCCGTTATACGGGCTTGGGTTACGGTATTTAAAATACCGCTTGGTCGGGCAATTGACCCCAACTCATTAGTAGTCGGGTGATTCAATGTGTCCCGTTTAAAAATTGGGTTTGTTGGCTTTACGCCTTTGGGAGCTTAATGACCATGTCCCGGATATCCTTGGCATCATTTTACGAAATGTCCACGACCTCGACACGCGGGTGTAGGCGTACACCCGACAATGTGTCTATATTATTAAAGGTATAACCGTTGGTTTTCCCGCCACGGCTTTATGCTTTGTGGCGTGTCTATTAACCTTAAACCCGGCACGACCCGGGCGACCGAACGCATAGTGAACATGTAATTCTTTTACAAGATTTGATTATAAATTATCCCAAGTTATAAAGAGTTTGTGCCATGTGCATTCAAATCAATTTTACTAAACATTTTACAAAAGTGTCGGTTGAATGTATTTACCAGTGTAAACTGACGTATTTTCCCCAAAAAGATTAATGCAGGTTCTACACGTAATAGGCTGGCCACTCCTTAGCACCGTTAGAGTCTCGCAAGCTTGGGATGCCAATATCTGTTGAACAATTATTTTTCTATCTTATTTTGATCCCCTGTGGATTGTATTTCGACGATTGTGATACTTGGATATTACATTCAATAGTTGAAATATATTTATCTTTATGCTTCCGCTGTGCACTTAAATATTGTGTGGTTTGACTATATTGTTGCCAACTACGTCACGGTAATCCCCCACCGGGCACACCGGTGATACACGTGGAAATCGGGGTGTGACAGGTTGGTATCAGAGCCAACGTTGAGTGAATTAAACACTATCCTTATGTGTTTAATCTCAATGACACAATCGCACATACTTGAGTCTAGACAAGAACATAGGACAAATTCGAATTGTTATTCCAGTTTGTCTTTTATTGTTTATTGTGATTTAAAGATCTGTTAAGCAGGAAATATGCCACCAGCAATTAGAAGAGGAGGAAGCGGCAAAGGGCCGATCACTACTCATAATGATCACGAGGCCGGACCTTCAAACATGCGAGTTCCTTCCAGCACAAGGAGTGAAGAACCTCAGAGACGTAGAAGAAACCTCTTTGAGCCGGCAAGACGGTCTACCTCACACAGTTCGACACCTTCATACCGTCACTCTTTTGGACCAGACTCGGAAAACAATCCCAGTAACCCTCAACCTTCGTTTATACCTCTCCAGCGATCTGCTTCGCACCGTTCCTATGGAGATCCTACACCTTTCTTTCAGGGCCAGTTCAACCCGGCTGATTATGTCCAAGAACCAATAGGTTATACCCCTTTAGGACCTGAAGACCATTTCTCCGAAGATAATGCGGTAGATATGGATGAAGACACGGATCCCATCGAACCCGCAAGAGGTACTCCCAACCATCCTATCGAGATCTCTGATGGGTGATCCTTTCATGGAACACCCTATCAAGGTCCCGACAGTTACCAGGCGAGGTTTAACTAGTGTGATTGGTACTTCACACCTTCTCACCACTTCTCGCCTCATGAGCAGCAGCAACAACAGGATCCCTCCGAGGATTCGCGTTTCGTGGCAGTTACGCCACCGCCTCCACTGCCACCAGTTCAACCAGCACCTCCTGATCCGCCAAGGCGTAGGAGATCAGGCGCGCGGATGTCTACCCAAGGAGGGGAATTCCACTTTAGCACCCCTCGCCACTCGAGTGCAAGTCACTTTCCGCCAGTACCTGAAGAACCACAGTTAGGGGAACCTTCTGGTCACCCTGCAGAGGTGAATTCTGCACCAGTTGCACCACCTCGGCCACCATTTGGCTATGACAATCCGATACCAGCATACGCCGGTTCCACCGCGTACAACCCGTTTGAGCAGCCGACTCACACGCACTACAACTATAATTATGATGCCGACCCATACGTGGTAGCGGCCAATTACAATGCCCTCCATCCCGACAGACCTTATGGAAACCTTTGGGGAATAGATTACTCAGCTCATGGGTATCCAGCATTTCCTAGACCCCCGGTTCAGCAACCGTCGCAGCAGCCACGTTTTTCTCCACCGGAGCAAGAAGAATCCTCCACCGTCTAAACCGAGTGGAACGAGACTTTGAGCAAGAACGTAAAAGTAATCGTGGATTCCTTAAAGGCCTAGCAAACCTACTAAAAGGGAGGAAGAAACGAGATCATTAGTCTCTTTATGTACTATAGTATTTACTACTACAATCAAGTCCCTGCGAGGACATTTGTTTCGAGTATTTTAGTCCCTGCGTGGACATTTATCGTGTTTAGTCCCTGCGTGGACAATTGCATTTCAGTCCCTGTGTGGACTTATCTTTTAGTCCCTGTGCGGACATCTATCCTTGTATTAGGTCCCTGCGTGGACTTGTTTTCCGTAAACCTCTACGTAGGTATTTATCTATTTAAAAGTCCCGTTTAGGGCAGTGTGTAATCATTATTATGATTAATGGAATGTTAAGCTTATAAATTTCATTTTTGTCATTATATATGAAATAAATAAATCAAAAATCATTCCTTTTAAATTAATCTGCTTAAATAAAGAATCTTAATGGTGAAACCTAGCCTGGTGTCATTATAAGACCCGGCCAAGATGGTAAGACCTGATTAAAAGGTTCAGATTCCTGTTAACCTCTGTAAACATGTTAACGTTCTTGGCAGATGTGATTCGTTAAAATCGCACGCGTCATTCCTATATAAGAATCCTTCAAAGAATTCCAAAACCCAAGTTAATGATCTGTAAATCATGGGTTAAATCGTCAATAAAGATGATCATTTATTAAACATCCATTAAGCGATGTAGTGCCTACGGTCCATACTTATTGTCATATAAGACAAAAGGCAGTTGTAGTCTATGACTCCCTGTCAGAAAAGGTAAAAGAACTATGGTTCAAACCTTCGTGCCTTGATTCTCTGTAATCCCGGCTTATATTATAAAACGTCCTTGTGACTAGGCTTTTGTGCCACTAGCAATATTGTTATAATTAGGATAAGTTATATTCAAATCCTAAATAAAAGTGAGTAACAAATTAACCAAATATGGTCTATGTTTACCATGGTTAATGAATCGCCATAAAAGACAATTCCATAATAAACTCCTAGATAAAACATTGTCATTATCTTCTGTAGCAGATTCAAGATTGCAATGGCTGACCCAAATGAAGTTAATAGTCATTCGAAGGAGGATGACAATGATAACGCCCAAATTCATATAACGGGCGCGGAATTAAAAGCTCTTGTAGACGGCGCTGTTAAGGCAGCCTTAGATCGACAGTACGAAGAATACACCGAGTCCCGAAGCAGAACCCTATCTACACCACACTCAAAGCCAAAAACCCTCTCTAAATCTCACAGCAAACCACCCTTGGCTCCGTCTAAGCCTAAGAAGGACGACGATAGGCACTCATCCAATGAGAATAGTGTCCACCCTAAAAAGAAAGTGGTCGATGATGCACCTCGCGCCAGGGGTTGCACGTATAAGTATTTCATTTCTTGCAAACCCCGAGATTTTACTGGGGAAAAGGGCGCGGTGGATTGTATGACCTGGTTAGACGAGATGGACACTGTTGTGGACATCAGTGGTTGCGCTGAGAGAGACGTGGTGAAGTTTGTTTCACAGTCGTTCAAAGGTGAAGCCCTAGCATGGTGGAGATCTCTGATTCAAGCCTCTGGGAAGGCTGTTTTGTATAGCATGACATGGGAGGAATTTATTGCTCTCATCAAAGATAATTACTGCCCTCAGCACGAGGTTGAAAAGATCGAGTCTGATTTCCTATCGCTGGTCATGAAGAACCTGGACTGCCAGGCTTATCTCACGAGTTTCAACACTCTGTCGAGATTGGTTCCGTACCTTGTAACACCGGAACCCAAACGGATCGCGCGCTTCATTGGGGGTTTGGCCCCAGAGATAAAAGCTAGCGTGAAGGCTTCTAGGCCTGCTACCTTCAGATCCGTGGCAAATATATCTCTGTCTCTCACACTAGATGCAGTGAGACAGAGATCTCTGAGAAATGCCGACAGTGAGAAGAGGAAGCGTGAAGATGATGATTCACGAAAATCCAACAAGAAGCACCGGGGAAATCGTGACTACAAGAGGGGGTCAGAGAACAAGAAGAATGATCGACAGTCGGGCGATGAGCCCTTGTGCAAGGTTTGTCAGAAGCACCACTTCGGAAGGTGCAGATTTGAAAAGAAATCACAGCCGAAGGCCTGTGGGATATGCAAGTCCTCTGAGCATAGGACTCTTGAGTGCAAGAAACTCAAGGATGCAACTTGCTATAGTTGCAACGAGAAAGGGCACATCAAGACTAACTGCCCGAAGATAGTGAAGAAGGCTGGAGATGGGAAAAAGACCAATGCGAGGGTCTTTCAGATGGATGTTAAAGAGGCTATCCAGAACGACAACGTCATAACCGGTACGTTTCTTATTAATGATGTATTCGCAAGAGTGTTGTTTGATTCTGGAGCAGATAAATCCTTTGTGGATGATAAGTTCTGCGAATTGTTAGGATTGCCTGTTAAAGCCTTGAATGTGAAATATGAAGTAGAACTAGCTGATGGGACTATGGGGACAGTTTCAACTGTTTTAGATGGATGTGTTATATCCATTAGGAATCACTCATTTCCTTTATCCCTGTTGCCCTTTAAACTCGCTGGTTTCGACGTAGTATTGGGTATGGATTGGTTATCGCATAACCAAGCCCAGATTGTATGCAACAAGAAACAAGTGGTAATCAAGACTTCGTCAGGAGAACCACTTACCATCCAAGGAGATACTCAACATGGATTGCCTGCGCAAGTGACTATGCTAAAGGCATCCAGATGTTTGAAGAAAGGATGTGTCATCTATATGGCACAGGTGACTATTGGGGGGGAGAAACCCAAGATTGAAGACATCCCAGTCATCTCTGACTATCCTGAAGTGTTCCCAGAAGAACTGCCTGGTTTGCACCAAATAGGCAAGTGGAATTCAGTATAGACATCATCCCAGGAGCCGCGCCTATCGCAAGAGCGCCCTATAGATTGGCACCCACGGAAATGAAAGAATTGAGGACGCAGCTAGATGATCTGCTAGCCAAAGGTTTTGTTAGACCAAGTTCATCTCCTTGGGGAGCGCCAATCCTGTTCGTAAAAAAGAAAGATGGTTCGATGCGCCTATGCATCGATTACCGTGAGCTGAATAAAGTTACAATCAAAATAGGTATCCTTTGCCTAGGATCGACGATTTATTCGATCAGTTGCAAGGAGCAAGCTATTTCTCCAAGATTGACCTACGGTCAGGCTACCATCATTTGAAGGTCAAGGACGAAGACGTGCATAAAACTGCATTTAGGACTCGTTATGGTCATTTCGAGTTCCTAGTGATGCCTTTCGGGCTCACTAATGCACCTGCCGCATTCATGGATCTCATGAATCGCGTTTGCAAGCCTTATTTGGATAAATTTGTCATTGTCTTCATCGATGACATCCTCATTTACTCAAAAAGTCAAGCTGACCATGAGAAGCATCTCCGATGTATTCTCAAACTGCTTCATCAAGAAAAGCTTTATGCCAAATTCTCTAAATGTGAATTTTGGCTACGAGAAGTCCAGTTCCTTGGACATGTAGTCAGCGAGCGTGGTATCCAGGTGGATCCCGCTAAAGTTGAAGCCGTCATGAATTGGAAGGAGCCGAAGACACCTACGGAGATTCGCAGTTTCCTAGGTCTAGCAGGATACTACAGACGCTTCATCGAAAACTTTTCAAGAATTGCTGCACCCCTAACTTCCTTAACTAGGAAGAGTATAAAGTTCAATTGGGGCCCTAAGCAGCAAGAAGATTTTGATATCCTCAAACAAAAGCTGAGCAATGCTCCAGTGTTGACATTGCCGGAAGGAATGGAAGAATTTGTCGTATATTGTGATGCATCGCACACCGGTATGGGTTGTGTGCTTATGCAGAGAGGCAAGGTGATTGCCTATGCTTTGCGACAATTGAAAATGCATGAAAAGAACTACACCACGCATGATTTAGAGTTGGGTGCCATTGTATTTGCACTAAAGCTTTGGAGGCATTACCTTTATGGCATTAAATTTGTGATCTATTCTGATCACAAAAGCCTTCAGCATCTGTTCAATCAGAAAGATCTGAATATAAGGCAGCGACGTTGGATGGAAACTCTGAACGACTATGACTGTGAAATAAGATACCATCCAGGCAAGGCCAATGTAGTCGCAGATGCCTTGAGCAGGAAAGAAAGAGTGAAGCCAACAAGGATCAATGCCAAGAGCATTGAAATCAAGAACAGTCTGAATGAACGATTGTTAGCTGCACAGAAAGAAGCTGTGTTGGAAGCTAACTATCCAAACGAAAAGCTAGGGGTGACTGAAGAGCAGTTATCTTATGGCAAAGACGGAATTCTGAGATTGAATGGGAGGATATGGGTTCCTGTTTATGGAGGTCTTCGTGACGTTATCCTTCAGGAAGCCCACAGTTCCCGATATTCCGTTCATCCTGGTGCTGATAAAATGTATCAGGATTTAAGGGCGAACTTTTGGTGGATAGGCTTGAAAAAGTCTATAGCCACCTACGTAGCAAAGTGCTTGACTTGTGCGCAAGTGAAAGCTGAACATCAAAAGCCGTCAGGCTTGCTACAACAGCCTGAGCTTCCCGAGTGGAAATGGGAAATGGTGACGATGGATTTCATTACCAAGTTGCCGAAGACAAAGAAGGGAAACGATACAATATGGGTAGTAGTTGATAGACTAACTAAGTCAGCACATTTCCTACCCATAAAGGAGACTCATAGCTCCGATATATTAGCCCAGTTGTTTGTAGACAAGATTGTAGCCCTCCATGGCGTGCCCGTGTCTATTATCTCTGATAGAGATACCAGGTACACGTCACACTTTTGGAAGAGCTTCTAGTAATCTTTGGGAACACGTTTGAACTTCAGTACGACTTACCACCCTCAGACAGATGGACAGAGTGAGCGTACGATCCAAACGTTGGAAGACATGCTTCGTGCATGTGCGATTGACTTAGGTGGCAGTTGGGATAACCATCTACCATTAGTCGAATTCTCCTATAACAACAGTTACCATACGAGCATTAAGGCTGCACGTTTTGAAGCTCTATATGGTAGAAAATGTAGAACGCCCGTTTGTTGGGCAGAAGTTGGAGATGTCCAAATGACAGGACCTGATATAATATTTGAAACAACGGACAAGATCGTCCAAATTCGCGATCGATTGAAAGCTGCCCGAGACAGGCAGAAGAGCTACGCAGATTTGAAGCGTAAGCCTTTCAATTTCGAAGTAGGCGACAAAGTTTTGCTTCAGGTATCACCCTGGAAGGGGGTGATGCGATTCGGTAAGAAAGGCAAGTTAAGCCCGAGATATATTGGACCTTTCGAGGTAATCGAACGTGTCGGATCGGTTGCCTACAAATTAAACTTACCGGAAGAGCTCAGTGGTATCCACAATGTGTTCCACATCTGTAACCTGAAGAAGTGTTTCGCTGACGAATCACTGGTTATACCGCATACAGATGTACACATCGACGAGAGCTTAAAATTCGTTGAGAAACCTTTGTCGATAGAGGATCGACATGTTAAGAAGCTTCGCAGGAAGTATATACCAATAGTGAAGGTAAAATGGGATGCTCGTAGAGGTCCCGAGTACACGTGGGAAGTAGAGTCCACTATGAAGGAGAAGTATCCTCATCTATTTCAATAAATCTCGAGGTCGAGATTTCTTTTAAGGGGGTGAGGATGTAACACCTCGAAATTTTGCGTCTAATGATGTATTGACACGTGTCATAAGTTTACACGTGGTATTAAATACTAATTAAAGGACTAAAGTTGACAAACATCGGAAGTATATAAATTCGAGGGTTAAAAATGTCAACGAGGGATAAATATACTGTACAGTAACCCTAAATGATGCTAGTACCTTCAAACGAATGAATCATGGATCGTACGGAACGATTTGTGGAAGAAAGTGAGGAATTACAAACTGCAGGGGCCAAATGTGTCAACATGTTTAAGTTATACCTCTGAGTGACCTTTGGGCATACCCGAGGCTTTGTAATGGTAAATTATACTCGCTAGAAGGCGTGATTCAAATTTCGCGAAGTTCCGTTTTAAAACGAGAAAGTATGATCAAATTCGTTAAAAAGGGTTGAAAGCGTCAAACATTGAAAGTTATGACTTTTCGGGTAATAATAAATTAACCAAGGGTTAATAATCTGGGTAAAAGTTCCGAGGCCCTTATTCGTAAATAAACGAGGCCCTAAAACGCAAAGTTACCCCTTCGAAACCGAAAGGCCAGGGCAATAATGGCAAAAGATTTGAAAATCTTGAAAATCAAGTATAAAGCGGGCCACGTTAGAGTTGCAAGTGATCTTACGCGGGCCGCGAGCCATGTGTAGATACAGTTCCTGACATTAGGATTTAGGCGACCCGCGTAAGGGTAGCCTGATCCTTAACGCGGGCCGCGTCAGACCGCCAGATGCAGAATACGGGGACAGGTTCACTGTTTGCTATTTTAACCGCCTTAGAATGCCATTATGAGAGCATGGGCGCCCCCTAAACGACCCCTAGCACCCAGGGACACATGTTGATGATCAAGGAACCCTTGTAGCCTTAGTTGTGATGATCTTGTGCTTCCATTTTCACTATAAAAGGCCATGAGTTGTGCACTTAGTAAACACACCTCAAACTTGCTTTCTTGATCACCTCTGGAGCTCAAGAGCACTCTTCTAACATCTCTGGTCGTGTACCAAGCTTCTGTAAGTATGCCTAACCCTTTGTGGTTTAGTTTTTACATAGTTTTAGCTTAAAAGTCAATCCGTCGTAATTAACGATTGACTTTACGATAAATCACAAATGGTCCAGTGGTTTGTCGAATCAAAGGTAGTTATATGTTGGTAATCATGTGGGCCTTAAACCCCTGAAAGAGCACCCTCTGGTTCCCCCTCTAACTAATCCGAACGTCTAGTCAAACTTACTTAGAAAAAGTCAACAGAATGCTATTTTGCGATTTTATGCATAATCAGTAATGTAGATAGCGTGTAACCTGTTTTAACACTCATATAACATGATAATAAGTATATTAATTAGTCTAAGCTTGTTTGATCCAACCATTTACTGATTTTAAATAATAAATAGAGTATTTTGGACTTTATAAACTATTCGGAAACTCAGATTTCCTGTAGAACTCAGAAACCTCTTTTATAATCTTTAAAAGTGACCGAAATACCCCTACGGGGCATATAATGGATTTAAACTCGTTACGGGCATTATGGAAGGTATCCTGCTGATACCACAACCTCTTTAGAGCATATTAACTTAGGAAACCTGTGTAGGACTCTTACGGTTACCCGTTACGCCTTTTGCGCGCACGGTTCGGTTTATGTAACTAGTTTACATAAACTACCCGAAACGGGTCAAACCTTATCGTTTTCACTTCAAAATCCAGAGTGTGGTTGTTATACCCATATAAAACAAGTCTTCAAACTTGTTGGGTCCAAACCACATTCCATTCCCGGTTTTCGCCTTTCATGCAACTAAACCGTATATATTCTTTGAAACTGACCGGTCTAAGCTAAGGCTAAATTAAAGACCCGTTAGGATTCTAATAGGTTGTTTAAACCTTCGTTCCAGAATAGGAGACCAGTAAAAGAAACTTGCATTTGTTTATTAAGGATATTACTTGCTTAGGTAAATACTTTTAACTTATTTTCCGTTATACGGGCTTGGGTTACGGTATTTAAAATACCGCTTGGTCGGGCAATTGACCCAACTCATTAGTAGTCGG
Organism: Helianthus annuus; assembly: GCF_002127325.2. Lineage (NCBI taxonomy): Eukaryota > Viridiplantae > Streptophyta > Magnoliopsida > Asterales > Asteraceae > Helianthus > Helianthus annuus. The sequence goes on along the minus strand of NC_035435.2, from coordinate 159,340,212 downwards.
GTGATTCAATGTGTCCCGTTTAAAAATTGGTTTTGTTGGCTTTACGCCTTTGGGAGCTTAATGACCATGCCCCGGATATCCTTGGCATCATTTTACGAAATGGCCACGACCTCGACACGCGGGTGTAGGCGTACACCCGACAATGTGTCTATATTATTAAAGGTATAACCGTTGGTTTTCCCGCCACGACTTTATGCTTTGTGGCGTGTCTATTAACCTTAAACCCGGCACGACCCGGGCGACCGAACGTATAGTGAACATGTAATTCTTTTACAAGATTTGATTATAAATTATCCCAAGTTATAAAGAGTTTGTGCCATGTGCATTCAAATCAATTTTACTAAACATTTTACAAAAGTGTCGGTTGAATGTATTTACCAGTGTAAACTGACGTATTTTCCCCAAAAAGATTAATGCAGGTTCTACACGTAATAGGCTGGCCACTCCTTAGCACCGTTAGAGTCTCGCAAGCTTGGGATGCCAATATCTGTTGAACAATTATTTTTCTATCTTATTTTGATCCCCTGTGGATTGTATTTCGACGATTGTGATACTTGGATATTACATTCAATAGTTGAAATATATTTATCTTTATGCTTCTGCTGTGCACTTAAATATTGTGTGGTTTGACTATATTGTTGCCAACTACGTCACGGTAATCCCCCACCGGGCCCACCGGTGATACACGTGGAAATCGGGGTGTGACATGTAATTTCATAAAGAATGTGTGTTTGTGTAAGTTTGTATAACGTAAACATGTTGCAACCAAAAGTGTAAACGAAAAAGGGTGTCGAGTATACTCACAATTTTGCAAAAACTTTCCGATTATCCGTGAGTGACGAATTGTTTGTGAATAAGGAATTGAAGGTAAGGTCATACGACGTTTATGGAGGAGTTAGATTCAGGATTTAGAATTCAAGTACAAAAGTATGTATGCATAAAAGTATATCTAGTCTAAGTACTCGTTTTGACACTAAGTTGTAAGTGATTTCATGGGTCCTAGTTTGTCCATTAGAATCAACAACGAGAGACTTAGAATCGTAGATAAAGTAGCCTAAGTTCATGACGAATAACAATAAACCGATTATCATCATAAGTTTGGCCAAGTTCTATATATATATATATATATATATATATATATATATATATATATATATATATATATATATATATATATATATATAGGAAGGTTAACGTACATTACGGCTTAACGTACATCACGTACGACAGGTAATTACGCACGTTCATTTTAAAATCACGCACGTTATAACTCAAAAATCCAACATCACGCATGTTGAAACACAATAATAACATTAACCACGTATGTTATATAACAAATCACGCACGTTGTTGTACGTTAAGCCGTAATGTACGATATACTTTTTCTATATATATATAAAATCCTAAGCTATGTCCATCAGGAGTTTCATAGATTGTCATATAAGGCAAGCATGGAGGATTAACCTCATTGTATGATTCACCACTACATAAATCATCACAAGGATGATTCGGAGGGTCATGATCAATGAAAAAAAATAAACAACTAACTAATACATTATCAAGTAGCCAAGTAAGACCTAACCCGGGTGAACCACCACAACATGGGAAGAGTTAACTAAGTGTTGGAGGCTAGACGAGGTTATGTTACTTTGAGACTAGAAAGCTACTTGGAATAGCAAAGTAAAAAATCAAGTGAGGTGCGAAACAAGTCAGGATAGCCCAAGCTTCCAAGGTTCACACTTTCACCAAAGCACAAGTCTTGCCATATGAACTATGGTAGATTTGGATGGTTTCCATCACTTGTAGGTTGTCTTAAACCTTAATAAACAGAAATTTTAGAGGTTGTTTGTACCTCTAAACTTGTAAGAATCAAACTCTAACAAGTTCCACAACCATAGATGGGTCTAGGAAGTTGCTAGGTATGAGATTCAAGTAGAAAAGTTGAGTTTATCAAAAGTTGACCATAAATATTCCAAAAAAGAAAGCTTAGACATCAAAATGGTGTTGTTCCACCTTGGTTTACCATGGTAAACTTGTGAAAATATTCCTAAAGGTGTTCCAAGCTTTGTAGAAGAAGAAATGGTGAAGAAAAGTTGGAGAAAAGTGAATTTGAACTCACTTTGTAATCTGCCCAAAACTAGTATTTCCAGCTGAAATGAGAGCATTTTGAGAGTGTAATTGAGTTGGGAAAGTGAAAAAGAGTGTTAGAAAGGTTGTATATATAGTGGGTGATTAGGTTTAGGTGTTTAATGAAGATTAGAAGTGATTGGGTGAGAAATATGGTTGAAAGTTGGTCAATCTTGTGACTAGAAACAAGTTTCCGCGGATTGGGGACCTAGACGTTACGTGTAGGTTAGGGGGGTTGCGTTTTTCGATGCCCTTTTGTCCGTCCAAAGATTGTTTTATTTTACTTTGGCCCCTGAACTTTGCTTCTTTATTAAATGAGTAAATTGCCATTTTGGTCCCTGAGGTTTGGTCACTTTTGCCACTTTAGTCCAAATTTGAAACCTTTTGCATCTGGGTCCCTGTGGTTTCACTTTTATTGCCATTTTGGTCCAAAAATGAAATCAGATCATATTTCTCAAACTAAATCCTGGTATTTTGTCCTTTTCCTCAGGAGCAAATGGTTATTTCTTTTTTATTTTATTTAAAGCTTTTATTAAAACAATAATCTTTTGTGGGTCCCACCACACCCCTACTTCTTCTTCTACCTCATTTCTCTCTGTATCTCTCCTACATAACAACCACCATCCATCACCACCTCCACCACCATCAATCTCCACCACCGCCACCATCTATCTCCACCTCCACCACTACTCAACGTCACACCCAAATCACCATCACCATTCGCCCCGAAACTCCCCTTCACCCTTATTTCAGAACTGAACCATACTCCCCTTCACCCTGAATTGGCGAAAATTTCAGAGTTGTGCGGTGGTAACCAATAATGGGAAAAAGATCATGTTCGATTGTGGGTTTCATTATTGAGGATTAAATCTGACGGTAAACTTACATAAACCGAATGCGATGAATCCGAAACTTTTACGTAAAAACCCTGTTTTGGATAAAGATCTTTCTTATCAAGATCAACCGGCATGATATCTACAACTTGTAAAAGTGAGTTCCTGTATTCACTCGTGGGTTTCACACCTAAATGCATCCTATCTAGGAGCTTTAACAGCACCCTAGGTGTCAAATTCGTCATTTAATTTTCAGTTTTCAAAACTTTTAAAATTGAAAACAGAGGAGTGAACAACTGAACAAAATTAACAGAATCTTGATCGAACGCGAAATTGGGGGTTTGATTAAACTGGTTTCATGAAATTGAGATGATTTTATGAACGGATTTTGAAAGAATTTAGGGGTTGATTTTTCGTTTTATTTGAAAAAATAATTCAAAATTTCTCAAATTGGAAACAGGGGATTGAACAATTTAACAATTGAACAAAATCTTGATCGAACAGAAAATTGAGGGTTTAATTGAAAGGAGATAGAAGAAGAAGTGGGGGTGTGGTGGGACCCACAAAAGATTCTTGTTTTAATAAAAGTTTCAAATAAAATAAAATAAAAATGACCATTTTGCCCCTGAGGAAAAGGACAAAATACCAGGATAAATATGACCTGATTTCATTTTTGGACAAAAACGGCAATAAAAGTGAAAGAACGGGGACCCAGATGCAAAAGGTTTTAAATTTGGACTAAAGTGTCAAAAGTGACCAAAACTCAGGGACCAAAATGGCAGTTTATTAAATTATGCTGGAACTTATGTATTTTTCATGATTTTAAGTATAAAACATGTATGTAAGTATAGGTTGAGTATCATGAATGTATATATGAGTATTAGTACATATAACAAGTGTCGGTTTGCATGTAAACACGTATTTAAACGATCAATTGTATGCAAAAACAAGTACGAGTTTGCGTGAAGGACGAATGTGTATCAGACATGTATCAGACATGTACGTAATTTGAATGTAAAACGAGTATGTATAATCAAAGTATAATTCACGTACAATGATCAAGTTTTATTACGATTAAAGCCTCGGATTACAATGATTGGTAAAGAAAGACGGTTATAAGAGAATACGAGTTTCCAGAAATAGAATACAAGACAAACTTTCTAAATAAGGAAAGTCCTAAAAAGCGAGGCGTTACAACACACGTACTAAACTTCTATTTTTTAGTTTTTATACATGTTTCATGCGTAAAATACAATATTTTGCCAGCAAATCACCATTTTGTCAAGATTTTAACACCATTTGTTATGCTCCAATTTTACCATTGATTACCACCATTCGCCAATTAACCCACGCCATATCACCCCCTTTCATCCCATCATTGAACCTATGTTGTATTCATCAATCACTATCAATCATTTAAAAAAAATTATTACAAACAATATTTATAAATTCCAAAACAATAACTTGCTAAATAAAAATCAAATATAATGATAAAGATTAATAAAAATTGAAAACTCAGGCTTCGTTAAAATTAATATTAAATGCAACTCGATTACCAGGTTTCATCATCCAATGAAATGTTGATCTAAGCACGTGCTAAAGTCGATTACAAGACAAAAAAAAAACTTACTTTTTTAATATAACTTAGATTTCATAAAACTTATATCCAAACACGGAATTAATAATCAAACAAAGATGCGTATTTAGCAAGTTAACTAATACAAGCTTTTATTAGTTAACTTGTATTAGAGAAAAATAATGATGCAGGAGAATGGTTTTGCAAGCGAGGAATGCTTCTCGCAAGTCGACCATTCACCGCAGCATTACAAGTCACATCATCTTCCGCGCACTCAAACTTCAGGTATAACACATGTTTTAAGCATCAACAATTGTCCCCAAGGGACATTGTGTGATGTTAAGTTGCCTCCCACTTATCACAAAGATGGAAAGTTTAAATCTTTAGTGCAAGGTATATGTATATGATCATTTAAGAGTAGTTTAGTTTGTGATAAAAAAAAGTATCACCAGCTCATAAATTAAAAATAACTGCACTTAACTAAAACATTAATGAGCATAACTAATTGGAAATCTATAGATTTTATTATAAACACTATAAAAAGTTTCCATTGTTAGACCATGTATAGCATTGTGGTGGTTCATGTCTCTTTAAGACGTTTTTCACCATGTAGTGTCCACGTCAGCATAACCATTTCTAATGTTTAATGTTTTATTCCTTTTCATACTCATTCAGTGATTACCCAATGAGTAATTAATTTTACAGATTTTATTTAACTATTTTAACAATATAAATAAAATTTGGAAAATATTTAGTGAAAACATAAACGAATTAATAGTTAATAACTTAATTTTATAAAAAAAAACCTTATTTTCTTTGAAATTAATGTTTTAATTAATAACTTTAGAAAAGTGCATCGGTTAGACTATCTCCAATGCATATTTAACACCTTTGTTCTTAGAAGTCCTTACATGTCCTTACCATTGGAGCAATGGTGCCATTTGAATCCTTTAACAATGAAGTCCTTAATTATGGATGCATGTTTGTATTGGTTTTGGTGATAAGGTGGACCCATACTAAAAAAATAAAAACTTTTATTTAAGGATTGTGTGTAGTGAGTAGGTGATGAGGTGGAAATTTAGAAGAGTAAGGATATTTGTAGGGTTGGAGATGAAATGAAGGTTTTTAAGGATTTGTAAGGATAGGATGTGGCAGATGATGTGGCAGCTAAGGATGCTTAAGGACACCCGTAGCGTTGGAGATAGTCTTACAATCTGCAAGTTCACACACCAATGGGATCCACCTGTCATTTACCTTTATATACATATCATATCAATATCTCTATTTCCATACATTTCTTGACTATTCATATTGAAGCCTCTATACTAATACATTCTATATTTGAGAAGGAAATAGAGAAAGTAACAAAAACTTCTCTACATTGAAGTCTCTAAAATAAAAAAAAAAGTTATAGATATTAAAGTAAACCTTTATATTTAGAGACTCATATATATCCAAACCTCTATATTTTTAATGTGAGTGTATTGGAAAGAGAAAGAAATAATAAAAGAGTGAATTTCAAGGATTGTCTTTTATCTTTATACTCATTTTCAGGCGCTGCCCTTTATGTTCAAAATTGACGAGTTTTGTCCTTTATGTTTTCATATCATACACGTTTTGTCCTTTAGGCCTAACCCGGTTAGTTTTTTCAGTAAAATTTTGTCATGTAATTTGCACATGAGGGCATTTTTGTCAATTCAAAGGTTGCAGAAGCTTTGAGCTGTAAATCTGTCGTTGTACTTACCATTGAATTGACAAAAATGCCCTCATGTGCAAAGCACATGACCAAATTTTACTGAAAAAACTAACTGGGTTAGGCTTAAAGGACAAAACGTGTATGATATGAAAATATAAAGGACAAAACTCGTCAATTTTGAACATAAAGGACAACGCCTGAAAATGGGTATAAAGATAAAGGACAATCCTTGAGATTCACTCATAATAAAATAAATGATTGTGAGTATGATAGAGATATAGATAGAGAGTTGGATGTGATAGGATTTTGAAAGTAAACATATTTTAGAGAAAGATGTGTTTTTGATTAAATTAGATAGATGAAGATAAAGCCTCCAATAGCACGACTCTTTGGGACTGATTAAGCCTGGCTTCTAGTGGTCGAACCCGTCTCTAATATGCTACCACAGTTTGATAGGGTCCTCAACAATAAGACATTCCATCTTCATCTATTCATGGAGTGGTCACGGGGAAAAACTATTCCAGCTATATGAAATAATTACGTTTTCAGAGAACTGGAAAAAATTCCTTCGTCACAGGCAGCCGAAGGTACCTTCCTAAAGGCAGTGGCGGATTCAGGAATTTTTTTCATTGGGTTCACTTTTTTAGATACTCCAGTTTCATATGACTAAACATAAAAAATTCCGGGTCGGCTCGACAGTTTGGATCGGGTAAGATTCATCACATAATAAAAGTGAATTTGTTCCCATGCCGAAGTTTCTATATATTCAAGCACTTCAATAACACAAGTATAACAACATTATTCAGCGCTGTAGTTTGCTGTTTTGTTCGGTTCAACAGTGTTTTGGGGGTATTTTGCACAGCAGGTAACATCTAGTTTAGAACAGACGCGATACCCACCCCAACACTATTTGCTTGTAGTTGCATTTTTTTTTCTAAACACACTTTGATGAAGAAAATTGATCATGTTATTTTTAGGTAAAAACAAGTTTTCAAATACCAGTTTGGGAATGTTAGCTCAAACATTATATTCACGGTCTATCTAAATGTGAAATAAGTTGCTTTCAATAAGTTGATTATCTGCTTCCGCTCTACTACTTCTAATTATAAACACAAGCATAAGAGGTTTAACTAACTAAATAAGTAATCCCAAACACAACTTAAAAACATATATTAGTTGGATTTAATCATCGAAAAACAAGTTTCTCAACTTAAAAACATGTATTTGGTCTTCCTTTCTACCAGCACCCAAAAATCATTTTTGCAGCAAACCATATGCTTACACCCAAAAATCACTTATCTCCCAAACAACTTAATTATTCAACTATAACAAACTCCAAATTCAACAAGAACAAATCTAATCACAAACTACAATACAAAACATTCACCTTCAAACACTATCAGAAATAAGTCAAACAATTTAACTTAACACAAACGTGAAGAACTGCCGGGGGAGGAAGGCTGTCGGCTAGGGTGGAGGAGGACGGCTGTCGGCGGAGGAGGACGACGGGAGCGAGCGGAGGTGGTCGCTGATGACTGTTGTTCGTTCAGTTGTTCCTTAGTCTGCTGTTGTTTTTTTTTTTTGTTATGGGTTTGTTTTGTTGTAACCCTAAATGGGTTTTACATTAAAGAAAAAAGCATAAAGAGAAATAAAAAAACGGAATAAAAAGATTAAGATTTGCTTTATACGGGATTCGAACCGGGATGTATAGGGAAGAATGACGCGGATTAACCAGTGGAGCACCAAAGCTTTGTTCTTTATGGGTTCCTTTTATATTTTACTTATGGGTTCCTTTTCAGTTTTTATATATATTTGCACTAAAAATTAAAAACCGAATGGGTTCCTAGGAACCCGATGTTTGTTAATAGGTCCGCCCCGCCTAAAGGTTCTTTTTTTTTTTTAATTTGAATTAGGGGTTCCTCACTTATGTTTATGCTTATGATAATATATACTTTCAAAAGTAGCGGGCTTCATAGGGGTGAAGACCCTCTCTTCGTTTTTTAGCAAGATGGGCTGCTCCTCTGCTCTGGCCTTCATGATTAGGTGTGTTTTTCAAGCACTCATCACTAGGGAAGTGATGTGTGCAAAATGCAACGTATACATTGCATCAAATGTGGCACAAAACTAACCCTTTTTTAGTACTAATGTTGGAAAAAGTGTGTTTTTGTCTTCCTTTTGTATTTTCAGGATTAAATGAGCTCAAATGAACAAAAGAAGCAAAAATGCAGTCAAATCTAACAAGAATACAAGAAAAGGAATAAACGTGGCATGCTCGACCCCCCGACAGCATCTTCCCAAGCAAAAACAAGAAAACAGAAGGCTGAACACGCCCCATGCTCAATGAGCATGGGGGCATGCCCAAGTGTCTGCAGAAAAGACAAAGTTGTAGAAGCTTCTATCACCCACCACGGGGGCGTGTCCAGTGGACACGGGGCCGTGGTCAACTCTAGGATTCGCAGAATCTAGGAAAATCTTGATAGTACAGATACACTTCTGCACACGGAGTAGTGCCCAGCGGACACGGGGGTGTGGTAAACTAATGCAGACAAACTGCATTTAATGAAGAAAGAGAAGATGGGTGGACACGGGGCCGTGCCCAATGGACACGGGGCCGTGTCCGGGCTTCTGTGCAGGCTATAAATAGGGGTGCTTGGCTCATTTGCAAACCATCCCTTGGCAAACCACCTCTCTCACACTTCACCCACCCACCACCACCATCACAACCCACATCCACCACCATCATCCATCATCCATCATAGAGTGTGTGAGTAGTCTCGGGATCCAAGATTGATCGTAAGAGTTCTTGACAATCGAAGGCCATGTTTGCCTAAGTCTCTTACATCACTTGGTGAAGACAAGTGTATAGTGTAATACTTTTTATTTTTAATCTTTTCGCACTTTTTATTTGGTTATGTATTAATGACTTTAACAACTAGTTTCTTATGTTGAAGGTGAATCTTCCTTATCATTTGCCCGTGGTGTCTTGGCATTATTTTATTGTATATATAAAATAAAAGATTTTTCACCATTCATATCTCCACGGTCTATATGCAAATATGTTGGCTACCTGGTCGGGGGTTAAGGGAATGGTTTAGTAAGAGTCTTGCCTTGTTTAGTGGATAGATCCTGCAAGGACCTGGGTCAATTTTAGTAGGACCTCCTTCAATACCCACTGGTATTGGATGGCGGGGGTCCGAAATCCTTGATCCACTCATATGTAAGCTACTACTAAAACATTAACCCGGCTATTTAGGATTGTATCCCTGCTGACTCACACTAATTAGCCGAGGGTAACGTCACCTTCAAAAGAGGGGCCTACCACATTACGCATTAATAACTTAATTAATTATGTTTCAATAATCCAACCCTTTAGGATTGTATCCTTGCTGACTCAAACTACTGGGTTGAGGGTAACGTCACCTTCAAAAGAGGGGCCTACTACTATAACTAAGATAATCTCTTAAAAAGTGCAAAAGTGGGAAAATAATCAAAGGTTACACTAAACACGAGTCGGATCCAAGTGATTCATCTTGCCTATCTGTTTTATTTTTATTTTTATTTTTCAGCATTTTTAGTTTTTTATTTTCTAGTTTAAAACCTTTTTCTAAACTTTTGATTTGATTAGACGTTGAGGATAAACCGGTATTAAAGGCTCTTCTCTCCTTGGACGACCTCGGTATCTTACCAACACTATACTACGCTCACGATGGGTGCACTTGCCCATATGTGTGTTTGGTGTTAGTAAAATATCGTGTTTTATAAATTCAAAACTTGACTAACGTGTAAAAAAGGGCTAAAAATATATATAAAAACCTATAACACCACACACGCATCAAGTTTTTGGCGCTGTTGCCGGGGACACAAGGATTTTAAGAAAGTTAGGAATCAACGACCTAATCGTTTTTTCTTATTTTCTGTTTTTAGGATTTTTATAAATTTTTCAGCTTCTGTAGAACTCAGCACAGGCCGTGCCCGCTGAACACGCCCCGTGCCCAATCTTTGGTACTAGCAATCCTGTTTTAAGTCAGACAGTAGCTGAACACGGGGCCGTGCCCACTCAACACGCCCCGTGCCCAAGTTTCAGTTACTGAAAATAGAACCGTAAGATCCTGACGGTTGGTAATTTCTGACACCTACATGAGTGATACTGATTTTTTTTACTATCGGCCCTCTTATGGTATGTGGTGTCAAATATGTGGTGGCCCCCATAAAGATTTAGAATGTTATTTTCTAACTTATAAGCCCCATTATATAGACCCATTGTTTTCCTGTAGCCTTAAGAGGGGTGAAAGTAAAAAATAATTCTTATCTCTCCCTCGAATGCTCTCAATCTAACCTTCTAGGAGAAATGCTTCTTGATGAATTATTTCAATTAGAAAATTTAATTCTTAATTGGTTAAAAAAACTTGTGGTGGATTTCGGTAATTCATCTCAAGACGATACCTAAGAAGAATTGTTGGGATCGCATTCGAATAAAAACAACTTCGTTGTTCCCGATATCACCTCTAACTCTAGCGAAGACTTGAGCGATAGTCGTCCCTGTGATGATTGTGCCGTGAAGGACTCCCCATCGACTTCGTTCGGTGCATACATAGACCTGAGCGATTCGGCATACACCTTCTTTAACGAGAGCCCGGGAAAGGGTACATTTAGCGTAGGAATCACCCTCACTGACATCCTCTTGCATTCTCGTCTTGATCTAGAGCAATTATGGTATCTCAGGCACTTTGGGGTTGTTCCATCCAGTAAGGAACCGCCCGATTCGGATAAATTCCTTAGAAATAGACGAAACTTCATAAACAACCTCTAGGCACGGGGCCGTGTCCAGGTCAGCACGCCCCCGTGTCCACCAAAAGATTCCCATCTGACTTTTGTCAGAATATGGACAAAGTGTGTCAGGATCCTGCCTGCACATGGGGCCGTGTGCAGCGTGCTGTCGTTTTCTATAAAGGCAGCAAGATTCCTGCTCATTTGGACCACTCCAAAGACAAAGATTTGCTGGGATCTTCACACATAACATCCTAGGTATATTCTAAAGAAGGTTCTCAGCAACCATCTTGTATTTTCCACTTTTATCCATTACCTCCTTCTTCAATTTTTCTTTAATACCTCCATTAGAGCTTGAAATCACCATGATTCCAAGCTTTAAGGTGATGTTTGGTAGATTTTTACTCAAGGAATCTTGTTAAAAATAAGTTCTACAACAGTGTTTTAAGTTATTTTTGCTTAAAATTGCTTTAAAAACCATAAAAATAATTTAAAACTCCAAGATTCCTTGTCCCAAATCTGCAGACATCTGAACACGGGGCCGTGCTCAATGAGCACGGGGCCGTGTCCGAGGTACTGTTCCATAAAATTGAACTCTTTTCGGTCTGTTTTCTCAGAATGGCGAGCAGAACTAGCGGAACATCTTCATCGCACTCCAGGAACAACCGACAAGGGAGAAGGTCATCAACGGTTGAAGATTCTCTTGTGAACTACATTTACGCTTTAAGAGAGGCCATTGATGACATGACGGGGGTGGAAGAAGCATTGGTCGACCGTATCAATCATTTGACGGTGGGACTAGAGGGATGTTTTCGAGAGGTCAACCTTTTGCACCAAAGGTTGAACATTCTCGCTTCTCCTCCTTTGGTGCCAATTATCACCCAAAGGGCATGGAATGTGGTACCGGAAGTCATCATACCGGCCAAATGGTACACCATACACCCGGAGCCCCCTCGAGACATACTACAAGGGGTTCCGGTTGGTGTCACTCTCCCTCCACAAGATGTTGAGGAAAATGAGCTCGCCTTCTTCCTTCCAAGAGAGATAGAAGAATGTCTTTAACAACATCTAGGGAATACCCCTCGGTCCGGAGTTCTACAAAGCTTTTGGATACCGGAAAGCTATTTCCGGAATTTTGGTTCCTATTGTAAAAGTAGAACTCCTTAGGATGATTTTATGTATCTCTTGACCTATCTATCTTAGGACTTTTAAATTTTATTTCTGCATTGTTTTTAAATTTTGAGGACCTATGTAATGTGCTAGTTCTAATGAATGATGGTTTTATTATTTGGTGTTTGGATGATGATGTAATGGGTAAAACACACTTGGGATGGTGAAGGATACCAAGGGAAAACTTGAACCGGCACCCCATGCAGAGCCTCCCGCTAAATTTTCTTCATTACAGCAAGTTCAGCTTACGGGCCGTGTCCCGCCAACACGGCCCCGTGCTGAACCATCTGCAGAAAATCTCCCAGTTCAGGTAACTGGACACGTGGCGTGTTCGCTGAACACGACCCCGTGCCCAGGCCTCTGTTTCTTTTTTACTTATTTCTGTTACTGGCAACTTGAACACGGGGCCGTGCCCGTACACCACGGGCCCGTGTCCAGATGCCCACTAACATAAAAATTTGTTTTTAAACACACTTTTACACATTTAATCAACCTAAAAACTTATTTTTGGGACACATTGAGGACAATGTGTAATTTAAGTGTGGGGGGATGCTAAAACTGTTGGAACCCGAAGGTTTATTCATGTAGGTTAGTATAGTTTAAGGGTTGTTTTGTTTATTTCTTTTATGTATGTATGTGGGCCGATTATATGTATGTGGGTCATGTTGCAACCGGGTTGGATAGTGGGCTTAGGTTTCGGCCTACTTGATTAGTATTTAATCAAACCTCAACCTTAGGGTTGAGGTTGTTGATCACATAGGAGGTTGCGAGTTCACTGCAAGGTCTTGTATCTGTCATCGTTGATCGTTGAATGCAAGATACTTTTGGTTTGTGTTTTCTATTATTCTAGATCATTGTTCTTTGTCATTGTTTAATCTTGAATCATCTTGTGATTGAATTCCGCACCTTCACAAGACATTGTTGATATCATTGATTGATCCTGCTAGGGTTTTACAATTGGTATCAGAGCCATTGAAGCCATTCAAGGGCTCGGTTTTGATATCATTCGGATTCAAGAATTGTTTGTGCTACTGATCCAGTTTGTTGCTTGTTTTTGCAGTGAAAACCATTGAAATTTTTAGTCTGTTCCTGATCGATTCATTAAAAAATTTACTGATTTTGGTTTGTTGATCTTTGAAAAGGTGTTTGCTGATTTTACGGGAAGTTGGTGGTCAACAAATTCAAAGATTACAATATCTTTGAATTTTGGAAGTGCTGAAAAATAGGGATTGCGAGTCAACAGATCTTATCTTTTATTCTTTTGCAGGTTTCGACTCGCAACCATCACCGTTGCGGTTCATCACGTTTGGTTTCGACTCGCAACCATCACCGTTGCGGTTCATCACGTTTGGTTTCGACTCGCATCCATCACGGTTTCGGTTCATCCTGTTTCAGTTACGACTCGCAACCATCAGTCAGTCTCCACTCGCAACCAAAGCTGTTTCGACTCGCAACCACAGTTTCGGCTCATCCTGTTTTAGTTACGACTCGCAACCATCAGTCAGTCTCCACTCGCAACCAAAGCTGTTTCGACTCGCAACGACACTGATTTCGACTCGCAACGACACTGATTTACGGACCTTTGAACTGTTGACTTTTTGGACTTAAAGATATATATTTAATTAATTAATTAACTGATTAATTAAACATGTCGACAAACAACAGTAAATTGACTGCCCTTAATCAACAACAAGAATTGGATTCAAAGCTTGGAACCACAACACGCATTCCTAGGTTAACCGATGCTAATGATTTTCCCGAGTGGAAGTGGCGCTTTGAACAGCACTTGAAGGTTAAGGATTATAAACTGTGGCGAAGCATTTTGAGAGGTCCTAGGGAGATTATGATGGAAAGCTCCACTGAACCAGGTCTTAAGGTAAAGAAACCTAGAGATCAGTACACTGAAGATGATTTGCTTATTGTTGAAGAAGATGATCGAGCTCTTTCTTACTTAACCATGGGTTTGGGTCCTGATATTGCTATTGGATTTCGCACCTGCAAATCTGCCAAAGAATTGTGGGATTCTCTGATCGAAGTATATGAAGGAAACGAAGATATGAAAGAGAGCCGAAGAAATCTGCTGCAACAAAACTTCAACAATTTCAACCATATTTATGGTGAAACGATAGACAATCAGATTCAGAGATTTGTGAAGCTGATCACCCAAATGCAAATGGAAGAAATTCATACAACAAATGCATCCACAAACCGACAACTTCTTAATGCACTACCAAAGAGTTGGGATCATCATGTTGCTATGATCAAGAAGACTAAAGATCTCGCTAGATGCACTCTGTCAGAGATGATCTCTCACATTAAGGCATGCGAACTGGATGATAAGCAAAGAGAAACAAATTACAAGAATAGTATGCTAGCTGCTGGTTTCTCCATTGCTCCCGCTTCCTCTAACAACAGCAACACAGCCTTATTGTCTCAAGGAGGTTTTCAGATGTTTCGCAATACTTCATCCGCTACTCCAACTTCAGCAAAGGTGCACTCATCTGGATCCTCTAATCAAGTCGTTTCTCCAGCTTCTCCTGCTTCAATTCCAAATTCTGGAAATATCTCTACTACTGCTTCTGCTTCCGCTGCAAACAACGAAATGATAGCCTTCTTTGCTAAACAATCAAAGGAAAACTTGGATATCGCAGCTTCAGTGATAAACTGTTTGAATGCTTTTGTTGCAGGAAAACTTGATCCTCCAAAGTGGAGTCCCGATGATCTGACACAGGTTCATCCAGATGATGTTGAAGAGATGGACATCACCTGGCAAATGGCAATGGCAGCCTTTCGATCTCAAAAGTTTGTGAAAAGAACAGGCAAAAACAGGTGGGGAAATGCCTGGAATGGAGCTGCTAAGGTGCCTTTTAACTTACGTTGCTACAACTGTCATGAAGAAGGGCATTATGCTCGAAACTGCCCAAAGCCACTGATAAACAGAGAACAAACCCCTGCTCTGCCTGCAACTCCTAATCGAGAAAGAGCGCTTGTGACCACTACTGGTGTAACAGATGCTGCTGCTGCTGGAAGCCCTCAGCCGCAAGGATTGGCGCAAGCACTGGTGGTTCAGCCCAACATCAATTTTGATTGGACTTCAGAAATTGAACGTCTGAACATATCAGCTCCAGAGAATCAAACTGCTGCAACCAACATTGCATTCATGACTTCAAGTGATCAAAGCCCAAAGCCTGAAGAAGAGACTGCAGCTGATGACTTTGCGTTCATGACTCAAATTCTTTCAGCTCCTGTTAAAGGTCTCACCAAAGAAGAGGTAATTTCTGTTTTCTGTACTCCTGAGTGTAGGGAAAGGGTTGAGGCTTATAGAATACACAACGCTGAGCTCATTCAAGATTATAATGACATAAAAAATAAGAAACCAATTCTTGGATAAAAACGGCCCAACTTTTCATGGTTCAAGAAAAGCTATGCGATGTGACTAAAGAACTGGAGGATATCAAAGATAGATATCAAATAAATGAGCTAAATATTAAAAAATTTGATTCCTCTAGCAAATTAGTCAAAAACCTGTGTGATCAACAGCTAGCATACCATAAAAGGAAAGGATATGGTTTGGGTTTTAATCAAGTTCCTCCTCCTTACAATGACAATTACACATACTTACCCATGACTGAGGAGGAATTGATGAATGAGAACAAGATGGCTTATGGTCCTAAAACTGATAAGTCATCAATCAACAACAGACCTGTTGATAAAGGAGCGACTCCTTCGGTAAATCTTGTGTCCAAGGGTACTTTTGATCCTAATGTTTTGTCTTCCCTTGCAGATGAAGTTAAAGTTGAAGGTGTCGTTGAAAATGAACAAGCGTCAAGTTCTCATGTGTGTGACATTTTTGGCTCATTTTTACAATCTATGTTGAAGAATGTCAGGCCTGATGGTTTGGGCGAAAATGTTGATGCTTGTGTTAGAGAGACTGAATCGGCAAATGAAACGAATGAGCCGACTGAACCATCTGATTCCAAACGTGAATCACCTGAAGCAGCTGATTCTGAGAAATTGGAATCAGTTGATTCTAGTGAATTCAGCTCAAGGATGTCATGTGCAGAACCGACTTGTGCTGAAAATTCGTCAAAGGTTTCTGTTGATGTTTCTGCTACAGTTTCTAGTATTTCATCCAACAAACCAGAACTCTCCGATTCTGTCAAAGCTGATGACATAAAGGATGAAGAGAAGACTTATGTGAACAAGGCTCCAAGTGCACAAGCTGAACAATCTGAACCTTCGGTTAGTGATGAAAAGGTTCAGATCAAGCAACAAGAACCGAAACGAGTAGGTAAAGGACGCGGAAAGAAGAAGCCTAAACATCAAAGACAAACAGGCTTTCCACAGTCCTCAACGGGCAGCAATAGTCCTCAAAAGGCCCGCGTTGTGAAAAATGCTTTTGTTAAGCCAGTCAGTAATGGCAAATGTGAAAAATATGCATTTGACTGTGCTAACAAAGCTTTTGGAAAGACTGGTGAGATTTCTGAACAAGCCTTGCAGTCTCATCAAAGCAAGAAGAATCAAAAGAAATCTCCACCACAGAAGGCCCCGGAAAACGACAAGTATAGGCATCCTAATTCATCTTCGTCTGCTAGAAATGTGCAACAAAAACAAGCACAGAAAGGACCGGTTCATCCTTCAGGGCCTGCAAGAGCTACACGAGCTGATCAGAATGCCTTCTACGTAAAGAGACAAACATGCTTCAATTGCGGCATTGCTGGTCACATTGCAAGAAATTGCACACATCGTCCCTACGTACCATATTATATGCAAAATCAGAGGGTTACACCAAAGGATAACTACCATTCTAAGCCGATGAAGGTATCATCACCTAAGGCAATGAAGAATGTGAATCCCAAGGTTAAACCTTTTGATGGGGATTGGAACGCTGCTAAAAACAAACGCAAGGCTGTTGAAGAACAAAAACGTTTTTCTAAAACTAACAAGCCTGAATCAGCTAAAGTTGCTCAACCGAATGCAACAAACACGTTTGTTAAACCAAAACAGATTTGGAAACCCAAATTCAAAGCAGCAACGTCTCCAATCCTTGAAACAAAAGGGGACTTGTGTTTGAAGGAAGTGTCTTACTTTGATGCTTCAGGAAATCCCAGGACCACGATGGCCTGGGTACCAATGTCTTACTAATCTCCTTACTTTTCAGGAACAACCAAGGAGGAGCTGTTGACAATCTCTGGAATGTTGATAGTGGTTGTTCCAGAGATAAAAACGGGTAACATTTCACTGTTGCAAAAAGTTCAATTTTTTTTTTACAGATGATGTGTTTCCTTTGGAGGAGATAAAAGAAGTAAGAAATGATCAGCAAAAGGTACCGTTTAAATTCAGTATTTTGATTTGAATTTGATTAGTCTTCAATCTGATGACAGAACGGTTAAACAAAAATATTTTTCTCTCTTTTTCTTAGTTTATAACTTTGTATATAAAGTGTCCTTTCTCTAGTAAATGGTAAATTTGCGCAAAAATCCAAGATTTATGCACAAATTTAGGGGGAGAGAGAGACATATATAGTGTTTAGGGGGAGAAAACTCAGAAAAGAAAAATACAAAAAGAGTTTGCCGTATATATGTATTGCTTTAGGGGGAGAAAATGAGAAAAATACAAAAACATTGGAAAAATGAAAAAGCCAAAAAGAAAAATTGCATGATATGGGAAGTGAAATAAATGTTCGTGTTAAAGGGTTTGACTAACACATGTAAGGTGCCATAGCTGAAAAGACTAGGATCTACTGCGATATGTCGATAGGCTTGACGCTCAACATGATAAAAGATACTAAGTGATATAAACATAACGAACTATGTACCATGTGGGTAACATACCAACGGCGTATGATTTCATGGTCTTAAATCTTGCGTTGATAGATAGCCAACATCTGAGGTTTCGGGTCTTTATATTGTTGAATCATCCGGGGATATCTTGGTTGTCCTTCTGCTTAGAACTAAAATTGTACATGACCCTAGGAAAGAAAGTCACTTGGAATTAGCTCATTTCTATTTGAATGTCTGTATGTTGTCCCGATACACACAATTTTGATCTGATTCTGAAATCTTCTCTGAAAAAGTCGTGTACCTCCTCTGCTGCATCCAGATACATGCTGACCTGGAGGTGCTAGGCAACGACAGCTTCTGCTGCATCCAGATACATGCTGACCTAGCTGTACGTTGTCGCGCTATAGATCTAATACACCCGAAAGAGGCCCTCAAGTGCCCAAAAGAAACCCAAGAAACCTATATCAAATTGAGAAAATCTCATTTGATCTGTATATTATATCATCTCTGCAAAAGATCTATTCTGTTCTCTTCTCAACCTATTCCCAGTTAAGATTTCAGAAATCTGGATTGGACTTGTGAAATATGTGGTAGGGAAGATACTTGCATGATAGAGTGTGCTGTTTATATTTCCGGGATTTGATTAGTATTTCTTTGGGTGTTCATTGTTAAGAAATCAATACATGATAAAACATATTATATGCAGACCTAGACACAGTCAGGATATCTTAAAGGATGACATCAGTATACTCACCTGCTACGATGAATCGTTGTGCTTACCTTGATCGCGGGGGTATGCCTTGGAATGGGACACACGGGTATAATAGTATAATAGTACCTTAAACATATCACGAAGTTGAAAAATTGAAAGTTGAGCGTTAAAGTTTAAGTGGACAAACATATTGGCAATCGCATAGACCAGTCTGATTAGACTCGTACTGAAAAGTGTTCCTTAGTCTGCCTGAGAACGAGTTTTGATCCCATTGCAATTGTAATTGTATATTATGGTAGTTGTTTATATTTTGAATTTTTATTTGTTTTTAGTTCTTATTTTAAAAATTAAAAAAAAATTAAAAAAAAATGGAAAATTCAAAATACAAAAATAGTGTCTTGTTTTTCTATAAAATCAAAAAAAATCCAAAAAAAGAGTGCTTATTTGATTTTCTTAAAATTAAAAATTATAACCGTTCTTGAAGATTTGACTGATCATCAAAAGTTAAAAGAATTTAAATTGTGAAATTTCATGTACCTAGTGTTCATGTGGTACTCTCCCTGTTGCATTAGAAATGTTTGCTTATGAGTTTGTGAGCATGTGCAGAACTTGATTTCAATCAAGAACAGGGGTTGTTGAAGACTGAGATGCTGTTAGCTGCTGACGAAGCATGGAGCAGCACGACTACAAGATGTACCTGAGTCAGAAGAACCGGATACGAGATGTCGTCTGACAGTGAAAGTACATTTGAAGAAGTACCGTGAACCAGCTTGAAAGACAAAGACCGAAGAAGAAAAGAGCTGCTGAGAATCCTCCTCTCACATTCTTTTTGACAAAGATATTTCAAGCAAATGCTGATAGAGATCCTGATATGAAGCTAACCACAAAATCTGAAGAAAGAGACCCAGTGCTGAGAGTTCAGAAGTCAAGAACTTCCACAACATCTGCAGCATAGCATCGACCATAGACTTCGTTGAAGACGTTGTTGAATTCAAGTTATGAAGACAATTTGATGGCATCAGTCTAGGGGGAGATTGTTAGGCCCTAAAGTGTGAGACTGACGCATCAAATTAATCCAACGGGCTATGGTTACGAACTGGGCTTTATCGGGTTAGTTAGTATTAGGTTTTGGACCTTTATAGGTCACTTGGGCCAAGCTTTAGGCCATGTGGGCCAAGCAGGCCCAAGGGGAGCCCATGTAGTGAAGTGGGCTTGTCTATGTATATAAACAAGTTTACAACTTGTTTTAGGGTTTTGATCCTCCATGTTACAGAAATTCTAGAGTCATAGAGTGGGAGGCGATTTGGTTGTGAAGAACACTTGTACTAGACGGTTTTGCTTGATAGTAATAGAATCGTGTGCAAGTGTTGAAAGTTATTCGGTGTGTTTTTCGTATTCGGTTTGTTCTTCATATTTTCGTGTTTTTCTTGAATCACCAATTGATTGGATTCCGCACACTCAATTGGTTGTTTGATATCATTGAAAGATCCGTTTCATGGGACTTACAAGTGGTATCAGAGCATCTTTTGGCTCATGGGTATACGCGTGGCACCATAGACCAGACCCTGTTTATCAAGAAGGTAGGAAGTGATCAAATCTTGGTTCAAATCTATGTTGATGATATCATTTTCGGATCTACAAGTGAGGATCTTTGCAAGGAGTTCGAGAGAGTTATGAAGAAGAAGTTTGAAATGAGTGCTCTGGGGGAAATGACACTGTTTTTGGGTCTACAAGTCAAGCAGAGTTCGCAAGGGATTCTTATTCATCAAGGGAAGTATGTGGATGATGTGCTGGCAAAATTCAGATTTACGGATGCAAAGCCTGCTGAAACACCAATGGCAGAGAGACCACTATTGACTGAAGATGAAGAAGGAGAGTCTGTAAATCAACGTCAATACAGGTCCATGATCGGGTCATTGATGTATCTCACAGCTAGCCGTCCGGACATCATGTTTGCTGTTTGCAACTGTGCACGCTATCAGGCTAATCCTAAAACTTCTCATCTTACTGCTGTTAAAAGAATCTTTCGGTATCTTAAAGGCCGACCTCGGTTTGGCCTGTGGTATCCGAGGGATTCCAATTTTGACTTGTTTGCTTTCTCTGACAGCAACTTTGGAGGTACTGACAGTGACAAGAAATCTACATCTGCGGGATGCCAATTTTTGGGTGATCGGCTCATTTCTTGGCAATGCAAGAAACAACAAACAGTGGCGATATCTACAGCTGAAGCCAAGTATGTTGCTGCTTCTGCTTCTTGCTCTCAAGTGGTGTGGATGCAACATCAATTGCAGGATTATGGTTTGACTTATCTTAACACTACTATTTACTGCGATAATGATGCTGCAATACAAATTGTTCGAAATCCTGTCTTTCACTCCAAAACCAAGCACATTGATATTAAAGTTCATTTTATCCGAGACTGTTTTGACAGAGGTCTTATTACTCTTGAACAAATCGACACAGATGCAAATGCTGCCGATTTGTTCACCAAACCTGTCAGCAGCTCGAAATTCAGAGTGCTTGTGGATTTTCTAAAAATGATCCGTTTTACTGATTGAGCATGTTTTTGTTTTTCGTAGGTAAATTTGTTCATAAAGTTTTCTATTCTTAGGTAGTTTTTATTTATGCTCAAATTTAGGGGGAGAAATTTTGAAAAATACAAAAACATTAAAAAATCAAAAAATACAAAAAGAAGTGTGGCTGGACTGGGAAATGAAATGAATTTTCACATTATGGTCGAGGGCTGACTCATGTAAGACCAGTATCGAAAAAGTTTGACTCTAGTATGATGTGTTGGTAGGCTCTATCCTTAAGATTGGAAACATTAGCTGTTTCTGTTCAGAACTAAACTAGTACATGACCTCAGAAAAGAAAATCACCTGGAATTAGCTCATGTCTATTTGAATGTCTGTATGTTTTTCCCGATACACACAATTTTGATCTGATTCTGAAATCTTATCTGAAAAAGTCGTGTACCTCCTCTGCTGCATCCAGATACATGCTGACCTGGAGGTGCTAGGCAACTACAGCTTCTGCTGCATCCAGATACATGCTGACCTAGCTGTACGTTGTCGATTTGTAGATCAATTAACACCCGAAAGAGGCCCTCAAGTGCCCAAAAGAAACCCATGAAACCTATATCAAATTGAGAAAACTCATTTGATTTGTATATTACACCATCTCTGCTTAAGATCTATTCTGTTCTCTTCTCAATCTAATCCCAGTTAAGATTTCAGAAATTTGGATTGGACTTGTGAAATATGTGGTAGGGAAACTGCTTGCATGATAGAGTGAGCTGTGCATAATCCCAGGATTTGATTAGTATTTGTTTGGGTGTTCATTATTAAAATATCAAAACATGATAAAATGAGATACAGGCAGTGATATGGAAAAGGTCTAGGGAGATGAGTTTAAGAGGACAAATATACTGGCAGTTGTCTAGATCATCCTGTAGTAGATCAGTGTTGATAAGTGAAGTCAAGCCCGAAACCTTGTGATTTGATCCCTGAGTATCTATGCAAATTTCCTAATTTATTTTTGTAAATAATATTTTATTATTTAATTTTGTTTTAGGTTTTTATTTTGCAAACATTGCTCAGAAGGTTAACGGATAATTTTTAAAATTAAATCTGATTTTGAAATGGGGTTAAAGAAAATGTTTGATAAATCTGTTTGAGCCCAAGGTCTTAAGGCCCAAGCCCATAAGACATGGGCCCGTGATAAAAGTGAAGTATAAAAAGGTGGTTACGAGTCATAACCTATGTTCACTCGCAACTAAATTTTATTCTCTCTCGAAATTCCGGTCATCATTGAAGATTCTGACCTGTCTCCGGTTGCGACTCGCAATCTGCTTTTTGATAATCAAGGTATTATGATGTCATTATTCAAGTTTTTGCAGAAAATTATGAATGTTTGAAGAAGCTCCGATGAAGATTTGAAGATTCCGTTGAAGATTTGAAGATTCCGATGAAGTTTCCGATGAAGTTTTTGACTCGCAACCAAGAACACTTAGATGAAGTTTATGTGTTTATGTGGTTGCGACTCAAACAATACAAGGACTCGAAACCAGTGGTTACGAGTCGCAACATCAAGATTGCTACTCATGGTTGCGACTCAAAGTCTGTTAGTTGCGACTCATGATTGCGACTCGAAATCTGTTGATTGCGACTCATGGTTGCGACTCGCAGACAAGTGGTTTCGACTCGAGACCTTTTAGTTTCGACTCATGGTCTCGAGTGAACAGTGACAGTGTTTATTTTTATTTTATTTTTATCACTGTTATAACCAAAATTGGAAACTTATTTGACTTGTGTTGTGTGCAGAAAAATGGATTTAAAGTTTATATCTTCTCATAATCAAGTCGGATACTTAGCACCTCCACCAGAGAAACACAAGCAGCTGTATACGTCGTTGATGAAAGGCCTAAATACATGCCGGATTGTTCATGCTCTTCGTGAGAATCCAGTTGTTTATGAAAGCCTTATCCGAGATTTTTGGAAGAGTGCTAAAGTCGAAATCGTTGAAGGAAAGGGAGCTATAGTTGCTGAGATTCAAGAGATGAAAGTTATAGTGACTGAGCAGATGATTAGAGAAGTGTTGAAGTTTAATGATCAGGAAACAGATCCTATAGAACTTCCTGCTGGAACAGTGGAAGCAATTCTACCTCGTTTAAGCTATGAAGGAAAGTTTCCTCCCCTGGTAAAGAAGTTTGTGCATCCTTACTGGCGTCTATTACTGCACATGTTCCTTTTGTGCATGACAGAAAATAGAGGGGGAATTGATCAGTTGAATATCACTCAGTCTGCTGCTTTGATATGTGTGATTACAAATGAGCCGTTCAATTATTCAAGATATATCTTGGAAGCAATGAAGAGAAATGCAATTGGGCTTCGAAAGGATAAGTTTCTTATGTATCCAAGGTTTGTGCAGATGATTTTGAATGAGTGTTATCCAGGATTGAAGAGATCTGGTAATACGTTGGAATTAAAGCCTATGGGTCCTTCATGTTTTGGTGCTCTTACTACAAAGAAGGGAACTGAGAAAAGGTTTGAAGGTTTGATTGAATTGGAGAAATTTGGTCAGTTCGCAGAGACGGAAGATGTTGGTGAGAATCCAGTAATGACACGATCTGTTCCAGAGCATAGTGTATCTGCACGTGCTATTGTTGCTGAAGAACATGATATACTGAGGAGAGTTGAAGGTGAGCCTGAGACAGAGCGTATTACAATTAACTCTGACGATGAAGGTGTTGAAATAATGTGTGACTCTGATGATGACATAGAACTTCCTCCTGAAGTTGATGCTGTTTCTACGGTTGAACCAGTGATTACTGCTGAAAGCTTGGCTATGCTAATAAAGTCAGTAACTGACAAGATGGGAAATCCTCCTTCCAATCTGTCAGTATCAACTGAAGAGCCTGTTGAAAGCCCTATGGATTCTGATTCCATTCCATTAAAAAGGAAAAGGAGGGATCCTAGACCTGGAATGTTTGTTGAACAAGGAAAAGATCAATCCGAGAACGTTGCTGATGATGACGAAGGTTTGTATGACTTCGATTTTGAAAAGAATGTTAGCGATACTACCACCACTGCAGAGAACATCTTTGAGTTTGACGTTGATACTCAAAGGGATGAGATAGCTACGATGAATGTTGAAGTTCACAATGACGCTGGGCCCTCTGGAATTGTTCATGATGAACCTGGCAGTTCTAGTGGTAAAAGACCTGAAGAACCACTAAGAATGCCGTTTGATGATGATTCAAGTGATGAAGATGAATTTATCAGCATGAGAGATATGAAGAAACGAATGGTTGTGCTTGAGCAAGATTCGATTCATAAAGATGCAAAGATTATCCAACTTGAAGATACTATTGTAAAGAAAGATCAACAGATTGAGCAACTTCAAGGAGATGTTAGTTTGTTGTTCAATATTGTTTATGATTTACGAGGAAAGTTGGAGAAGAAGTTTGGGCAAGAATTTTCTGATCCAACTGATGTTGAAAACAGAAGAAAAGCTATTGCTAAAGATGATGCTGAAAGAAGTGCTGCGATGGAAAAATATTTCACGAGAGTTACAGATCCAGTTGCAGACAAAGAGAAGGCAGAGAGGATGAAAAAGAAAAGAGAGTTAGTGATCTTGAAGAACAAGAATGTGAATCCAGATGATGAAGATGCTCATGCAACTCATCATTTAATGGATATTGGTGAAACTCTCTATGATAAAGTTGGTAATCGTTCTGGTGTAGTTAGCTGGGGATATGACCATGATCGTAAGAGATGGTGGATAAAGAGAAAAGTTGGTCCTGTCGAGTGGTACAAACGTTCAGGACAGTTTCAGTCTTTCACTAAGGTGGATTTGACAGATTTGTCTAATGCACCTTATGTGGATGATAAGCCTGGAGGTGCTGGATATGCATTTTTTGAGAGGTTGAAGAGGGAGGTTCTTAAAGGTTTTCCTTCAATGCGTACGGCAGATTCCATTGTTAAACCAGCGAAAGGGATTAGAGATCCTTACACAAACAAGCGTATGAGGATTGTGCATTGGCCAGCTAATAAAGAGAAGACGATTCCGTTAGTGAGAAAGATTCCCAAAGGTGCACTGAAAACATTACACTTTTGGGCATATGATGAACGTCTTGGGCAGGCGGTGATTGTTTGTGATGGAGATGCAAGTTTTTGTTTGGTCGATCAGATTGACTTGTTGAATCTTGCTGTTGAAGATCTAGAAGTATTGGCATGCAATCAAATCAGAGCTACAGAGAAATATGAAGAAATTGCTAAGGGTTGGACGTCTGCTGTAGCGTCTGTTCTGCATATTCATAAGAAGGGATTCGGTGGATATAAAGATCGTATAAGTGGTGGTGATCAAGGCAATTGAAGTCAGAAGAACCTTCATGCATAAACCTAGGGGGAGATTGTTGGAACCCGAAGGTTTATTCATGTAGGTTAGCATAGTTTAAGGGTTGTTTTGTTTATTTCTTTTATGTATGTATGTGGGCCGATTATATGTATGTGGGTCATGTTGCAACCGGGTTGGATAGTGGGCTTAGGTTTCGGCCTACTTGATTAGTATTTAATCAAACCTCAACCTTAGGGTTGAGGTTGTTGATCACATAGGAGGTTGCGAGTTCACTGCAAGGTCTTGTATCAGTCATCGTTGATCGTTGAATGCAAGATACTTTTGGTTTGTGTTTTCTATTATTCTAGATCATTGTTCTTTGTCATTGTTTAATCTTGAATCATCTTGTGATTGAATTCCGCACCTTCACAAGACATTGTTGATATCATTGATTGATCCTGCTAGGGTTTTACAAAAACCTTGAATCTTGTAAGTCCTAATTACAAGCCGTACACAAAACTCTATTGGAACCGCTAAGCACCCCAATTTTTTTCAAAAACTTTTCATTTTTTTTACTTGTCTAGGTTTAATTTGGGAATTTCAAGTTCTAAAAAGGTTATATTTTTACAAATTTACAACCGATAGCGTCGTGATAAAAAGAACCAACATAAGAAAATTATGAAACGGCATGACAAATCTAGTTAAAATTTGATTATATATACTCGATCACAAAAAAACCCATTCCCACAAAAAGTGAGTTTTGAGCCTTTATTGAGCATATAAATACACATCTTTAAACTAAATGCTCATTTTTCGTTTCTTGTGTGAATAGCCGCTTGGTTCTTACGACTCTAGAACTTGCCATGACGATACATTCCCGGTCCTTACCAACTTAAACCCAAGTAAGTAAATGATGGAGGCATTAGGACTAACCCTTTTTATTTCAACACCATTATTTTTCTTGTTTTTACCACCTACCCAAAAATCCCCCTAGTTAACCCCTTTGAACCTAGACCTTCTTATTTCTTAACCCAAAACAAACACCCTTTTACCCACCAAAACCCTTTTTCATTTTAAACCCTTTATTTTAGTAACAAAGCTCGGTTTTCTTATGACTTCTTATCGAAAAAAAAGAGAGAATGATGATAAAGCCAAAAGAAATAAATAAACAAGTTCATCAAAAAGAACTTTGTTTAAAGAAATGCTTCATTAGAATAAAAAGTCATAAAAATAAAGTCTTACGAAAACCGACGCTTTTTACACCTTTCGCTCTTTTCTACTAACCACTAACCAAACCACCTACCTTTAACCCAAGCCTAACCCTTCCCCCAAAAGTCCTCTTGATATTTACAAAGGTATATAGTTAAAAAGGAGGAGGATTGATTGCTTGGCAAGCTTATGGTATAAGTAAGTTACATGCCGCTCTCGAGTGTTTTCACAAAAATACACCTTCGATCGAGTGTTGAGTGATCCCCCGTGAGGTATGTGAACTTGTATATAAATGGAATTTTAAAAAGGCATGTTATGCCGACACTCTATGACAAGCCCAAAAACCTTCTCGTTTACCCATTCCATTTGGGAGTGTAAGCCACATTGTAAAGGTTTTGCTTGAGGACAAGCAAAGATTCAAGTGTGGGGGTATTTGATGTGTGCAAAATGCAACATATAAATTACATCAAATGTGACATATAAATTACATCACATGTGCAAGGCACATGAGGGTATTATTGTAATTTTACTCATATAAAACAAAAACCTTAAATAAAAATCCATCTCTAAACTAACTCTCCCCTCAAACTCTCTATCTATCTCTACATTTCCTGGATCATTCTACAACGATCAACAACACCAACCATCAACTATCATCACTGTCACTATCGTTGTTTAAAACCGCCTCCCCACCCTTTAAACCCTAGATACCAAGCTGCCGAGATAAAGAACTTGAAATCGAAGATAACGGCGGTGGTTATCGGTTGCCACGAACAATGAAGATACATGTGTTGCTTGGTGGTAGTCATTTTCCGATGGCCACGAACAACGAAGATATTGGCAGCACTTACCAGATCTGCAAAGATATGGACTCGTCGGATAATTTAGAGAGAAGGATAGAGAGTTCAATATTTAAATATCCAAGATTTGGATACCACCCATTATTTGTGTACTGATATAGCCAAATCAAAGTCATAAATTGGAATAAGGCACTGTATATGGAAAATATTTAAATATTCAAGATTTGAAAGGATCCAAAAGTTCTACCAAGTTGTGCATTGAGATTTGTGGATTGATTTAATTTTCAAATTACTATTATTTTATAGTTTAGGATGAAATTGAAAGATTTAACTGAATTGAAAGATGCTTATTTGGTTAGAGGTGATCGTTGCCAAAGAGTTTAGTAGGCAAGAGGGAGAAGAATTCAAAGAGAGGGATTTAGATCTACAGGAGGTGAGGGGTTTTGTTTTTCATTTTCAGTTGTTGGTGGTGGTGGTTATAGGTGGTGGGTTTTTTTTTTCTAGGTGCTCGGATTTGGTGGCGGTGGCTATCACAAGTGGTGGGGATGGTTGAAGACTTGAGAGGGAGAGAGATAGTTAAGAGAGAGGGAGAGAGAGAGAAAGATGGAGGTAAATTATCAGCTTACCCTCATGTGCAGGGCACATGCTACACTTAACTGTAAATTTCAATCAAGTTAGGGGCAAAGGACGTAGAATGTAATGAGTTTTACAAATAAAGTATTGTGACTGTAATTGTTGAAGTTAAAGATCATCCATTGCAATATGATACAAACACAAAGGATGAAAAGTGTAATTTACCCATTAAACAATTTCTTGGAGTGAGGTAAAGTGAAATTAGGAAAAATAGGTGATGTAACACTTAGATGGAGTTAAAAGAATTAAAATTTACCCCAAGGCTTAAGTTAACATGTTAACCCGTGAAGGTTTTAACATCCTTTAACATGAAGAGAAATTGATTTAAAAAACATCTAACTTGTCATGTCAACTTTAACACCAATAAAGTTAAAGCACACCCTAAGACCTTAGTTACAACTAGACAAAGACCCTTTGGTAATTAATATGTTGTCTTTGTTAGCGGAAAAATCTTAATAGGGTATTGCTATTTGCAATCTATTCTACCACACTATACCCTATATAAATCATTAATTATCCCCTAAGATCTAGAAAAAACTTTAATAATCGTTTATTAATTATTTATTAATTATTATCTAACTATTTATTACTTAATAATTAGCCTCTATTATTATTATTATTATTATTTTTTTTTTCTGCAAATCTTATAAAATTTAAAAAAACAACTTTAAAAATGTATTTTTTTAAGTATTGATTTGAGTTATATAAAATATAAAACATAAAGCATTTATTATTTAAAAAAATTACATTTTAAATTATACTTATAAAAAATACCTAACACAAAAAATACAACAAAAAAGTTTAACAATCAAAATATATAACATTTTTTTGGTTAAAGTTTATTCCAGAAACGTTTTTTTATTGAGTTAATATTTTGATAAAAACTGACGAAATCACTTAAGTAACCAAACTTTGAAAGTGAGGTGAGGTGCTTGTGAGATTAATGATTTTAGTTTTTAGGATCCTAAATTTACAGTCAAGATGCTTAGTGTTGAAAACAGTTTGTTAAGCAAATAAAGTGAATGCAATGAACACTGACAATTTATCACGGGGAAAAGCCCTTGATCTTTTTCGTAAAGTTAATCTCCAGCACAAAAAAACCCTGTGAGCTGAAAACTACATAGCTCTACTAATATTAATATAAAAAAGATTACAAATGTGAGGCTTAATTGATCAGACTAAGTGTTATAGCTTATAACATTGTTTGTGAACGAGTGTTAAGTGTTTGCAGTGAGTGTTTCATGTTCCTAAAATGATCCAACCAAGCCATTTTATAATACAAGTAAAAAACGAATCCTAACTAAAGCTCCGAGAAATTCGGGATCCTTAAAGAATTGGTCATCGACAGTTGGCAACTTCCAAGCTCGTTTCAACATGTTTTCTTGAACTACCTTAGCGACAATTCAGGCAAAAGTTATCTTCTAGCCGTTTATGTTTAGATTATTCCTGCAAAATATTCTTTAAAAAGACAAACAAATGATTAGTAATAATAACGCTCAGGATTCCCAGCTCTGTCAGGATCCTATTTTATGTCCGGCATGTTAGGACCCTGCTTTGAGTATACAGATCTCAAGATCCTAGTCATAAAAATTCTATCCCAAACAGTTAATTTTGTAATAAACTAGTAAAAATAGTTATAAATCATGTTACGTTAAATAACTCTAAAAATAGTAAAAATAGTAGGTATAACTTTCGTTGACTTAATTTTGTAAAAACTAATAAAAATTGAAGAAATTATAGTGTATTTAGAAAGAAAACTCTAATATTAATAATAGTTAAGTTTAGAGTGTAATTAAGGAGACCAAGTGGTTATTAGGTTAAGGGGTGCACTCTAACATTTAGAGTGTTAAAAGTTACAAGGTATGTTAACTGACGTTGCAAACCACTCCCTCATTGTGTTAAAGAGCATTAAATGGGTTATGTGTTAACATTTTAACCGAATGTTAAGAGATTGGATTACTTATCCTTTTCGTTTTTAGACAACAAAATTACTAAAAGATAGGGTTAGATGAAGTTAATGGGATTAAACTATTTCTTTGGAGTAAGACAAAGTGAAATGGGAAAAAAATGTTGATGTGACACTTAGGTTGAGTTAAGATAGGTTAAAATATACCCAAAGATCAGACTTAATTTCTAGTCAAACTTGATTAAGTAAGAATGAACCATTATTGGTTTGTTATATTCTAACATAATTAATGCTATAAAGTAGGGTGTAAATAGAAAATAGAGTATGGTGTATTTAAATGCGTGGGTGCCTTACATACGTGCAAATGATGCTAGTCCAACTGGTTGATGCACCCGGGTTTTTACCCATGGTACTCGAGTTCGATCCCCACTTGAGGCGATTTATTCCCCTCTATGGCGGCTCTCAACTCGTCAAACCTTGATCCAGGGCGAGGTACCTGTGGGGTTTTTTCCAGGACGCCAGTCTCTCTCTGATGCCAGCTAGGGCACGGTTAAAACACTCACGTCTGACCGAAGAGAGGCGACGAGCCTCCCCAATGAGGGGGTGTGGGGTGTCTCGCACCCAAAAAATAGTGACACCTTGCTGTTAAAAAAAATACTTACATACGTACATTAATATGTGGGCTTTGAAAAGGAGCCAGTGGGCCGAAATATATTGCTACATACCCCAAGCATTTGCAAACAAGGTTAGTGAGGCTTTAACACGTGACGTGACGTGACCTAGATTCTAGGTCGTCCCCAACGAATTATAGAACCAAGATCAAGTGCCAAGAAATAATCTCGATTATGGTTCATGAAAGAAAGTTGAGGCTGCCTTAATCAACATTATGGAAATGAGGTTGGCCCATGATATAATATAATGGATCAAGTTCATAAAGGTTAGAGAAAATTTTGTTTAATAGTCATTTTGACCTTAAAATGACCGGATGGTGAATTGTCTTGTTTAAGTGATCAATGCTACTTCAAACAAAGTTGGCCAAGTTCATACTCTATAGGTCCTTTAGCAATGCTTTGAGGCGTTTTGGAATGCAGGTGCCTTAGCACACCTATTGTGAAACGCTGACAAAGAGCTTAAAATTAATGGTTATAGTTATGAAGCGTTGACCAAGGAGTGATGGCATTTTAAACTCATTTTAAACTAGGTTTTCAATATGAAATGATGTATGGTATGAACTCACTTTGCATAAGCTAGTCTTTTTCAATTGAACATTTTCAAGAAAGACGATACAAATGGACGGTTAAGTGGTGTGTGGCTCATAACCGAAGTTAAACTAACGTTCTGGATCTAACCCTTTATAGTATGGGGTAATAAACATATGATTGTATATACATTACTATCATGCTTAACCTCACTAGTGATTTGAAATTATGTTGTATCTTAACTATAAACTTTACTAAATGCTCTGACATAATATTTTTTATATATGAAACAAATAGGGGACTACTTTTTTATATTGTATTATAAGGTGGACTAAGTGTAAATTAACTTTCTAAAAACCTTGGTGTTATAGGTTCGTTTGTGGGCAACCAAGTCTCTTGACCAACAATCTGCCTATTTCGGAAGTGACACCTGAAATCGCCGGATATGGGGCATGTACTTCCATTCCATTAGTATTTTGTAACAATGCAGATGGTGCTTACAACCTCGATGTCGGTGCTGGTGGGTGGAGCAGTAATACAGTTCACGATGCGAGTGTGGTGCCTGACTAATCTTTTCAATTTAGAGTAAACTGTCATTTTGGTCCTTGAGGTTTGGTTACTTTTACCACTTTAGTCCAAAACTCAAACCTTTTGCATCTGGGTCCCTGTGGTTTCAGTTTTATTGTCATTTTGGTCCAAAAATGAAATCAGGTCATACTTGTCTTATAAAATCCAGCAATTTTGTCATTTTCCTCTGGGGCAAATCAGTTCATATTTGTCTTATAAAATATGATATTTATTTATAAAAAAGAAATAATCATTTTGCCCCTGCAGAAAATGACAAAATAACAGGATTTTATAAGACAAATATGACCTGATTTCATTTTTGGACCAAAATGGCAATAAAACTGAAACCACAGGGACCCAGATGCAAAAAGTTTGAGTTTTGGACTAAAGTGGCAAGATTGACAAAATCACAGGGACCAAAATGGCAGTTTACTCTTCAATTTAACTACAAGGTTTTCATAATCTAATTAGGGTTTCTTTGAGGTTCTTTTGGTTGCATTCGTGGTAAGCCTTTTTGTTTTGTGAGTGAAGTCGCCTGACCCGTCCCGTTTCTGATTTTGTACCCGACAAGTTGTAGTTGTTACCCCAAAATGTTATGCTCACAGGACTATGACACGTGATGCAACAAGTTATTTATTTATAAGGTATAGGTTTAAAAAATGTCTAAGAAAAAGTAAGGGTGTTTGTTATATTGGTTTGATCAAAACAATCCTCTATATTCTTCGGTTCATATTAGTTTGCGGTAAAAACGTTTTCACGATTGCATATTGCAGTTACGATTACAAGACTACTGCTTTAGTAGCTTCTGTATTAAGCAGTTCGAGCTCTTAGGTTTGAACGCTTAAGTTCATAGCCTGTTCGGCCGGTATATATTCAATTTTTTATTGCTTTTGTTTCTTAATGGATTTTTGTTGCTTCTGGTTTTCAATGGGTTTTAATGGTTTTTGTTGCTTCTGTCAATTCATTTAATCTTATCGTGTTGCTTCTTTTTAAGTATTGAATACTCAAAATTTCTATTCACTATTTGAAGATCCATCGAACCATTAATTGTTGGAAAATTGGTTTTTTAATAAACCAATCTTTGTCCCGTTGGTGAATAATAATCTTACCTACGTAATTGGTATACAATAATCCTACCTATCAACATATTGGTACTCAATGAACTTCCGTTAATTTTTTTAACTGAAGTTAATTTTTAAGTTTTATTTATTACACAAAAAGTCCCTATAGTTGTAACTTACTAGTTTTAACTATTTTATAAAACAAAAAAACCTCAAGGGACTGTAATTTACTAGTTTTAAAATAGTTAAAACTAATAAATTATAACTATAGGGACTGTTTGTGTAATAAATAAACTTAAAAACTAACTTCAGTTAAAAGAAATTAACGGAAGTTCATTGAGTACCAACATGTTGATAGCTAGGATTATTGTATATCAATTACGTAGGTAAGATTATTATTTACCAACGGGACAAAGATTGGTTTATTAAAAACCAATTTTCCTTAACTGTTGGTTTTATTATCTAAGATAGATAATGATGAAAACCGTTTCTGAACACCGTGGGAGATCATGGTTCGATCATTCATGGCTAATTTATGTGGATAATTATTTTTAGAAGGAAAATTTGTATTTAATAAACCAACCTTTGCCCAGTTGGTAAATAATAATCCAACCTACAGAATTGGTAGAGAATAATCCTACGTTTTAACTTGTTGGCTCTGAACGAACTTCTCTGGTTAAAAGTTAACAGAGTTAGTGTTTTTGATGATGTGGCTAATTTTTTTGATTATGTGGCTAATGGGTGATGACTATGCATGCTTATGTGGAATTAAGAGTACCTCCCCTATATAAAATATGACTTTAACTTTTTAACCCTAAATTGTCATTATTGAACGGTTCATTTCACCTTCACAAGCGATCTTCATCTTCTCTCTCAGGTAATACTCTCTCCATTTCTCCATTAACGAGTTCATCATTTTCGTTTTTGAAGGTAATTTCGATCATCTCCTTCTATCGTTTTTTAGGGTTTAATGGCAGCTCGTGACCGTATGTATGTACAGCTATCGCATGGAGGTATGTTCAAAAAAAAGGGGAAAAAATTAAGTTATGTAGGAGGGTTAATTGACTATTTTGAAGTTGAGATTGATAAAATTTCCTACTTTGAGTTAACTGGTTGTGTAATGGATTTCAAATCATATGAAAAAGATGATTTTCAACTGCAATACTTGCCTGTTGGAAAGAAATTGGATAATGGGTTAGTTGTGCTGAAGAACGACAAAGATGTAATGGAAATGTTAAATGGTTTGGGTGGTGACTTCAGCCGTTTGCTTTACCTTTATGCTGATGGTGGTTCTGTTAAGGCAAATGAAAAGCCCAAAGAAATAGCCCAGATCCAGATGAGCCCACTAACAAACCCTAGCCCAGATGAGCCCACTACAACTTCCAGACCTACAGGTAAGTTAACCAAATCCTTAGCTAGAAGGGTTTCAGTTGTCACACCTACACCACCTATAACACCAACAGTAGTTGAAGATGATGTTAGTTCAGAAGCTGATACAGATGATGATGAGTACAAAGAGGATGTTGGTGTAGGAGTTGATGATGGTTTAGAAGATGATGTTGGTGTGGGAGTTGATGATGGTTTACAAGATGATGTTGGTGTAGGAGTTGATGATGGTTTTGAAGATGATGTTGGTTTAGATGATGATTTTGGTTCTGAAGCAGATACAGATGATGATGAGTACAAAGAATCTGTTGCAACTATTCGAAAAGTAACACAAGAAGATGAGGAATTGAAGAATGAATTACTAAACAAGTTGTTGTATGCACCTGAAGATCTAACAGAACAAGGAACTGTTGCCTTGCAAGATCTAACAGAACAAGGAACTGTTGACCAAGCAAGTGACCACAGTAGTTATGAAGATTCTGAAGGTGAAGTAAACTCCCCAGGTGAAAGTGAAGATGATGATATCCTTGGTAAGAAACACAAGGTAAATGTGCCAGTTGCAACCGAATGTACAGACTGGACTAAGTGGAAGTGGGTGCCTGGGACTAGATTTGCTAGTAGAGAGGCTTTCAAGGCTGCAATTAAGTTGTATGCAGTAGCAAATGGTAGAGATCTGAAAATAGCTGTCAGTGATAAGAAAAGGCATGGTAGGATAGGTGTGATTTGCAGCAAAAATTGTCCATTTAAGTTGTATGGTACATCGTATGATAGGAAGGGTTGTTATTTGGTTAGAACTGTTTCCAGCACTCATACTTGTCAGAGAAACATGGCCAAGAATAGACAACTAACATCAGAATTTGTAGCAGACCAGTTTTTGGAAGTGTTTAAAGCTAAACCTCATCTGTCAGCTAAGGAGATTCAAGATGCAGTTAAGGAGAAGTACAAGGTAATAGTAAATAATTGGTTTGCTTATAACACAAAGAGGAGTGCACACATGAAGTTGCATGGGTCAATGAAAGAGCACTACTGTAAAGGAGGTATTTTGGAAGGCAGTTAGAGCATACTGTGAACCAGATTTCAAGGCTGCTATAGAAGAAATGAAACAGTTGTCAACCGAAGCAAGTGAAGCATTTATTAAGCAGAACCCAAGCTACTTCTGTAGATGCTATCTAAGCACTGATATAAAGTCAGATGTGGTGGTAAGCAACATGGCAGAAACATTCAATGGGTTTATCATTAAGTCAAGGTCAAAGCATATCATAAACATGTTAGAAGATATTAGACTTGCAATAATGACAAGGTTGGCTAGGAAGAAAAAGTGGATGTTGGCTAAGACTGTGACTGTTTGTCCTAGGATTCAGGGGAAACTTGATAAGGAGAAGGATAAGGCTTGGAGGTGTGAAGTGTCCCCATCTAGTGCCACACTGTTTCAGGTGAAGGGATTTGATGATGTGTCTGTGGATATAGAGAACAAGAGTTGTTCATGTAGGAAGTGGGATTTGACTGGGTTGCCATGTTACCATATGTGTGCTGTTGCTGGTTTCTTGGGTAGGGAGGCTGAGGAATTTGTTCATGAAAGCTATAAAAAGGAGATGTACCTCAAAGCATATGACTACACAATACCCCCTTACCATCAGAGAAATACTGGCCTGTAGTTGACCTTCCATTGGACCCCCCACCTGTTAAAATAGGCCCAGGAAGACCAAAGAAGAACAGGAAAAAGGATCCACATGAAAATCCAAAGAAACCAGGGAAGCTGACCAGGCATGGTATGACAATGACTTGCAGTGGTTGTGGGAGCAAGGAACATAACAAAAGGAGATGTCCAGAAAAGGGTAAGGTAGTTAGTGAACCTAAAAGGGTAAGGGGAAGGGGTAGGCCTAGGAAAGATGCTGCTGGTCAGGTCAATACTACTGTTGATGTTGCTGGA
This sequence comes from Helianthus annuus, assembly GCF_002127325.2. Lineage (NCBI taxonomy): Eukaryota > Viridiplantae > Streptophyta > Magnoliopsida > Asterales > Asteraceae > Helianthus > Helianthus annuus. Next base: position 159,304,020 of record NC_035435.2, on the reverse strand, counting down.
ACAAAAAGAGGCAGGGGAAGGCCAAGGAAAAATGCTGCTGGTCAGGTCAGTACTCAGCAATCTACTGTGTCCACTCAGCAGCCTAGTCGAGGAGTTGTTCACCTTGCATGATGTTTTGGATGTTTAATGGAATGGTATTTGCATGATGTTTTGGATGTTTAATTTCAGTTTGTAATGTCTTAAACAAATGGATGTTTGTAATGTTTTGGATGTTTTCGATGTTTTGGATGTTTAATGGAATGGTATTTTGGATGTTTAATGTACATTTGGTCAATATGGTCACATAGCATGCATTTGTTCATATAGCATTCAAGTGGTAATTAACCTGTACATTTGGTCATATAGCATTCAAGTTGTAATTAACCTGTACATTTGGTCATATACCATCAACATTCAATACATTTCATAAGACACTTCATAACCATTACATTTCAAAAGTCATTACATAACCATTACATATTCAGTTCCCTAATTGTGATACACTTCAATGACCAAAGATGCATTTAAAACAAACAAACAACAGAACTAATACTATCACATAAGGGCTAGCAGGGCATTTTGACACTTTCAACTTGTGCTTCAATTTTTTGTTTTCTTCTTCCAAAATCAACTTCTCCATTTCCAAATTCGAAAGCTTCATCTCCAATGCTTCATTCTTTTGGATTATGTGCCTGTTTGTTTGACTGATGTTCACTCCACATGATAGTGTTTCATCCACCTGTTCTTTCCATATGAAAAATTTACAATCCTCTCTCTATGAGGATTAATAATGTTGTCAGTTGCTAGAATTGAAAAATTGAAGAAAGAATTACTAAACTTACAGGCCAAAGTGGACATCCATAAAACTCATGTCCTGCTCTTGAACTACGATGCCCTGCAACCCTCCTGACAGCCAGCCGATAATGATGGCAGTACACATTGCCTTCCAAATCAACACTAAAAATCCTAGCTTTATGCGATTGAGATGTGTTTGAAGAAGATGAAGAAGGCATTTCTTTCAATCGGCTGTTCTAGGGTTGGGGTTAAAATGACGATCGAAGAAGAAGAAGGGGATTTATAAGGGTTGGGGTTAAAATGGTAATTTCAAGACTAGGTAATGTTTTAAACACATAAGCTATGCATAGTCATCACCCATTAGCCACATAATCAAAAAAATTAGCCACATCATCAAAAACACTAACTCTGTTAACTTTTAACCAGAGAAGTTCGTTCAGAGCCAACAAGTTAAAACGTAGGATTATTCTCTACCAATTCTGTAGGTTGGATTATTATTTACCAACTGGGCAAAGGTTGGTTTATTAAATACCAATTTTCCTTTTTAGAACATATCTTTCCTTCCAAATTTTCAGTTCGATACAGAGACATGTATTTTATTTTTTGTTATAAAGTAGGGTAAAGAGTTAATAGCCAAAATGGTTCCCGAGGTTTGCTTACTTTTGCCACTTTAGTCCAAATTCCAAATTTTTTAAATCTGGGTCCCTGAGTTTTGCATTTTTTTGCCATTTTAGTCCAAATTAAAAAAAAGCCAAATTTTATCAATTTTTTACTGAAATTTGTCTTTATCCTTATTTCAAACAAGGGCAAAATTGTCATTCTATATTATTATTAAACAATTTATATTAAAGAAAATAAAAAAAACCCCCTTAAAAGCCCCTGTTTCGATCAAACCCTACTCAAACCCCATCATCTTCTTCCTTCCTCAACCTGGTTCCCTTCTCCTACTCAAACCCTAACAATGGATGACGAAGACTGGAACTGGTGCGTCCGAAGAGAAGGCACAATATTTGATCCTGAAGTAAAATATGGTACGTATTTCATGTTTTTTCTTTCAAAATTGTTAGGGCAAAGTCAGTTGAATCGATCTCTGAAAAGTTTTTTTGTTAATATACAGCTAATCGACCTGGATTTTTCACGCCGAGACTTCATCATGGAGGTAATTTCGCTGATGAGGATGATTTTGACTACAGTGGGGGTCAGGTAGACCACATTGACAAGGTGGATTCTGACTTTTTATCTGTGACAATGTTGAATGATATACTTGTAGAGTTAGGCTATTCTGAAGAGGATGTTGTGGTATACCATTTAGGGTTTCAGGAGAAGATTTAATGTTAGGTTTAAGGCCCTTAGGCAGTAACACTGACTTCATTAGACTGCTTGAATATGTTAAAACAAACAAGGTGCTTGATCTTTATATTCAACATATTAAGAAAAATCCTAAACAGGATGTAGAAAATGATGTTAGAGAACCTGAATATGTTGACTTGAGTGAACAAGAAAGTTACATGGACAGTGGTAAGCATGATGAAGATAAAACTGATGATGAGAATAAAACTGATGATGAGGATAAAACTGATAGTAGTTATGTAGGGGCTTATGAAGGGACTACAAGTGAATTGTTGCAAACTATCAAGAATGAAACTGCAGAGTACACTGTGATTTGGACTAGAGGGTCAAAGTATCAGGTCAGCACACACTTTAATGACCACCAAGACCAAAGGGTTGTGAGTTTGGATGAAAGGACCTGCTCTTGTAGAAGATGGGATCTCACAGGTATCCCTTGTAGACATGCAGTTGCATGTATCTGGGATATGGGATTGCATGGTAGAGGTGATGGTGTTTCGGAAAAATGGGTTCATCCGGTTTACTGGCTAGAGACTTGGAAAGAGGTGTACAAGCATACTGTTGAACCAGTGAATGGCAGTGACTTATGGCCTAAATCTGCATGCCCAACCACCTTGATTCCTCCAAAGTATCATGCCCAGGTTGGGAGGCCAAAAAAGAAAAGAAAAAAGTCTGCAGTGGAGGTAGAAGAGGCCAGGGCTGCATCACAGGAAAAAAAGAAGGTCAAGGCTGCAGTGGTGGTTGAAAATTTAACTAACACACTCGCAAAAACTGGAAAGCTATCCAGGAAGGGGAACTCTTTGACTTATCAAATCTGCAAGAAAGTTGGATATAACAGGAGGAGCTGTGGTCAGTCTTCAAAGGCTAAGGATGGGGCAGAACCAGAAGCTTCTTAGGTTAACTTTAGTTTAGATCAGTTGACGTTTTTTGCAGTTTGTTTCAAACTGTTATGTTAACAGTTTGTGTCAAACTGATTTGGTATGCATGTCAAACTGTTTAACTCTAGTTATTAAGTCATGTATCTTTTGTGTGAACATGTGGGAACTTGGTATGTATGACAACTTTTGAATCATTTAGTCTTGTTTGCAGTTTGTGTTTGCAGTTTTAGTCATTTGCAGTTTGTGGGTTTGCAGTTTTAGTCATTTGCAGTTTTAAAATATGGTCATTTGGACAATTCGTCACTTTCGACAATTTGTCGACCAATTTGGTCATTTGCAGCTTTAAAATATGGTCATTTGGACAATTCGTCACTTTAATTTGTCGACCAATTTGGTCGTTTGCAGCTTTAAAATATGGTCATTTGGACAATTCGTCACTTTCGACAATTTGTCATTTGGTCAAAACTCTGTCATTTGGACAAGTGCAGCCTTCATTTAACATAATCAAATCAAATTACAATGAAATTACATTCCATTAGATAATCTTCCATTACATTACCTGCTGATGAACCAAAATACATTACAAAAGACTACCATAAACATCAGCAGGAAACACCTAAAACCTAACTAGTCTTAGCATAGTAAACCATAAACAAAAACCAACTTAACCCTATGATTACTTTCAGCATCTTGTTCTCCTTTGCCAGTTTTATTGCGTTTTCTTCCAGTTTCTTGTTCCTGTTAAACATTAACATTGCATTATCTTCAAGCTTCTTGATAGTGTCCAACAGCCCAGGAATCATCACAACAGGGTTCTGAATCATCGGCGGCTTTGTAACACCCCGTGTTTTCGAATGTCAAAGTCAAAGTCAAAGTCAAAGTCCAAGTCAACTTTGACTTTCTTTGACTGTAAATAGTCTATTTCATATTTTATTTGTATTATGTGGAGTAAGTGTTGTAATCAGGAAGAATCGAAGTAATCGAATGTTTTAACGCGAACCGACTTACGACTGTGAATAGTAGGAAGTAACAATGCGATAAAGTTAACTAATCAGTAATCAAACCGATCTAACTATCATCGAACTCGAATTTCGAATTACGCGAACTTTGGATGTTGTTATACGTGTGTGTGTGTGTGCCTTATGTGTTACCTGTGCGTGTTTACTTTATGTTTTGTGCTTTGTGTGGTGATCAATCGAAACTCGAATCGAAACTCGAAACTCAAATCGAATGCAATCGAAATCGAACCACGACAAATGGTAACGTTAGGATAGGATGAATTATAGATGATTGTATGTTAAGATATAGTAGTTGGGACTGAAAGTAATTTGAATAAGAAACTCTATCGTACATGTATCGTCTTCAATCGAAACCGAAATATCGAAAATCGTTGCACCGAACACTCGAATCAGGCTGCTATTCGATCAGGCTGTCAGCCGATCGAACAGCCCAGACGATCTGTCACACCCCAACCAATGGCGGAAACATCGGGATGAGACGAAGTGTGTAAAGATTGCTAGAGACGTCATAACACTATGTGACAATATTTAATTAAATTCAAATTTCATTTCAAATGTCATACAAATTCAAAAAGAAATAACAACATTGTTCCAACAAATAACATAACAAAAAAAGATAGATAAATTTAGGTGTGTATCTAGTCCACCCTAAACTTGTTTCATCAATCATCCATACTTCAATAATCAACCTGCAACATGTATTAAAATAGAGTTTCAATGCAAAAGCAAAGAGCGAGTATACAAGTTTGTTTACATAGCATAATAGAATAAAAACTCGTATCCAACATGAACATATTAAAATAGTTTCAACCATGCTAGTTTACGTAGTCCAAGTGATAGCCCAAGTTTCCAATGCGTTAAAGTACCTAACCCAAAGTTTCACGGGAGGTTAATATGTCTCCTCCTAACAATACCCCAAAGACTAACGGGGAGGTGCATTACCCCTATAGCGCTACCATTGTTAAGGCGGAACTACACACAAGGATTAAACGTTCACATAGCACAAAATAGTCTCAAGTTTCACAAGTTTCATGTTTCATGTTTAAAAGGATAGAGCATGTTTCAAATAAGTTTCAAGTGTCACGTGCGTTTAATATAGAATACATGTTGCACCCAAAGTGTTTAAAAGTAAATGGGTTCGAGTATACTCACGGTTTACAAGTCTTGACTTGAAGTTCCGGGAGCAAGTTTGGTGGTGAATTAGTTTGGAGCACCTTGTCCTTCTACCCGAGGAAACGTAGGTGTGTGAGTTTGGCGTATAACGGAAGATTATAATTTGGAGTTTAACATAGCATAAAGTAGGATATCAAAATAATCATCCTTGACTTATACTCTTGTATGACACTACGTAACCACTAGGGTTATATTGTATTTCATGGGTAGTAAGCCCATTAGAATCATACTTGGAGTGTTAAGTCTTAGATGTCATTCTACTACTTTAACATATAAACACAAGTTTAATATTAAAGGTTCGAATGTGTGTGTATATATATTTAAGTATTACATATTATTAAGTTCAATATTTCAAGTAGGAGGTAGAAGATTAGGATCTTCGTTTAGGTACCTCGAGTCATTCATGAATGTCATGTATGGGGTAGGAAGAACATGCTCCCATTTAGGGACCCCTTGAATGTTCACCACTTCACTTGATGTAAAGACAACCAAGGAGGGTCAAGAACTAGGTTTAGTACAATAATACAAACAATCTAACTAAAGAGAAATCATCAAATCATGTGAGGATTTTATGTTGGAACAACCCAAGTTGTTCCATAATCACTTCTCATCAAGAACCAAGCTTGAACATGACTTGTGGGTGAAATACCCTAATAAAACATAAAGTATTTGAGGTTTTAACCTCTGATTTATAGTGTCTCAACCTTGTTTTTAAGCTTTACCAACCATAAGAGAGGTTGTAAGCATTAGGACATAGGCTTGAGATGTGTTAGACACAAGTTGGATGAGTTTAAACAAACTTTTGAAGAACTTGAAACAAAACAGAAGGTTTGTGGACAATTTTGGAGCAATTCCAGGTCTGATTTCTCCAAGGAGAAGTCAAGGAATCAAACCCCATGATTATCCAAGCAAGTAGGAAGAAGAATCGAGTGATTTCGTTAAGAAATGAGCAAGTTATACTCACTTTTGTGCAAGAGTATGAATCTGTCCGAAAATGCAGATTTACAGCTGAATTGAGAGTGAATTTGGAGTGATTTGTGAGTGTTGAAAGTGTAGAAATGCTTGGAGAAGGTGTATATTTATAGTGGAAGAGTTTGAGCATGATTGGAGGTGTTTAGAGGTGGCTTAATGGTGATTGGGGAGTGTTAGAACTTAGGATTTCGTGCTAATTCGCGTAGATAATCAGCTGTTGTGTTTTTTCCCGATCTGGCATCCCCACACGGCCCGCCTGAGGTTTCAGGCTAAGTTCACGCGGGCCGTGAGCCATTTGTGGTTCTGGGTAAGTTTCATTTTTTTTACAATTTGGCCCCTGAAGTTGTGTAATTGATGCTTTTAAGGTGTTTTAAGGGCCATTCTTGTCACAAAAGCATGGATTAGGTTATGATTTAGTATGAGGAGTATAAACTAAGTATAATCAATCGTATAAGTATCAAATCAAGTGTCGTTCTCGTTCAAAATACATTCAATGCATAAGTTTAGATTAATTGCAAGTTTCATACATAGTTTCCAAGAATCACGTTTAAACAGTGATTGATTCACGAAGTCGAACATACGAGCATATATAGAATGCGTATAACATAAATGTAACAAAATACAAGCTTCATTAATGATCCAAGTCTCGGTTTGACAATGATTACAAAGAAGGGAACGATTACAAGAATACAAAGTTTCCAAAAATAGAAATACGATCAAAACCTTCTATAAATGGAAAGTACAAAAGAGCCGGGCGTTACACGATCGAACAGACTGTTCGATCGAGCAGGCTGTCCGATCGGGATGCCAGCCGATCGGCCAGCCCTTTCCTCTTTTGGAGCCTATAAATAGGGCTGTCATTGTCACTCTTTACCACTTTTGGAAAGCTATGACCGACCAGCCCGTGCTCCTCTTCTTTCCTCAGATTTCTTCCGATTCCGGTAAGTTTCCGCCCTAAATCTTGTACTTTCTTGATCAAAACATGCTCCTACACCTTTCTATCTTTCAATTTTTGGTTTCTAACCGTGAAATCACCAAGATCAAGGCATTATTGGGTGATGTCATCATGGTGTTCTTCAAGAACAACATGTTTGGCTTCAATCCACCATGAATGGCTCGGATCTAACCGATTTCCACATAAACAAGCTAAGATCTACCGAAGATCTAAACATTTACGCGATGTGAAGGATTGAAAGAAGGAATTCCAACTTTCTTTCAACTCTTTTACACTCAATGCCTTCAAACCGATAGAAACGGAGCTTGAGCCAACTCACTAATCATTCCAATGGTTGTGTGATTCAAGATCCGAATTCTATCTACAAGGTTCACCGACTTCGGGTTTAACGTCAAACCGCCAGTTCCGAACCATTCACCGGCCGGACTTGGGTGATTCCTGTCCGAGCAGGAGAAACAAGTAAGAACGAAGGTTCCCTGGTTGAGCTCGTTGTCAAATTACCTTGATATAACGTCAAATAATCAGAACAGTCAAATGTTAGATGGACAGGCTGACCAGGTCAGGATGCTGGCCGAACGGTTAGGCCGTTCGAACAAACAGCCCAACCGATCGGACATGCCAGCCGATCGACCGGGCCAGCCGATCGACTAACATATGGCCCCACAACTTAACAATTCCATGAAGTATGGTATTGAACGAGGTACTGTTCGATCGAACAGTTGTTCGTCAACATTACTCCTCGAATCATGAGATACTATGCTTCAACACTTAGTCGATTTTCAATTTGTTTGTTGTACAGGAATGCCACCCGATCGAGCACGCTATTCGATCGAGTAGGCTGTTCGATCGAGTGACATCCTGATGAGGACTACTATTGAAATTCCTAACCGATCGGATATGCCGGCCGATCGAACGGATCGTTCGATCGATCGACCTGAAAGGTAAGAACACTTCAGTGTTCTCAAACGCTACAACGAAAACTTCAAAAGGACAAGCCATCATACACAAACACATCCTTTACAAAGGAAGAAACAATCCACTCGAACAGTCCAGCCGATCGAGCCTACCGGCCGATCGAACAGGCTGTCCGAACGAATTGTCCAGCCGAACAAACAACCCACTCGATCGAACCAACTGTCCGATCGACCAGGCTGTTCGACCCACTTACACTTGTTTCCATTTTACGTGTTATTCATCGTTATGCTATCGAATTGTTCAGGCTAACCCTACTCCCAAGCGCTCCCTTCAATCCATCAATCAATCGCTGTGAGTATACTCGATCCCTTTTTGCTTTTAGCACTTCTGGGTGTTACATATGTTACCTATATCAAAAACACAAATCAATCACACTACTCAAACTATTTGAACGCTAACCAATGTGCATGTATTACGTGACTAAATGAATGCTTGTTGATTGTGTTTACACGTGGAATGCTGTCTACCTGCCTTAACGACGTAGTACTATAGTTTGGACTCAGCACCCGTTTACACGGGGGTTGTTAAGGACAAATACTTGCGTGGATTACGGTGGTAACCATTTATTGCGAACCGTCTCGGACGGTCAAACCCGCAGTCACTGGTATCGATAGGTCCATGTCGATAATTAACATGCTTCGTTTTCCTCTGTGTACGTGCTGGTTACGCGTAAACTATTTCGAACTCTATATTCTATTATCAAACTTTTATGCTCACCTTTACATTATATGTATTGACTTTATTTTAACGTATGTGACAGGCGTTTAAGATGTTTATCTGCTAGGAAGGCGAGCTAGGAATAAGCGTCTAGAGCATAGTTGTCTGTAGATCTTGCAGATCGAGTCTCTAGAAGCATTTGAACAATATTTCTATTTTATTTAAAATCTGAGTTGTCGGAACAGAATATTTGACTAGATGCTTGTCTGTAATAACTTGTTTTATTGTTTGGGATACGGTATGGGACATATCATTTAAACTGAATAGTAATGAAGGTTGTTATGGAAACTTCTGGACAATCTGTTTCGCTCAGTGCCATGCCCCGATGATTCCGCCATCGGTTGGGGTGTGACAGGCTCAGCCCAAGCAACGAAACCGCAACTTTGCCCCTGTATTGAACATCAACAATTTTGGGGTTAGGTTTACATGAAATTGGGGAAAGGAGTTTAATCGACTTACTGGCTTAGGTTTGTTGCAACGATGGAATCGACGACCTGAGTTTTGTGTGGTCCATGATGTGCGAATCTGCGTCGGAGCTCCACATGTGCATACCACCATTGTTAGGGTTTAAAGCAGGTTGAGGAAGGAAGAAGATGATGGGGTTTGAGTAGGGTTTGATCGAAACAGGGGCTTTTAAGGGTTTTTTTTTATTTTCTTTAATATAAATTGTTTAATAATAATATAGAATGACAATTTTGCCCTTGTTTGAAATAAGGATAAAAACAAATTTCAGTAAAAAAATTGATAAAATTTGACTTTTTTGAAATTTGGACTAAAATGGCAAAAAAAATGCAAACCTCAGGGACCCAGATTTAAAAATTTGGAATTTGTACTAAAGTGGCAAAAGTGAGCAAACCTCAGGGACCATTTTGGCTATTAACTCTAGGGTAAATTACAGTTTTCGTCTTTTATGTTTGTATTGGATTGTAATGGATGATCTTTACCTTTAATAATTACAGGCAAAGTTTTTTTTATTTGTAAAACATGTTACACCCTACGTCCTTTGACCCTAACTTGATTAAAAATTTTAGTAACTGAGGACATGTGCACCCATGTGAGGGCAAAAAACGGTCATTTCAAAACTAAAAAACTTATATAAAAATCTATAAAACCATTCCTCTCCATTTATCTCTCTCTCCCCTGTTGAAACCCTTATGCGCACACAACATTCAAGACCCCCTGCCTTCTCCCTCTCGTTTCTCGACCGGCGACCGGAGCCGGACTCCGGTGGCTATGACCGACCGGTTATGGCTAGTTCTCCGGCTACACCACCACCCCATGACCACCCTCTAAATCTTTCTCCCCCTCACTTACCGGTGAAGAAATCTCCGACGAGACGCTCACAACAACCCCTGCCTCCTCTCTCTCGACTGATCGACAGCCGGGCTCTGGCCGGCGGCGGCATGGTGACGGCGGTGGAGCTATTTCTTTCCGACAAACCTCTGACAAAACCCTGATAAGTTTTCGTCTCCGAGTTCTTCTTCAACTCAGATCCGTTTGGATATCCCTCATCATGGATTTTTTTAGGCATCGATGATGATGATAATCGATGATGACCGATGATGATAATCGATCATAAGGTTTTGTGGAGAAAAAAATGAGGTAGAAACTGCAAAAGAAGATGTGAAAGAGATATGGATGCTATTTTTTTGTTAGTCTTGTTATGTATGTCTCTGATGTTTTAGAAAAACAAAGCCGGTCAGTTGTAAAAGTCTGATTGGTTAAAAATATCTGGTTGCAATGTTTGATGTATTATTAATCTGGTGGATGAACATTGATGCAATGCAGGTGGGGGTAGGATTTGGTGACGGTGGTAGTGGATTTGGGGGATTGGTGGTGGTGGTTGGATTTGTGGGATTTGGTGGTGGTGGTGGTGGTGGTGGATGATTTCGGGGATTTGGTGGTGGTTGTGACTGTCACAGTGGTCGTGGGGGTGGGATTTGGTGGTGGTGGTTGTTTATTTGTTTAAGGTTAAATTACACTTTTCGTCCTTTGTACTAGTAAAATTACTAAGCTACCCTCATGTGCAAGGTACATGCCAGACTTAACTGAAACTGTTAACTTAGTTAGTGCTAAATGACATATGGTGTAATGAGTTTTCCAAATAAAGGATTGTGACTGTAATTATTGAAGTTAAAGGCTATCCATTGCAATCTGATACAAACATAAAGGATGAAAAATGTAATTTACCCTATAAAGTATAGATATAGATTTATTAAGTTAGATACATAAATAATTGTCTCAAAATATAAGATTATAATACCCGAACTTAGTAAGGACAAAACTTACATCTTCAACCTGTTCGAAAAAGGTTATGTCCATTGCCCATTGGGCTTTCCTTATGGTTTCTATTTGGTGCTCATATCCCCATTTTTAATGTTCTGTTCTGGACCCAAAATGTGTCAAAACAATCAAACTAGCTAAAGTTGAGAATTTTACCCTTTCATTCATGAACCAGGAGTTGGATACTTAATTTGCTTACGAGTCTATAACTATTATATAGAGTAAACGGCCATTTTGGTCCCTGAGTTTCGGTTACTTTTGTAATTTTAGTCCAAAACTCAAACTTTTTAAATCTAGGTCCTTGTGGTTTCACTTTTATTGTCATTTTAGTCCAAAAATCAAATCACATATTATTTGACTAATAAAATCTGGTTATTTTGTCTTTTTCTTCAAGGGCAAAATGGTCAATCTGAATTTATTATAACATATTATTAATTAAATTAATTATATTAAATCCCTTTACCAAGTTCATCTTCCCCAACTTCTCCCCACACCAAACCCTAATCCCTAATTCATCTTCTTCATCTTCTCCCCATAAATGGCATCACATAACAGGATAAACAATCTTGTCTCCATAGAATGACTGTTCTGTTACATAATCACAGTGCACAAAAGAACAAAATTACACATACCCTTTTACTAAAAATCAAAATCTTGAATGATTAGCATGATTGAACACTTTTCACTTCACACCCACAAAGTCAAACCTGCATTCATGGCTACAGAACGACAGGGATTTCTTGAAATTTAACTGTGTGTGCAAGACTGATTGAACGTGAAGATTGGATTTTTATATTGTGAGAATGTAGGTGTGCTAATAAAAAAGAGGGGGAAACGAAAAATGATGCAGAAAAGAGTGGGAAGTTAGCAAATCCAAAAGGGTAATTTATGATATGAGACACTTCGTTCCAGAGATGCCACCCAAAATCACACGGCATCACATAAGAGGTGTTGGTGCAAACCACCATTGTCGTTCTGATGCAGGGAGAAGGGAAGAAGATGAATTAGGGATTAGGGTTTGGTGTAGTGAGAAGTTGGGGAAGATGAACTTATGGGTAAGGTAAAGGGATTTAATATAATTAATTTAATTAATAATATGTTAGAATAAATTCAGATGGACCATTTTACCCCTGAAGAAAAAGACAAAATAATCAGATTTTATCAGCCAAATAATAGGTGATTTGATTTTTCGACCAAAATGATAATAAAAGTGAAACCACAGGAACCCAGATTTAAAAGGTTTGAGTTTTGGACTAAAATGACAAAAGTGACCAAACCTCAGGGACCAAAATGGTAGTTTACTCTATTATATAAGATATATTGTATCAGATATGAGATATATGTATACACACAAAATTTTAGTAAATTGATCTTGAGTAGCTTGCGTGTGACTTGGTTCGTTTACCACCTTAATTGTTATAAACAAGTTCAAGCCCTAGCATCACTTATCAAAATGATAAAAATAGCTAAATAATATATATTATTTTATTTATAAAAGTTCAAATTATATATATATATGCACACACGTATATAAATAAATGGCTATAAATGTATAAAAGTTAATTAATAAATAATAAACGAGTTGACCTTATTGGATGTAATTCAATCTCAAAGTGACCGTTGCCTAGTAGCTGTTGGAGGTTGTTATCGGATGAGAATAAACTGCACAAGTCAAGCTTCATTCCTGATAATATGGCTTGATGCACCTTTTACGTATTAGTTGTTATTTTTTCTTTGTTTACGTTTACTAGCCGTTGCATGTATTTTCCTTTATAAAGGATTGCTGAATGATCAATAAAATCATCCGAGTTTGTGCAATTACTGATTAGATTTCCTGATTTGCTCTATCATTTGGTATCAGAGCCAACCAGGTTCTGATCAATACTCTCAATTATCTTTCTCTCTTTCAATTCGCTTTTCATCCAATGGCCTGGAACAACACAAACCCTAATTCCATGAATGCAACGCTTCCGATCTTCAAAGGTGAAGGTTATGAATTTTGGAAGATCCGAATGAAGACTGTTCTTATGTCACAAGATCTCTGGGATTTTGTGGAAACTGGTTTCAATGCAGCAGACACTGATCGAATGAGACTCCGAGATAATAAGAGAAAAGATGCACGTACACTTTCTCTTATTCAATCTGGTGTCCATGATGAATTGTTCTCTCGAATTGCTGGTGCAACGACAACCAAACAAGCATGGACTCTGCTGCAGAATGAGTATGAAGGAGACACCAAGGTCCAGATGGTGAAGCTGCAAGGGCTGCGTAGAGATTTTGAAACCGTTCATATGAAAGAAGGGGAGCCAGTGGGAGATTTTCTGTCAAAAGTAATGAAGATTGTCAATCAACAAAGGGCTTATGGTGAAACTGTATCCGATCAGAAAGTTGTAGAGAAAGTTTTGAGGAGTTTGCCAGTCAAGTGGGATCACATTGTGGCTGCCATTGAAGAATCAAAGGATTTAAGTGTATTGACCTTTGATCAGTTGATGGGGTCGTTGCAGTCACATGAAGCAAGAGTTAATAGAGGAACTGAAAATGTTGCTGAAGAACAGGTGTTACAGGCCAAAGAGGATGATGCTGCTGGCCTGTTTATGAGAGGAAGAGGACGAGGACCTCCAAGAGGTAGAGGCCGTGGTCGAGGAAGAACAAATGGTCGAGGAAAAGCAGGTATTCAATGTTATAACTGCAACAAATTTGGGCATCTCAGTAGAGACTGCTGGAATGAACCACAAGCATCTCCTGCCATAGGAGACTACACTGACGAAGAAGAAGGGCAGGTGGAAGATGATAAAGACGTTGTATTAGTAACGGCAAAAGATGATGCCAATCCTTCTCACATCTGGTTTCTTGATAGTGGTTGCTCAAACCACATGACAGGTCAGTTATCATTATTTAAGAAACTAGATAGAACTAAAACCGTAGCTGTGAGAATGGGAAATGGTAAGAGAATTATGGTTGAAGGAAAAGGCACTATAAGGCTTGAAGTAGCAGGTGGTAAGTTTAAGACATTAGATGATGTTTATTATGCGCCTGATCTTGGTTATAACTTGCTGAGTGTTGGGCAACTGATGAAAACAAAACATAAGTTAGTATTTGATGAAGGTGCATGCACAATTACTAAGAAACAAACTGGTGAAACGGTGTGCATGATCCCAGTTGCCAGCAACAATACGTTTCCCCTTGATGTTTCCAATGCCAATAACGTAGCCTTTGCTACCATTGTTGATGAGTCATACATGTGGCATTTAAGATTTGGGCACCTAAATGAACGAAGCTTGCAGAGCCTGAGCATAAATCAACTAGTTTATGGGCTGCCCAAAATCAGAAGCTGGAATGTGTGTGAAAGCTGTGTTAGTGGAAAAATAACAAGAACCCCCTTCTTGTCGCAAGGAACTAGAACCTCTGAACTGCTGGACTTAATCCATGCAGATGTATGTGGGCCTATGTCAATAAAATCCTTGGGTGGAAGCCGGTATTTTCTGTTGTTCATTGATGATGTAAGCAGGATGACTTGGGTCTACTTTTTGCACAGAAAAGATGAGGTGTTTGATAAGTTTAAAATCTTCAAAGCCAAAGTTGAAAATGAAACAAATCGGAAGATCAAAGCATTCCGAAGTGATCGAGGAGGAGAATTTTGTTCAAATGAGTTTATGGCGTTCTGTGAGCAAGAGGGAATAAGGAGGGATTTGACACCTCCCTACACACCTGAGCATAATGGAGTTTCTGAGAGAAAGAACAGAACTATAGGAGAAATGGCTCTAAGCATGCTACATGAGAAGAATCTGAGCAATGTCTTTTGGAGTGAAGCTGTGGCTACAGCCGTTTATCTCAGAAACTTGTCACCTACGAAGGCCCTTGATGAAGCTACACCCTTTCAGGTATGGTATAACCGAATTCCTTCAGTTCATCACTTAAGGGTGTTTGGGTGTGTTGCATACAGCCAAGTTCCCAAACAACAAAGAAGAAAGATGGAAGAAAAGGCGTGCAAATGCATTTTCATTGGTTACTCCCCAAACTCTAAAGCCTACCGGCTGTATGATCCGGTTAAAAGGAGAGTTGTAACAAGCAGAAATGTAGTATTTGATGAACATGCAAAGTGGACTGATAATCAAGAAGATAAGCATGGGTTGCCAGCTGAATTAGTTACCATTTGGGAGCATGAAAACGATGAAGACAATAATGAAGACAGCAGTAACAGTTCAGTTCCTGAAGATGGTGAAGTCAACAGTGATCAAAGTGAGGCCAACTCCAACAACAGCAACACAAACCAAAGGAGCAAGTCATTGAACCAGGTTTATCAAGAAACAGTTCCGCTTAATAGTGATCAAGTGCAGCAGCTGTATGAATGTCAATTAGTGTTATCATCAATGGAGCCAAGATCATATGAAGAAGCCGCGAAAAATCAGCAGTGGAAAATGGCTATGGTGCAAGAGTTGAAGTCTTTGGAAGAACATAAGACCTGGTCTCTAGTTGAATTGCCTCATGATCAACAGGCCATCGGTCTCAAGTGGGTGTTTAGGGTAAAGATGGATGCAAGTGGTGAAATCAAGAAGTATAAGGCTAGGATTGTAGCAAAGGGGTATGCCCAGGAATATGGGATCAACTATGAGGAGACTTTTGCTCCTGTGGCAAGATTTGAAACAATTAGAATGATCCTTTCATTGGCGGCTCAACAAAAGTGGGCTATCTTTCAACTTGATGTCAAGTCTGCATTTTTGAATGGGCCATTACAAGAGGAAGTCTATGTGACACAACCACCAGGGTTTGAAGTTAAAGGAGAAGAGCATAAGGTTTACCGGCTGCACAAGGCCCTCTATGGCCTGAAGCAATCGCCAAGGGCCTGGTATGAATGTATTAACTCGTATCTGAATGATAATTCATATGTGAGACTCACAAGTGAGCCTACTGTTTATACCAAGAAAACTGATGAAGGCAATATTATTATCATTTGCATTTATGTTGATGATATAATATACACCAGCTCCTCTCAACAGTTGATAGAAGAATTCAGAATGAAGATGATTCAGGAATTTGATATGACTGACTTAGGGAAGTTAGCTTACTTCCTTGGGTTAGAAATCAGTCAAACAGTGAATGGTGTCTTTGTGTCACAAAAGAAGTATGCTATAGATCTTCTCAAGAAATTTGGTATGTGGGGATGCAAGGGTGTTGTAACACCGATGAATAAAGGCGAAAAATTACAGGGAAGTGATTCAGGCAAGGTTAATGGGACTGAATTCAGAAGCTTAGTGGGAGGATTGCTATATTTGACACACACAAGGCCTGAATTGGCATTTGCAGTTGGGTTTATTGCAAGATACATGCAATGTCCAACTTCAATACACTATGGAGCTGCAAGAAGAATTTTAAGATATGTGTCGGCAACACTTGAGTATGGGATATGGTATGAAGGAGGTGCAGCTGTCAAGGTAATTGGTTATTCAGATAGTGATTGGGCAAGGTCGGATGAGGACAGAAAAAGTATATCGGCTTATGTGTTTTCAATTGGTAGTAGTGTGGTATCATGGAGCTCAAAGAAGCAGCAAGTTGTGGCACTTTCATCAACCGAAGCTGAGTATATCTCAGCAACTGGAGCAGCATGTCAAGCAGTCTGGATGAGGCAACTATTAAGTGAGTTGGGTTATAAACAAGAAGAGGCAACTGAGATCTATTGTGATAATGAATCAGCTATCTTCATGTCTAAGAATGCAGCGTTCCATAGCCGGAGTAAACACATTGATATCAAGTTTCACTACATCAAAAGTATGGTGGATTCAAAACAGATAAAGCTAAAGCCCTGCAAGACTGAGGATCAAATTGCTGACTTGCTGACAAAGCCTCTTGGACCGGACCAGTTCAGTTATTTTAGGGAAGCTCTCGGGGTCAGAAAGATTGAATTAAAGGAGGGTATTGGATGTAATTCAATCTCAAAGTGACCGTTGCCTAGTAGCTGTTGGAGGTTGTTATCGGATGAGAATAAACTGCACAAGTCAAGCTTCATTCCT
This sequence comes from Helianthus annuus, assembly GCF_002127325.2. Lineage (NCBI taxonomy): Eukaryota > Viridiplantae > Streptophyta > Magnoliopsida > Asterales > Asteraceae > Helianthus > Helianthus annuus. The sequence goes on along the minus strand of NC_035435.2, from coordinate 159,286,919 downwards.
GATAATATGGCTTGATGCACCTTTTACGTATTAGTTGTTATTTTTTCTTTGTTTACGTTTACTAGCCGTTGCATGTATTTTCCTTTATAAAGGATTGCTGAATGATCAATAAAATCATCCGAGTTTGTGCAATTACTGATTAGATTTCCTGATTTGCTCTATCAGACCTTGAGCTTAAAACAATATTTATGAGCCGAGCCGAGCTCTCACTTGAGTTTAACGCGACTTAGGCCTGGCTTGTTTACACCCGACACATAGCGTTTATTTGTTTCTCTTTTGTCATCATATTTGTAGCTCATGTCATCATACTGTAAGGCTACTCAGTGTGATGGTGAAGGTGGAGGAGGGGTCTTCCGCCACGTGTCTGCCACGTAGGCAGAGGAGGCTTTGCCCTCCAAAACCCCAAAACCATGGGGTGTTAGGCGAGGGCAAGGGCTTAACAAACAAACCAACCAAACAATACCTTCCAAGGCCAAACCCACCCTCACCGGTCGAAATCTTCAAGCCCCATTGGTCACACGCCGGACCACGCCACACAGGGCGGTGTTGGCGAAATGAAGAGGCTTCCCTTCCCCCTGTCCATGCCCCACACCTGGTGGCCTAAGAAAAGTGTCTCTTGCCACCGCAACGTTCCCCTCTTATGCCCTTGGATTTATCGTGTTCATTTTTCGACACAAAGTTTTCTTATAATATAACTATTTTAGTGTTTCCTTTTTAACTTTTATTTGCTCCCCTTATGTAAAATATCTGCTATCTGGTTTGAGTGAAGTATTAAATATTATAGATCGATAAGCTTTTATATATAGTCATACTAGTCTAAGTACCCGTGTGTTACACGGGTGGCTAATAAGAAAAATAACTATTTTAACATTGTTGACGTAAATATTTTAATTATATGTACGTTGAAATAATAAGGGAAATGATAGAGAGTACACCAAATAATTGAGATTCTTTGTTGTAGTTCCGGTACTTGCTCGAAAAATAAAAAAAGGCAAAAGATTTAATTTTTATACATTGGCCCAATGGGCCTAAATGGGTCAGATTGAACCGTTGATCCGAACTTGTAGGCTGCCTCCTCGTGGCTAATGTCATCACAGAGTTACAGCCTTAGTCACTTATGATAAATCAACATAGCGAAAAACTTGTAAAAATTAACTACATTACCTTGATATCCGTTTGCGCCTGTTTATGTGGACCCATTGCAGAGCTCCGTTGTTCATTGTAACGGTGTCGTCCCAACGAAGCATTATGTAACACCCCCAAATTCCACCTGCGGAAACCCCGCGAGGCGTGTTACGCATCAGAGTTCGAGCCACCAATCACATTGAACCAATGATAAATATTTAGATAAGTCATGACATTAATTACCAAATAAGATGTCTACATGATATCAATTCTCAAAAGTTGTGTAGCGGAAGCATGTAATCGTTTCATAATAATAATCAAAATCAATGCATCGTTTATAAGTGAATCCAAGCGTCTCGATCCATGACCACTCCAGCACTCCCAGATAGCAAGTCCATGTTCCAAACGTTAACGACCTACAAGCATGCAAACAAGTGTGTCAGACTACGCTGGTGAGTTCAAGGTTTCGTTAACGTGTTGTGTTACCAGATTTATGTTAATGCGATTCAATGTTGCGTTACGATGTTGCTCATGTTAGATACCCTAGGGAATGTGCCCATATGTATCCGGGGAGTGGGTACCCCTTAACGACCGATTGCTATGTTGCCTTCGTTAGATACCCTAGGGAGAGTGCCCATATGTATCCGAGGAGTGTGCCTCTAACAACCATAGCCATGCCCAGATAATTAGTTCACGCCCGTCCTTACGGCCCGGTGTGAGGTTTCCCACCTAATAGCGCTATCAACTAATCACCCCCATTGCCCTCCAGGCAATAACCAAAACCGATTAAGTTGTTTACCCAATGTTTCCCTTCCAAATGTTTACCAGTTGTCCCAAACCACCGGGACGCATGCTTGAGAAAATGCAATGAACTCACCTGGGGTTGCTCGGTAAGATTAGTTACTTTGTTATCAATTGATCAAGCACGGCCTAACATGGTTTATCAATAAAAATATCAGTTTCGTATTCGCATTGTACCACGTATGTTATCACATACTACACAAGTTGCACTTATGAATTTTTGCACACATTATTAAGCAAGTCATAACATGTATCCGAGTCCTAGTTACATCCATAACACAACTCATGCAACATAATCAGCCGATTATCATCGCGTAATCATTTAGTAGGCATGCGAGTTTACATTATAATTCCATGCCCCAATCACATTGTGAATTTGTGATTACCTTTATCCCATACCAAATTTTATGATATTAACACATCATTAACCCACTAGATATGCATAATATACCCAGCCCAATGTCAGCCCAAACTAATTAAGTGTTTAGCTGATTGATCATGCGAGCCCATTTGCTTATTTGCCAATAACAGTAACTTCATATATATATATATATCCAACAATTTATACCCTAAATCCTATGCAACAGATCTATCATGATTAATCCTAAAACTTCTACTTCAGTTTACCCCATTTATCATACTCTTTAACCCCCTGAGCATTGGTTACTGATACGAACACACATACAGGATGAAAATACACATAACAACACAATTAACGACCCTACTCACGTAAACATCGACCTTTATCATCATGTCAAGATTACACGATCGGATCACTACTACACAGCGTCATAGTTCATAAGGATCAATCAACATGTTATCACATATATTATAACATATACTCATACTTCATGTCATTATTGTAAATAACCAGCATATTTATAACAAAGATTCACTATACTAACCAAAGTTATGAGCACAAAGGTTGAAAAAAAACTTCGAGCAGGGAAGGGAGTCGTCTTCGTCTACCGCACGTACGTATGGAATCGTAGGGTTTCTTTCTTGATTTAAGTTTTTAACCTAATTGCACGCCATAACACGTATTCATATAGTTGAGTTGTTTGGGGCGGTCCTGTCACAACCGAGATGGGCTCAGGCGGCTCAGGCCCAGCCACTTGGGCTGTCGCACAACATGACATGAGGATAGGATTTCACATGTTATTTATCAAAACAGTTTCCCACCTGGGCTCCACTCGGCCCAATCCTGAACTTGATGTATGTGTGTGGATAAAGTTCACTAACCCCATTGGTTAAGCGACAGGATGCAATTAATCGGTGGAGTTGGGCATAGGATGACATGTAACTAAGAAAAATATGACTCAAGTTACTTGTGGCCCACGATGAAATCAGTTGTCACTTACGTTTAAGTCAACACACAACATTTAACGTGTCTAAATCAAATAAATGAGAGTTTTAGAGTCGCCAAGATAAATGACACTAACCTGTAAAGTTCGGATTGTCACATCATCCCCAACTTAAAGGGAATTTCGTCCCGAAATTTGATAAGCGAGCACAAAGGAGTGAAGTGATAATCAGGATTGTGGCGGATTTTGCTCAGGTGTCACATCCTCCCCATGTTACAGAAATTTCGTCCTCGAAATTTAGGCTATATTATACTTTAGACTCCAATTATGAGTTTGTCGATAATTCACTAAACACGTAGTTAAATACGGTTTCACGAAAGTTCACTAAATAATATATAAGTCACATAGCATATAAAGTCAGATAACATATAAATTCACATAAGTTATATTTCTTTGTTTGTTCAGGAATAGTGTTCTAATTGTTCATCAACGTTCGAGTACAACCCATGTGTAATTCCGTAATTCCCCGAATTACCGTTATGTGAGTCTTATGCATGAATGAGTGTTTGAGGTAATAGAGTTTGTGTTAATTGTGTTAAACTAAAAATGTCTTGCTCTTAAGTAGAAACACAAGTTGAGTTAATAGGAGCTTGATAATGAAGAATGTTGTGACAAGTTATGCTAAGCTCAAGAGATGCTCACAAAAGTTGAAATACGAGTGTGTCATACATCTGTATGGCATTGCCTGATGCATTTAACATGTGCGACCGGGGGGGGGGGTTGTTGCACTAAATATAACTTGGGTGAGCTATACGCCTTCGAATTTGGGGACTTGCAAAAAGGCAGTGTTTAGTTATCATGGATGTTGTATATTAAGTTGCCAACACTTCACGAAGCAAGTGTATCTAATGTATATCTATAGCTTACCAGAATTGAGGCGAATGTCGTACATCATAAACGAAGGGTCGACGAAATAAACCGAACTGGAAATGTGTTAAGGTAGTTTGTTACAGGCTAAAATGCTCAACCCTAAAATCACGTGTGTTGGGTGCACCACCCAGATTTACTCGAAGCAAAATATGTGAATGTGATGAAGTGAGTGTAAGAGATATATGTTTATATATGGTATCGCTACCGGCGATCAGAACTGGTGCAGTCACCCCTATCGATGATCAAAGATGATGCTGTCGTATGTAAGAATTCGAGAAAGAAAATATAATTTCTTGGAACAGGTGATTCAAGCAATTCAATCAATCGATTGAATGAAAACTCAAGTTAGGCATTAATCCCTATTTCAGACTGGTATCATCTTGACTCGTTCGTTCAGAGGGAAAAGAGATTTTCAGTTGATATTGATCGTGATATTTTGGTCGCAGTTGGTTGTAGTAAATGACCAGCCTTCGGTCAAAAAGAAATAAGCATGGAACAAAGAGGTCGATGAAGCTTATACATGAATATGGTGCTTTCACACAAGAGGGAATTTTGACCTTGGCATACCTTACGTAAGTAAAAAAAAAATTATTTTTATGTTATTGCACATTGATGATCTTAAGTACGACTCATTCCTCGAGTGACGTTCGTAGAGAGTGATTTAGCCAAGCTAGGATTAGCGTATAACAGGGCTATGCAAGAACTATGGTATTCATTTTAGCACAACAAGATAAGACGCGAAGAATATACCAAAACGCGGTTATCATCAATCTGTTCCATCTAATTGTTTTAGAATCATGAGTAAAGTAGCAAACCCGATGATGATGGTGTAGTTGGTTGCACACACAAGCGGTATAAGTAGAAATAAGGTGACACTACGGTCATTGGAAGCGTTACATTGAGGGTGTTGACACAATAAGAATTATGTTGAAGAGTAACGGTTGGTCGAATTCATAGTGATCCGGTTTAATCGGAGCGTTCTCCACAGTCGTCAAGCCTGCCGTATGCGAACAAGAATGGTTCACTAAAATCTATGTACGAAATTGAGTGTGTAATTAATCGAACATGTATGAAGCCAGCTTTGAAGGGTTGAACTAAGGCGTGTGTATTAGGAACATCAAGTATGTCACCAAAAGGTTTCATTACAAGGACACAAAAATATTTTCGAAATGATATGGTCATAAAATAATACACAACCATCCTCAGAGTACAAGAAGTGATCACTACGTATCAAAAGAAGAGTTTATCAGGTTATTTTTAAACTAGAGCACAATGTTATAGGAGTTTATGCGTAGACAATCGAGAATGTAGTGTGACCATGATAATGGAATGATAGGTTTATCTATATCAAGAACAGTAACTAACTGTCACCTTAAACGGTAAGCGTCGGCCAAGACAAGGGCTAGGGGATAGACTAGCTTAGAGAGGAAAACTGTTATGCAATAGCAATTCTAGCGATACAAGGAGTAAGATTATTGTTTATGTCATCATGTTTATCCGGGAGTTGATTAACTTATACCCCCGTCCTCCGTTGTCCCTCATGGTTCTATATAAGAGAAGGGAACAATCTTATGGGTCGAAATGAGGTAAAAGTCGAGTATCACATTGAAATCTACAAACTACCAAGTTTACACACAATAGGGCAGAACCCTTCTCACGCTCATTAAGCCTCACTGGGATTTGCATGCACCCTGCGTTATTATTAAGTGTGCACCCAAAATAATAAGGCAATTTGCATGCTTATCTCAGTGCCTCTTAGCTTGCGCTCGAAGTTTCCCCCGTCCAAACAACACAACAGATGATATCACAGTTCTATGGTTTACATGAGTCGAAGAGTAGTGTCACACTATCAAGTCACTATGGTGTTAAACGTTTCAGTTCATGTATGCTGTGAGTGTGTGACTACTAAGCAAGTAATGCATAAAGTGAGAGAGACGAACCTTGCAATCTGGAGCTGAGTGTCATGATCGATTTTCGAAGTTGTTCGGTTATAGTCTGGTTTTACAAAACGTTTTAAAACCTAGTTCACTATAACCAGTGGCTCTGATACCAACTGTAACACCCCCAAATTCCACCTGCGGAAACCCCGCGAGGCGTGTTACGCATCAGAGTTCGAGCCACCAATCACATTGAACCAATGATAAATATTTAGATAAGTCATGACATTAATTACCAAATAAGATGTCTACATGATATCAATTCTCAAAAGTTGTGTAGCGGAAGCATGTAATCGTTTCATAATAATAATCAAAATCAATGCATCGTTTATAAGTGAATCCAAGCGTCTCGATCCATGACCACTCCAGCACTCCCAGATAGCAAGTCCATGTTCCAAACGTTAACGACCTACAAGCATGCAAACAAGTGTGTCAGACTACGCTGGTGAGTTCAAGGTTTCGTTAACGTGTTGTGTTACCAGATTTATGTTAATGCGATTCAATGTTGCGTTACGATGTTGCTCATGTTAGATACCCTAGGGAATGTGCCCATATGTATCCGGGGAGTGGGTACCCCTTAACGACCGATTGCTATGTTGCCTTCGTTAGATACCCTAGGGAGAGTGCCCATATGTATCCGAGGAGTGTGCCTCTAACAACCATAGCCATGCCCAGATAATTAGTTCACGCCCGTCCTTACGGCCCGGTGTGAGGTTTCCCACCTAATAGCGCTATCAACTAATCACCCCCATTGCCCTCCAGGCAATAACCAAAACCGATTAAGTTGTTTACCCAATGTTTCCCTTCCAAATGTTTACCAGTTGTCCCAAACCACCGGGACGCATGCTTGAGAAAATGCAATGAACTCACCTGGGGTTGCTCGGTAAGATTAGTTACTTTGTTATCAATTGATCAAGCACGGCCTAACATGGTTTATCAATAAAAATATCAGTTTCGTATTCGCATTGTACCACGTATGTTATCACATACTACACAAGTTGCACTTATGAATTTTTGCACACATTATTAAGCAAGTCATAACATGTATCCGAGTCCTAGTTACATCCATAACACAACTCATGCAACATAATCAGCCGATTATCATCGCGTAATCATTTAGTAGGCATGCGAGTTTACATTATAATTCCATGCCCCAATCACATTGTGAATTTGTGATTACCTTTATCCCATACCAAATTTTATGATATTAACACATCATTAACCCACTAGATATGCATAATATACCCAGCCCAATGTCAGCCCAAACTAATTAAGTGTTTAGCTGATTGATCATGCGAGCCCATTTGCTTATTTGCCAATAACAGTAACTTCATATATATATATATATCCAACAATTTATACCCTAAATCCTATGCAACAGATCTATCATGATTAATCCTAAAACTTCTACTTCAGTTTACCCCATTTATCATACTCTTTAACCCCCTGAGCATTGGTTACTGATACGAACACACATACAGGATGAAAATACACATAACAACACAATTAACGACCCTACTCACGTAAACATCGACCTTTATCATCATGTCAAGATTACACGATCGGATCACTACTACACAGCGTCATAGTTCATAAGGATCAATCAACATGTTATCACATATATTATAACATATACTCATACTTCATGTCATTATTGTAAATAACCAGCATATTTATAACAAAGATTCACTATACTAACCAAAGTTATGAGCACAAAGGTTGAAAAAAAACTTCGAGCAGGGAAGGGAGTCGTCTTCGTCTACCGCACGTACGTATGGAATCGTAGGGTTTCTTTCTTGATTTAAGTTTTTAACCTAATTGCACGCCATAACACGTATTCATATAGTTGAGTTGTTTGGGGCGGTCCTGTCACAACCGAGATGGGCTCAGGCGGCTCAGGCCCAGCCACTTGGGCTGTCGCACAACATGACATGAGGATAGGATTTCACATGTTATTTATCAAAACAGTTTCCCACCTGGGCTCCACTCGGCCCAATCCTAAACTTGATGTATGTGTGTGGATAAAGTTCACTAACCCCATTGGTTAAGCGACAGGATGCAATTAATCGGTGGAGTTGGGCATAGGATGACATGTAACTAAGAAAAATATGACTCAAGTTACTTGTGGCCCACGATGAAATCAGTTGTCACTTACGTTTAAGTCAACACACAACATTTAACGTGTCTAAATCAAATAAATGAGAGTTTTAGAGTCGCCAAGATAAATGACACTAACCTGTAAAGTTCGGATTGTCACACATTATGCGCGGATGCGGCAGCAGATGCATCTGGCATAAACTTTGTGAATTCGTCGAGAAGATCGGGTTGATCGTCAAAAAGTGCAGCAACTTCATGGTAAACTTCATTGATGCCCTTTTGTTCTTTCCAATACATGTTCAACATGTCCAAAAACGACTTGTATACATGATCATCGTTTTGGAAACGTTTCTCCAAAAACGACTTGTGAAATTTAAAAGCAAAACCTAACAAAATATACGAATGGTATATAAAATTGATAACATAAAACTGAGATAAATCTGAACAAAAAGGAAATTCATGGTTACATACCGGTCAAATGTTGATTTTTATTTTTTGCCTAACAAATTTGAAACTCTTGATTCCTAAAACATGCAGGTTCTATTAATCATTTAAAACATCTACATATCAAGCCAATTTCACATTCAAAAGCGTAAATATTAATTGCTCTACACTTTTATATGACAATATGTAGTACAAAACTGCAATAAATAGTACAAAACCTTATATCTTATACGTGTATAAGAGCATGACCCTTTCACTATTTCACGTCCGAAAAATCAGTTTTAATTTTAGTTGATAGAAATAAAAAGATGATGAAAGGACAAGAGATACCTTTCAGATGCGCCAAAACATCATTCGAGATATCATTAAATCCTAAATCGAGCGCTTTAAACCCTTCAACCCAGAAAATACCAAAAAAGTAGAGTTATAAACTCAACATTTTAAGGGAAAAATATGTTATAAGTTAATGCAAGTTAACAAAATAAAAATCAGATAACATGAGCATGCCTGTGTGAATCCGTTCATTCCAGCTTTCCTTCATTTGGGCAAACCTAGTGACCGAATGAAAAAACAAAAAATAAAATTCTAAAAGTGGATTAACAAGAGAAAATAGAGACTTGAACTTACCTTACCACCAAAAGCATACAATCAAGGCCAACCTTATCTTCAAGAACTTTGAAAAGAATAGCATGGGGTTGACAGAAACCATCAACCCTGTTTTATTTGACCAACCATCTAAATACCTAGTTTATACACCCATGCCCTTTTGGCATACCTTAACTCCACATTTGATAGTATGTATAAATCAAAGAATATAACTATCTTTTGTTATCAAATGAACAACAAAAAGTGCCAAAATAGGAGTCCAACTTGAACTTGATTTAAACTTGGGAAACCTTTCATGAAGATGGTAATAATAAATTGAGAACCACAGTGAACACTATTGGAATTAAAAAAGTTTTTGGTGCCAAAAAGATGCAACCAAATATTTAATCTCTATACCCTCCTTCCCAAAATAAACTGGAGAACAAATAAACGCTTCTTATATGCAATTCACCACAACTCATTGCCGAAATATTTTTATTTATAAAATGGGCTTTCGTTTTTCATTAAACATCCAACAAAAATACTTTTTAGCTATAGGGAAAATTCAGCTATAAGTCCAAGTGTGTAACAAATGAAAAACTGCAAAACAGGATGTACATATTGCTTAAAAATGAAAGATTAAAAAAATAATATTTATAGCCAATAACAATGCATAGTATCTCAAAGATAGCTTGATATTTTAGAAGAAAAAAAAGTGGTTATGCCTTTCATAGCAATCTTTAGTAGAACATTTAGGAGGTCTTTAACCTACCAATATTTGGAATTAACTATCTTCCTCATATCCAAACTTGGAAAATACTAAAATCACATAATCACAGTGGATCATGCAGAATAACTTTTTTCCTATAGTTTTGTAAATTATTTAAAATGTTATCTGTAGAATAATAAATAAGGTACATAAGTAACCCCTCTGTTCGAAAAGGAATCGATGAGTTTTTTGCAAGTATGTTTTTTAATCTTTGTTCAGTTCATTAAATAGAAGCACACCATACTTGTTAATATCTTTTCGAAGCCAATGATCACGCGCAACTTTAGAGCGGAAATGGAAGGGTCAAAGTTAAAGCTTACCCGAACATTTTGGTGAAAGAGATGACCTCACTCACATTCTTTGATCGGATTCCCTCTGAAGCCGTGATCGCTACTCCAACAAAGTGGCGTTCAAACAATTCAAATGATATAAGTCATAATTACATAACTCTATAAATGAGTGTTTAAAGACTTGAAATGCAAATAACCTAAATGAAATAAGTAAACCTAAGTTATATAAATTATAAACATGTCATATTAAGAACCTTTAAAGTTCTGTCTAAGCATAAATGGTGACATAAAACTTACTCGTTCAATAGCTTCAAGCTCCTCTAGTGTGACTATTACCACCTACCGCATCCCTGCTGTCAGCTGTCCAAATGCATTCCTGATATTTGAAGGCCATAGCATATAATATGATCAGATGTTATAAGATAAACAATCAAACACATGGAAAGTAATTCGGGTATAGACTATAGAGTTTCTTAAGATCTAACACCGAGTGGATAAGGCTTTTGACGTAGTTGAATCATACAAAAGTTTAGTCATATATCATTCAAATTTAGCATTAACCATACTAATTTAATACGGTCAACAACATATGAAAGACAATCAACAAAGTAGAGTTGAGCAATTGTTTTTCACCTGCTTAAGTTGAGGTTTTTTTTTTTATATTTGATTTAGCAAAGACAATTGTTGCATTATCCCCTGTTATCTTACCATCACCATCTACACCAAAATAACATAAGCAAATAATTAAAATTCGATGAAATCTTCAACCAAATCTATACATCCACATGAATACATGAGTGTAAAATGATGAGATTGAGAGGATTTGTATAAAGTAGAACCCGAGTCAACATAGTTGAACCACTGCTGATAGATTGTGTTTTAATACCCTTTTTATATGTAAAATCAGGTATCAGAAACAAAAGGAGTTGAGCCACAACTCACCTGAACCATAAACCTTGTTCAGATTTTCGCTTCTTCCTCAACCGGGAGTCCGAGACCGAGGAAGCCACTATCGAACGCCACTGCCGCAAACTCCGTCTCTTCATCGAGCCACAACTCCACTGCCGCAAACTCCGTTTAAGCTTGGCTTAATTCATGCTTTTAATTAGCTGATGTCGAGTGACTCACGTATCATTTGACTTGTTTACACCCATGTGTTATCATCCGGACTTGCTGATCATGGAGAACCCACTTTAAAACGTAAAAAAAGACCCCATTTATATCCCAAAAAAAACCCATCATTTAGAAAGATGATCTCAAAATAACCCCATTTATTCAGAAAGAAATCATCACCAGACTTCAAAAAGCATCTCAACCTCCGGACATCGGATACAACAAACCTCCGGATAAAAGTCGGAGTCTTAACGTGGTATCATTGTCATTCGTTAAAGCTATAAATAACAATTTTATCTCCTTCATAAGTGCAGCCTCATAGTCGCCACTTCAATCATTTATAAGAGCCATCAAAAGTGCATCCTCAACATTGCCCAAAGCCCATATACTAATCAAAACCCTCAGTTTGAACACCAAAAACTGATCCCTAAGACCATACCAGTTACACTGTAGCTTCCTCCCCTCTATATTCCTTCCAAAATTCCAAAAATAGCCCTAGCTTTGTATAAACATTAGAACCATTTGATATGTCCATAAGAGCAACAAAACACATCTATATTGGCCCAAAACTCGGTCAACACAATTATTTTGACCCCAAACGTTACTGGCAAGAAAATCTTCAGTATTCCCAAAATGCCCCTGCCTATTATCACATCACATATCTTCAAGCAACCCCTTAGACCAGTTTAGCAAAATATTATGGGCTTCACACAATTGACTAATACAGGTCTTCAGATAATCCCTTAAGAATCCCTTGATCTAGTCTCTCAAAACACTATAAACCTCAGACTGTTTATCAAATTTGAATATAAAAAACTGCCCAAACTTCCGCTGCCAAAGAATGATCCCGAGATATATCGGACTACTGGATATTACCTTCTCCATCATAAAGGTTTTAAAGATATGCAACAATCTAATGCATGTTCTTGAAACAAACTGATATAGCTGTGCATGCATCCCCAGACCACAACCTGTAGACCATCAAATAGCATATACATGAATGATTATGTACATCTTTCTTATATAACTTTTCAAAAGTGGAAAAAATGGCTAGCTGGGTATCGGATGAAAGTAGGTAATTTGGGTATAGGACTATAGGAGAGGTCCAGATGACCCAAAACACAGTAAATGCCCACATCTTTTGAATTTTATGGACTTCGTGTGTCAAATATGATTAAAAGTATAATATAATTAAAATGATAATCAAATTTTGGAATAATATATGTTAGTTCAACTAATATTTTTTAGGTAAAAAGTATAAGGAGACCACCTAGCTATTTAACTTTTTTCATTAGGTAATTTGGGTATAGGAGAGGTCCGGTTGACCCAAAACACAGTAAATGCCCACATCTTTTGAATTTTATGGACTTCGTGTGTTAAATATGATTAAAAGTATAATATAATTACAATGATAATCAAATTTTGGAATAATATATGTTAGTTCAGCTAATATTTTTTTAGGTAAAAAGTATAAGGAGACCACCTAGCTATTTAACTTTTTTCATTAACGCCTCACAACTATTAAAATTAATTTAAAGACCACCCATACACATACCTGATTTCATTTATACCGGATTCAACAAACAATAGCCTGGATAACGAATATAAGTTTTATGAAAAATCAAAACTTTTAGTTTCCTTTTTCCATTTCGCTAAGTTATAAAAAATAAGAGAAAGTTGCCATTCAACATGTTCTTGGCTAGATTTGGTATAACCTGATGTATACTTGATGAGTCATCGTAATCTCCCCTAGAAGCATCATCGTAATCTCCCTTAATCATCTGCCTAATAACCTAACGTATACTTGATGAATCACAATTTATCATCTCATCCAACAACTTATGGGGGTCATCCCATCAGGATACATAATTGACCCGTTATCTCCATAAACACCTTCGTCATTTACATATCATAATCAACATAAATATAATAACCCGACAAAAAAATGTAATAATATAAAAAAAGATCTTACATGAGACGCATCAACTACATCAGGGGTTACGTATCTCGAGTAATCATCCGAGCCATTGCCAGCCGCATCATAACCTAACATACATTTTTCATCAGAAACTTCAGTAACAACTTTTAATTTGAACTACTGAATGTAAGCTATTTAAAATAAAAAACATAGAGAGAAAAAAGTACATACCTGAATAAGTTTAAAATAAAAACAGACAGAAAAAGGACATACCTGAATAAGAGCAGCAGGCAACCACCTTCAAATCAAACTAACACCACTGAAACCTATCAAAGACATATACTTGAATAAGAGCAGCTAATGGCTTGCAAATTTAGGCCTTTTATATCAATAAAGGACCGCCTTTCAAAAAAATCATTGATTTCAATTGGTTTTTTTCTTCCAAATTTCGCTATTGTGCCATGCTATTCTAACTATATAATATTAAATTAATTTCATACACCTAATATAATGTTCAATTACAAAATGATATAAAGAGACTCAAGAGATATTCTAATATAAATTTATTACACCATCCTCTATTTAGGGTCACAGTATATGTAATTACAGCTGACATCTATTAGAACATAAAGTAGCTGAGCCTAAAAAAATTATAACCACAAGATCTTCTAAATGATATATAACATTTACGATCGGCTTAGATTCCCCCCCCCTGATTATAAAGCGTGATAAGCTCTAACAATATTAGGTCCCTAAAGCCAAGGTGAGAGCTCCACATGCACGATACGTTTTATAGTAAAAGATACTGATAAAATTATATATAGATAATATTATAACTTGATGATTTTTAAACACTAAAGAAAATAAGATAATACACACCAAAGAAGCTCTCTGTACAACCACAAGAAGCTCAATACGTAGCTCCTACCACCAAAGAAACTATAGAGAAAGAAAAAAACATCAGAAAAGTGGTAGCAGGTTGTTAATCTACGTTTGATGTGAAAAAGTGAAAATTATACCATAAAAAAACAAATATATCCAAAATCAAAGATCAGTAAGTTGTAACGGAGACAACCGGCCTCTAAGCTACAATCTTGGAAAATATGATCATGTAATCTTCTAGATACACAATATGCCAATAATTAAGTTAATGTGTTATTTACTTCATAACATATTTTCTTAAAGTATTCTTGCAATTTATGTAACTAAAAAAACAAACAGTAACAATTAGCTAGTCGAACTAAAAGCCATTTTTAGCAAGATAAAATTAGTCCATTCCTTGTCGTATTGTCTATCATCCTTACATAAGTTTATTACATATCGCTTTTAGAACTTTACAATGCCTTGAGTGCAAGTGTAAAAATCAAACACCACAACTAAAGTTATGCCTGACATATTATTTGCATGTTAGCCAAAGCAATGTTACAATAACTTAATCATAGATTGTACAAACCGTGCCATCTGTCCGCTGCCAAGTGAGCATAGAAGATCGAAGCAACTACACAACTATAGTGATTTTGAACGATAATAAGTTTGTGTATTTCAATACCTTATTTTTTTTCCTAGTAGTGACTGTTGCAATGTCTCAATAGCATTCTCTTTGGGCAGAAAATAACATTGCAACTCTTTGAGATTGTCCCAGAATCGAAAAGAAAATGAGATAAAGAAGTCAAAATTCAAAAAAAAGCACACTAAAACTAAGGATACTTGCAAAAGACTGAATTCCAAATATAGTTACAAATAAAAGATTCTCTTAATGTATGCTGAACCATAGCAAATCTAACAAATCTGAAATTTTAGCAACTCACCAGCAATAGTGGCGTTATCCTATCATTGATGCAGATTACCAACAGCAACAACAGCCACAAGCACTGCTCCACTCATCTTCACAACTTAATTTCAAACTACAACATGAAATCCAGTTCATTAGATCCATAATCCAAACTTCCACACAGAGTAACACATACACAATACAATACAATACAAATCAGATCAAACAATTAAATTGAAATAATCTCACCCAAACATAACCCTAGAGCTAACTCCTATTCAGATTCACATAAAAAACAACCAACAATTCATGCTAATTTAACAGATAAACTTAAAAAAAAACCTAATCTAAGAAGAAATGGCGAAAGATATAAACGGGAAAAAGATGAAATCGCCTGAGCTAGAGCTAGGGTTTCTGACTGAGAATTGTGGGAAGATAAAATAGAAAGATCTGACCTGAATGGAGATCATACGAATAAATTAGAATACAGAAAAACATATTATACAAAATCCCTCCACGATTGAGAGAAGCGCTAAACATACCTAATCCAGATCCTCTGGTTATGATTTGGGGTTGAATAATCCCTTCCATAATTTAGGCTTGAATAATCGTAGATAGATATATGGAAAGAAAACACCTATCACCACCACCACCAACATGATTTTCAGATCTGAAAACGTTTTTTCCGGCCATATCTGCACTACCACAACCCCACGTTTTCCTTCATCGATTTTGATTGCCAGTGTTGAATCGAAGATGGTGATGGATTGGAGGATAAGATGAATGATACGTAACATTTTGGGTTTTTCTATTAGAAATACATTTGAGAAAGGAAACTATTGCATAATTTTGGGAGAATTGATTGGAGAGAGAAGCTGTATAGCCATTGCCGCTCGTGAAAGTGAAGGAGGATTGAGGAAAAAGAAATTGCCGCCCAAAATCCCAATTCTCTGGTCAAAGAGAATAGCCACATCAAAGTCAAAAAGTCAACCATTATTTTGCTTTAGTATAAGAGATAGATTAATTGTAGCTTTCTAAAAATATGATCAAAAATAAATAATATCTTGTAGGTTTTCTGCTACTCATAATCATATTCATTCTAGCTTTATAAATTATAAATAATTGATCAATAATAAATAATATCCTATAGGTTTTTTACCATTCACAATACGGTTTTTGATCAAATTTATATTGAGACGCAGATAAAATTAAGTAAGTCGCAACAACATACTCAAAATTTTATAATAGACTATATTTTATATAAAAAACAAAATATGTTTAAATTAAAAGCATTTATAGAAATAATAAAAAATTTAACAGTCTCATCAAATCATGTTTCTCTCACATGGCCAACATATAGATTTAGTAATATATATTAACGAGATTTCTCTCAATATATGCGCAATAAAACCCAAGTTTTTTTAATAGAAAACTTCATAAAAACAAGCACTTCCGACCCATACGGGCAAAAGGTCAATACAACACGCAGACCCCCGACCCAAACGGGCAAATGGCAACAAATTACAACATATACATAGGGTATTTACACCACTCCACCCAACTAATATAATTACGTACAAGACCCCTATTTTTAAACTAGACAAAACTTCTTGATTTTATCTCCCCTAAAATATCATTCGGACTAAACCCAAGTAGTTAATTATAATCGAAAACTTTTTTCGGGATTATTAAGGAAATAAGTATTTGAAAAGTTAGTTTAATTAAAGTATCAGTTTTGACATATAATGCATTAATTTCTATCCACTTATCAACTACCGTAGGGTGGATCATCCAGTCTTACTCACTGGTCATGCATGATGTCAAGCTAAACCAACATTCAAACGCCCATTTCGTTTTGTTTCTCCAATTAGACAGTCATTGAATATGAAACGAAAAACCACATTCATATAAGTTGTCCTTGCTAGGCCTGCTTTTAATCACGACAGTGTGTCTCATAATAACTTTGACTTGACTCGTTTTTCACGAAGGAAAAAAATGTGACAAACTCATTTGCAGGCAACGAATAAACCAGAATGATACCACTGACTCAAACACATGAAGACAGACTGGTATGTTGTTTTCTCGAAAAGTTGTGTTCAGAAGGGCATTTATTGGCTCATGTTTCTGGATTGTCATGACGTATGGTGTGGGACTGGCCGACTGACTGGGACATGTGAGTGTGAATCTTATGCCTGGGCCACCTATCACCTTCAATGTATATAGTGCAAAAGTTAAATGACTTAGGTCCCATGATCATCTAACACCGATTTAGACGGATCATGGGTCATCGGGTCTCAACAACGTACGAATTAAAATTCGATCTAAGCTAACCTAAACTTAAGCGTATTTAAGGTTACATGATTATGTGTCTTTTAAGTAACACGTACAGGTTTTATTAAACCTAAAACATTATCAATGAAGTCCCAATGAAGTTGATTTCAATCAGTGACGAAGCTTGAGATTTCTAACGGGGGGTCGAAAACGTATATACCCAAAAATTTTTATACAAAAACCACATATATTACACTACTTCCCCCCCCCCCCGGGCCCCTTCTAACCTGCGCCAGTTATTTCAATATTGATTATGTTGTTTTTGGATGTTAATGTGTCATGGTCTAAGAGTGTGACATCTGAGGTGGTATGGACCATCCTGGTACAAGTGGGGTTGCATTATATTTTGTAGGTTTCAAAGTTTCTATTATAGATGAACAGCCAATGAATATGGACCATTTGTAGATTTCAAAGTTTCCATTAAGATTAATATGATCCTTGGAAAATGAGTGATCATAAATTAACACCGGAAACTTAATATAAACATATTCGATAAAAGTTTAATGAAACAAAATTAGTAGTATTATAGGTGGAAGGGGCACACCGTGGGGCTTAGGCCGGAGGGTGTGGAGTTGTCACCCTTGCCACCTCAGCCTCCATAGTGCCGCTACGACGCCATCAACCACACCGAGAGAATTAAATGGGGGGCACCATGGTGGTTTCGCCAACATGGTAACGGAAGAAAGGAGGCGGTATAAAGGGAAGAAAGGATGCTGAGGTTGGGTAAAGGGGGCTCAAGGTGGTGATGGATCTCGTGATGGTATGTGGTCACGGCACGAAACGCATCTATTTTCCTGTCACAAAATTTATTACTTGGTCTATTCTAATACTTTTAACTTTGTTACAAGTAGTAGATTGTTAGCATATGCACAATTATAATTATCAATTTATTATGTTTTTTGATGTTTACCAATACTAGAAAGGTACAGTTCTTAATTTCTCACATGTAACACTCAGTGTGTAGAATCAATAAAGAACACAAAAAGAAAGGGTTAAATGCCTTAGGAGTATGGCGCAAAACAACACACTATATACATGTTAATCGGTAAAGGAGCTACTAAAATGTGTGGAATCAATAAAAACCACAAAAAGAAAAAAGAAAGCTATTAGATATATAATGGTGGCAACCTTTTGTAAATCTAGCTGAATAGAAATGATAAAATCCTTAATGGAATTCACAGGTCCAATACGAGATTACTAGAAGAGATAAAAGAAAGCACATTTTTGTGGTTGAGGATTAGAGCCAAAATGCAACATATTGATATGGAGAAATGGTTAAAAGAGAGTATTGAGGCTATAGATGGTTAGAATGTAATTATACGAAAAGTATGTAAAATTATGTAACTTTGAGTCTTGCGGCTGTTACATGAGATCCCCTTTTACGTTTAAAAAAACTCAGTATTCCCTTTTATAATCAGAAAATGTAACATGTATCCTTAGTATTAAACATACATGATATATTAACAAATCGCATAATTTGGATTTCCCCCTTTTACTAAACAATTTCGTTTCTTAAATAAGCACAACTCACCACATATGTACGTATATAGAAAAAATCGAATATTTAGCGGTCAGAATATATAGAATGTAAGCATAAGTGGAATATTAAAAAAAAATGAGATGCTGTACGAATTGATATTTGATTGGACCAGAACATAGAAGAAAATCTAACCACAAAAATGCAATAGGTGAATTAATCACATGAAACTCAAGCTTAACTAAAATCAAAGGTGTATTATTTTTTCAGTTCATTAACGTGTTTGGAGATTCGAACTAAATATGCAGATTCCAGATGCAGTTGTCAAGACAACTTTCTTCAACGTCCTTATTTCTTCTTCCATGCTTACTTAGGCTGGAGGGTGTGGGGTCGCCACCCCGCCAGCTAGGACACTATAGCGCTTCGGGGCGCTATCCACCCACACCCCGCAAGTTAACTGGGGCGCCAATGGCTCGCCAGCATGGTAACGCCAAGGTTCAAAGGATCAGGTGGGGCCCACATGTGTTTGCACCAATCAAATCTTTTTTTTTTAATATAGGGCTCCATCCATACCATGCAAATTAAAGATGACTTCATGGCTGAGGTGGATCCTACGTGGCGTTGACATGAATCCTACTTGGACTGATAAAGCCCCAAAGAGCTCCAACCACACCCTATAGCCTTATTATTAAAACAAAAGTGCATGCATTGGGATTGTTTTTAATTATTTATTGGGAAAATTACTATTTTAACCAACTTCTAAAGAGCTACCTTATTTGACCAACGTTAAACCTTTCATTTTACGAAATAAACTTTTAATATTACAGTTCACTTTCACGTATATTTTTTTTTTTTGAACGGTAAGATTCTATGATTGATAGAACAGGGTCAGCATATGCTGTAAAAAACCAAAAGGTACAAAACAAAAATCAAGGAAAAACACTAACCACTAACACTCCCCAGTTACAAACGTTTAATTTACTATATCGCAAATGTTGAAATCCACCCACCTTCCCCACTCAATGCTATGGAATTTCGATCTAGATTTCAACCAAATAAAACTTTCTGCCATGATTCCTTCCAATACGTTGTTCCCAATCCGATGGTAGCCTTCAAACTCTTTTTCATTACGAGACTTCCAAATGTTCCATATAGTCGCTTGAAAGACCATGTTGATAACTCTCTTCCAGTCGTTAGATCCTGTTAAGTTCTTGGTAAACTCCAAAGCTTCTTTACATGTTCGAAAATCAGTGGTAGCTGGTATCTTTAGCCATATACGAACGTTCTTCCAAATTAACCTGGACGAATCACACTCAAAAATTACGTGGGCTACCGTTTCTTCATATAGTCCGCACCTTTGAGCACATCTGATTATTTATCGGGATCCTTCTTTTGACAAGTTCTTGTTTTGTTGGAATTCTCTCGAGCATCGATCTCCATATGAAGTAGTTTACTTTTGGCGGTGACCACCGGTTCCAATGTTTCCATTCCTCCTCGTCTTCAACTACACCAATCTTGTTTATCTGATCTCTAAGCAGAGCTACCGAGAACTCTGCATTGCTATTCGTCTTCCAGCACCAACGATCTTCCTTTGTCTTGAGTTTCACCCTATTTAGGTGTTGCATTAGACTACTCCACTACGCCCACTCCACATCTGAGTTAGGTGGTCGGACATATCCTATATTACATTGTTGCTCATGTCCCAGTATCGTAACACAATCCGCAACCTTAGCTCGTTTATTTATGGCAATTTTAAATATCTCCGGCCATTTTTCTTTCAAAGTGTTGTCTCCGCTCCAGTTATCCAGCCAAAAGTTCACCGTCTTCCCATTGCCCAGCTCCGCAACAAGTTCCTTTGACACCAATATGCCCATGCTTCTAATTTTCCTACCTGCATTCACAATATTTTTCCAAATACCTGCATATTTATTATTAATTGTTATATAATTAAAGCATCTTTTACTCTCATGTATTGACTTAATCACTTTAGCCCATAATTCCTCCGCTTTCGCCTTGTACTTCCACCACCATTTTACCATGTAAGCGAGGTTTGCACTCCACAAATCTCCTAGCCCGAACCCACCATGATGTTTTGCTCTTGTCATCTTCCCCCATGCTATCCAACGTATCTTGTGTCTTCCAGCCTTCCTTCCCCAAGTAAAATCTCTCCGTATTGCATCAAAGGTCTTTATAACCTTCTTAGGTGCTAGATACATTGAAAAATAGTAGTTGGGCAAGGCCCCCAATACCGCCTTGGCTAGCACCATTCTACCTGCAAAAGATAAACAATTGGCCTTCCATGCCGATAGTTTCCTGTTAAAATTATCAATCACTGGCTTCCAGTGTCTCCCTCTATTCATGTTCACTCCGATGGTTAAACCCAAGAAGTTGAACGGTATGATTCCTTTTCTGCACTTCAATTTTCCAGCCATTCTTATTATCTCGTCCTCTTCAACTCCTATCCCGTACAGACAAGACTTGTTTAAATTGACTTTTAACCCCGAACACAAGGTAAAGCACCTCAGTAGTCGATTAAGGTTTAATATATTCGTCTCAGACCATTCACCCATGAATATCACGTCGTCCGCATAACAAAGATGTGTTATACACGGGCCATCTTTTGGTAGTTTGAAACCTTTAAAGGCCCCTCTGTTGTCCGCTCGTTTCATGACGACCTCTAAAGCTTCCATTGCTAGGATAAAGAGAAAAGGTGATAGCGGATCACCTTGTCGTAGACCCCTTTGTAACCTGAACTCTGACGTAGGCGACCCGCTTACTAGGACCGATGCCCATCGATTTCAAACATGCTCCTATCCATTTTGTCCAACGGCTAGGGAATTTCATCGCTTTTAAATTAGAAAGTAGAAATTTCCAATTTATCGAATCCTACGCCTTTTCGAAATCAACTTTGAAGAAAAACACTTCTTTCTTGCTTTTTTTCGCCCAAGAGATGACTCCGCTTGTGATCAGAGGCCCGTCAAAGATGGATCTCCCTTCCACAAATGTCGTTTGTACCGGTGCCACAATGGAGGGAATGACCTTCTTTAATCTGGAAGCTAACACTTTTTCAATGACTTTGTATATGATACCAATCAGAGAGATCGGCCTGAACTCATTCACGGTCTGAGGGTCTCTGACTTTGGGAATCAAAGCTATAAAAGACGCATTATAGCCCCCTTCGATGAAAGCTCTTTCGTGAAAATCTTTAAGGATATCAACGAAGTTGTTTTCTAGCAACGCCCAATATCTTTTGATGAATTTGAACGAGAATCCATCTGGACCAAGGGCTCTATCACTCCCACATGCCCACACCGCCTCTTTAATCTCTACTTTTGAAAACTTTCTGGTCAGTGCAGTAGCCTGCTCGTGTGTTACCTGACTGAAACCCCTACCGTCAAGAGTAGGCCTATTCTTCAAAGGTTCTGTGAGTCGATCCACGAATCTTACTTTTACTTCCTCCTTTATAGCTTTCGGGTCATTCACCAGTGTTCCATTGATCATTATTGCGTTGATCATGTTCCTTGCTTTCCTACAGTTGATAATCATGTGAAAGAATTTTGAGTTCTCATCTCCAAGCTTTGCCTATTTAAACTTTGCTTTTTACTTCAAGTCCTTAAGTCTTTTCCTCTCATAATTCTTTATAACCCACTTTCAACTAACTCTTTTCTCCTTTTCTGTTGCCGTAAGGCTCCTGCTTTCCACTAATTTTTCAATTTGCTCCACCTCTTTTGTCGCGTTGTAGACCCCCTCCTCCTCTCTTGCCTTTGATTCCTTCCTCCATTCTATAACCTGTATTTTGAGATTTTTAAGAATACAAGCCATATCTTTCATGACGTTGTCCCCTCTAACGTGATTCTCCATGACTTTGTTTACCACAACATCAATGCCTCCATCTTCTAGCCAGCTATTGTAAAATCTGAATGGTACTAGCCCGAAGTCTGAGGACACACATGAAAGGATCAACGGGCAATGATCCGACAAGTATCTCCTAAAACTTCAAATCTTGCACACGGCCATTTTTCCATAAAAGAACCACAAACGAGAACATGATCTATCTTGCTGAGGTTCGACCCGTCCTTCGACATGTATGTATACTTTTGTCCTCCCACTTGATATTCAATAAGACCCGTTTCAGCTATAAAATTATTGAAAATCATTGCACCTTGGCTGTTGAATCTGGACTTCATCCTTTCTTCCTCCTCTTTCACTTCGTTGAAATCTCCGACCATGATCCAAAGACCATTATTACTGCTATCAACAACTTCTTTTAATTCCCCCCATAAATTACTTCTTCTCATCACATCGCATGGTGCATATACATTAACTATATTGATGTACATATTGGTACCAGCCACCATACCACTCACTATTAGGAATGACTCGTGTTTAAACACTCTCTGCTTTGAAAATACACCCGGATCCCAGGCCGAAATCAGGTCCCCAGATCTGCCCCTAGCATCCATTGATTCATATTCCATATCTACTTTCCCCCAAAATCTTACAACAGACCTTGAATCTACGTTTGATACCTGTGACTCTTGCATACATAAAAAAGAAATTTTGTGTTCCTTAACTAACCTGCTTATCCAACTTGGTTTTCCTGCACCCCCAATGCCTCTAATATTTATTGCCAAATAATTCATAGCGTACCATCTGACTCCAATTCCTCCTGGAGTACTCTTAGTATTTCCTGCCGGCTTTTAGAGACTCGAATTCCAATCACTTTTCCCATCACTACTGTAGCCTCTGTCTCGGCTTGTAAATCCTCTGCTGGTTCTTTATTAAATCAAAGGTCCGATAGATTGAGTCTAGGGCGTCTTCGTTTATAGCCTGCCGGACATCCACTGCGCCGTTCTCGGATCTAAACCTTTTATTGATAGAGCTTCCTTCCCTTGTGAATGTAAAAGTTGAACTCCCTTTTTTCCTTTTTGTCGTCGTGTTTCTATTACCCTGGCCACATATAATCTCATTTAGGTTAAACGGGTCATCGTCAGGCCCACTTGAATTATCACTACTTCTGGGCCCATATTGATTGGGCCTAATTTCTTTCCTAGTTTCACCATTATTTCCACCCGGCCCATTTTGAGTATCACCATCTGAATCTCTATCCACTGATTGGAAAGTGAATATTCCTTAATTCCCGCCTGTTTTTTCATTAATGTCAATACTCCCCATATACCTAGGTTCTTGTGTTTCCAGCGTCTTTTCATTACCCAAGCAGTCTGCGAAGATTTCTCTCCAATTCCCACCAAAACCATTTATTGTTGCACGTGCTCCTCCATCCCCGTTTGACTCTTCATTCTCTTGACCCTTCGACTTCTCCGATGCATTATCGTCGGTGACCGGAGCTCCACTTTCATGGCTGGTGTTCTCAGATTCCATGTTTTTTCCTTGTCTCTCTTCTTGCGTAGCCACCAACTCATCATCTTCTTCAAGAATTGTGGATGCCTCGTCCGGGGTGTTTATGAACACAGAATCGTCATTGACAAACTTTGGTGCCTAGTTTCCTGATACCTCCGATGCCCAGCACTTGAAAGATACATCTTTGAATTTTACAAGAATCTCCTGATTTAGGACTTGTCCTATTCTAATTATAACACCCAGGTGTGCACATGTTAGATTACTATCCTCCTTACTGACATCCACTTCTCTAATTACCCGACCCATACTTCCCTCAATGATGTTGAAAGTTTCCTTGTTCCTCAGGCTGATTGGAACACCGCAGATCCTGACCCAAGCAAGTCTTTCAAACCAATCCATGCTTTCCTTCCAAGGTTTGATGTTTATGAAATACTCCTCATACGCAGGTTTGTGTGCTGTCAGTAGTTCTTCGGTTTCCATTTGTGAACCCAAAGTGACTAGAATTCTTAGTCCGCCAGCATACCTAACCTCCATTGTTACATAGCTAATTTCTCGCATATTGTCTTCGCTCTGAGTAGGATTTCAAGCGTTTTGGCTTCCAAGCTTACAGTTCTAGTGCTCCATTCTTTGGTATTATCTTCGCAGTTTTCTGGTAGGGATATTGTTTCTTCCGATGTCTTTTGCTTTCCTCCTATCACCGCATCCAAATACGACCTGCCCACTTCCCATTTCCTCCCATTGTTGTAGAAACTTATGTTGCCTTCAAAACTCTGGCCGCCATTGTATCCAGTGTCCCTTTCTTGCCTCCTCCCCCCCCGCCATCGCCGCCGTTTTCCCCCATGGCCCTCCATAGTTCCTCTTAACACCTCCTCCCTCCTTCTCCTCCTCCCTTTCAAACCTTGACACGTTTGCTTTTTTTCTTTCTATCCCCAATCCAGATGTTATTCAAAGCTTTACTCAATTTTTCTAAGTCCCAAAACTTATTGAACCTTACAAATGCGAACCTTTTGCCCATCAAATCCCTATTGAATGGCAGGAACACGTCAGTGATGTTACCGCATCTCCTACACTCCAGCCAAACCTCCTTCCTAGATATTCCGTCTGGCAGATTTGACAGGAAAAAAGTAGTGCTAGGTTCTTCGTCAGCCATTTCCTTCCCCTTCTTCTTCCTCACCTTCTCCCACTCTTCATCTTCCTCTTGGTTTCTGATTTCCAACTGAGTTTCTTTAACCTTCCACCGTCGCGTCTCTCTACATCCCCTCCCTCTCTCCATGAAAGAATTTTAGTTAGTCAACATGTTTTCTAATTTTTCACGTATATGATATTGGAAATTGGAATCTCACATTTTATTTTTTAAATTATCAACGATTTAAAAATTAGCAGACTTTACGTTAACAAAAGGTAATATTGTAACATCATTGTCAGTGTCATGAGACCTTAAGAGTCACACGATCATACACAATAGTTACATGTCAATTGGGATAAATGGTTAATGTTCGATGTAGTTGATCTCTTGTAATGTGTTTTGTTGTTTTTGGGGTTGTTCTTTGGTTTGTTTGGGGTTGTACTTTGTTTTTTCCAGCTTCTTGCTGGGCGCCTATATATATACATATATAGCTTTTCGGCCGTTCAAAAAAAAAACATGTCAATTATTTGATGAGAGATTTTTATCTTGATGACTTATTAGACAAACTATTCTTAGAGATAATTATTTACACATGTGTGTATACATGAAATCATTTATGTGTTGAATATTCGTTTATTACACATCTATCTATCTACTATAATAAAATAAACCAACTTTTGAACACGTGTCATTCATTGAGAGTATCCTCAAATCTATATTTATCTTATATTAAATAAATAAATAATAAATTAATATTAAATCTTATCATACGTCAATAAAATATTATCCTTAAATCTAAATTGTTAATTTAATATATTTTTAAAACAAATACTTCTCTTTCCTACTTATCTTATATAGTAAATATATAAATAATAAATTAATATTAAATTTTATCCTAATTTATTAAAAATATAACTTTTTGTATTATTTGGTATACATAATTATATTTATTCAACTCGTGTAAAATATTTTTATTATTTACTATTCAAAGTTACATTTATATAACTCGTGTAATATATATGAAATTTTTAAAGATATAACTTTTTATCATTTGCTACATAAAATTAGATTTATTCAACACGTATAATACACCGGGTTTTTTAAGGATATAATTTTTTTTATTATATGGTAGATTTTTCAACCGGACTATACATGGTTTTTTTTAAAGATACGACGTTTTTAGAATTTAATATGCAAAATTACATTTATTTAATCTATGTAATACACATGGTTTTTAAACATATAACTCTTTTATAGATCTATTCAACACGTGTAATATACGGAGTTTTTAAGGATGTATTATTTTTTATTATTTGGTAGATTTATTCAACCCGATTATACACGAGTTTTTTAAAGATACGACGTTTTTAGTATTTAGCATACAAAATTACATTTATTTAATCTGTGTAATACAAATGGTTTTTAAAAATATAACTTTTTTTATTATTTGATATATAAAATTACATTTATTTAACCCATACAATATACGAGGTTCATAAAGATATAACTTTTTATTATTTAATCTATAAAAATACATTTATTCAACACGTGTAATATATACACGGGGTTCTAATCTAGTGATGTTATATACTGGAATGATAATCTTATATGATTAATGTATATTGCAAAATATATACATGTTTTCAATGAAGGGTATATCTAATATGATGCGGGTAAAAACTTTTACCAACAAGTTACAACGAATAACATTATATATATCTATGGAACCCATTAAGTGTAACCAACTTTGAAATCAATATTGACCATTGGATCTTGCTGAGATTAAATCTCAGCCCTTTAAACTCACAAAATTAACTGCTAAGAGGGCAGTTCAGAGCCAGTTTTTTGCAGTTTCCATAGCGACGGTTATCTCCACCTTTTTCAGCCCATCATCTCCACTCCTACAAATATGGGTAGTGCTCTCAGTCCAGTTGAGAAGTAATGTTACATAATGTATGCCAGCAAACAAAAAAAATCCTATTTTCAGCATTCTTGAAGAACCATTCGAGCAGTCAATAGATTCTCCATCAAGCCTCATCCACTCCCCTAGTTGTTCAGTCCCCAATTGTGATCCTTGGTAAACTCTTCACCTCCTTAATCGTTCATTTCTTCCAATTGTGAAGGTAGAGAATCATCCATTTCAATTAGAAAAACTAGGGTTCATGCGTGTTTGTACAATGATCACTATTGCATCCGGACGCTATTGGCGCTTCTGATCCTCCTTCATCTCAATTCGGTAAGGTACTTTACGCTAATTTGTTTCCTTAAGTTTGTTATTGTTTGGTCTGTAAGGTATTCTCTCTATGATTTGAATAAGTTTCGTTGTTTAGGGTATTCTCTCTATGATTTGTTCGTGAATGACAAGTCCAGTTTCACTCTTTGTTTAGGTAAGACAAAACGCGTTAGCTATTATATTCTTTGTAATTAATTGTTGGCAAATTGGATGTTTTCTGCTTCCGGTTTCAATTTCATAACACATTGAATACAAACAGTGAAGTGCAGTCTAAACATGAGCAGCAAGCCCTTCCTATATGTGCAGATTTGAAGACTTAAGCAACTAAGTGATGGTATTAATTAGAAACCCTTTGTTCTTTTTGTTACCCAGATAATTTTCTTATACTTGATTATATAAGTTTTAGCAAATATTTTTGTTTCAGAATTTGGAAAAAGACGAAATTGCAGTCCATATGAAGTTAAAACATTAACTGTTGGTTCTTTTCCTGGATATGAGGTTGTAACATCCCTTCGGAGTCTCGGTAAGATCTTTGATTATGCTTTCAATTTGTTCTTGGTTCTCTACATGTTTGCTAATTTTGTTTGTTATTATGATGTGGCTATAAGGTGAGGAACATGAGGCGTTAAAGACGAAATATCAAGAAGAATGCCATGTTTTGAAGTACATATGTCAATTAGAGTTCACAGAGAAAAGGCGACATTGGTAATTTATTGTTTCCACTGTTGTTTTTTTTTTGCTGCACATTGCTTCTGATACTATGTGAAATCACTGGTGATGAATATGGAAATAGCAAGATGGTGATTGTAGCAACACCAACTAAGGTATTGGAAACTATAAAATCAACTGAATATTATTTCTGAGCCATGCCTTAGTTGATGTCATTGGAACTGATCCAGTTAGAATTCCTTTTTAGGCCTCCAGAGTGTATGAAGTTTACAAACTTTGGTTGCTTGGTTCCTCCTTGACGGTGAAAGGGAGGGCGAGGAGAAGGAACACTAACTACTGGTAGCGACTAGGAAGTAAGCACGCAGATGGTGACCTGTTGAGGGTGGAACAAACGTTTGGTAGGTCCTGCACGTGTCCTGTTGAGGGTGGTGTAAATCGAAGCGATTGTTGATGAAAGTGAAAAGTGCTGTCTTCCTCCAGTCAAACAAGATCAATTTGAAGGTTGTATAAATTAAAAATGAACAAACGTTTGGTAGGTCCTGCACGTGTCCTGGTGTAAATCGAAGCGATTGGTGATGAAAGTGAAAAGTTCTGTCTTCCTCCAGTCAAACAAGAAGATCAATTTGAAGGTTGTATAAATTAAAAATGAACTTCGGGTGACCTTCAATCCTTCATCCTGTTTGAGGTACAATATCTGCATTGTTGTTTTTCTTTCTATAGTTATTTGCTTGCCTTTAAATTGGAATTAGTTTCTTTTTTTCTTTTACATTAGCAAGGAGTGTATTATACTTTGGATCATTGGGGAACAAATTTTAGGGGTTTGCTCATGTTGTTGGCTGGGAAATCTGGTATTGAATTCCAAGAGTTTGTTGAGGTGTCAAACCCTCCTCAATAGATGGGGTTGGAAATCTAGAAGTAAGATTTTCATTCTCTTAATTCAGTTTAGTCTATTATATATCTTCTATGACATTCATATTTTAGACCCTGTAAGATGTGTCAAGATGTCATTTTTATTATGGGCCATAACAGGCTTCAGGACACGTGAACACTTTTTTGGACAGTTTTTATTGTTTTTTTTAGATTAATGTGTTACTTATGATCAAGAAGCTAAGATGAAAAGTTATGGTTCAGATTTTAAGTTTAAGGGATTGATATCTTTGGACATAAGGAAGAGCTACCTAGAACGGATATGGAAATTGGCGATTCCCCATAACTACAAAGAGAAATGCAGAGAGTCTGGACTAAAAACAACTGCTTGATGTGAGTTTCTCACCTCTTAAATTTTGTCGAGTTGGGTTGTATTTGATCTTAAACGTGTCAATTAAACAAATTAGCCTAAACGTATCAAGTAAAAAAAAAGCTCAAATGGGTTGAAAGTGGCATAAACTATTTTTTAATTTTTTAATATAGATTCGTTTTTTAATATACAAAAAAATTGCTTGATGTGAGTTTCTCACCACTTAATATAATGAGTCAGGTGGGTAAAATGAATGAAAATTAATTAAAAGGAACTTGTCAAACTGGTCGCAAATTTTAATCTCTAGCTAATATGAGAATTTATGTGTCACTTTCTTTTATGTTATTCTAAGGTGATTACTAATTTATTTTGAATTTTTCCTTTACTCCCTTAGCAGTTGGATTTCCTTCCTAGGGTTTTAAAGCTTTTGAAGCACTTGACCTATCATAATTCATAAGAATTGTTGTTTAGAAGCACCAGATCGATTAACAACTTGGTGATATAATGGGAATTCTAGGGTTGGTGATGACATGAACATCTATGAGACAACTGACGATGAGGAACTGAATTTTGATTATAGACAAAAAAATGCAAGGCCTTTATAATATTGCCACATCAGCTTGCAGCACAAAGCACACATGTATCACTTCTAAATCTTACCATGATCAAAATGTACCGGATAATGGAAACTTTTATAAACTATGCACTCTTCGTCATATTGGTTTTTATTTTATTAAGTTGTCACCGCAAACCGCAGGTACAGTCGAATGAAGTATTTGATATAGTCACATGGGACAGAAAATTTTAAGACGGTTGTTGAGCAGTGCTATGGAAAGACGTTTGAACCTGCATGAGAGTTGCTCGAGTGGGAGTTCAAAAGCCATCTGAGATGGCACACACAAGTAAGTTCAGTCTATTACATTATCTTCACATAGTTTGGTTTGCAATATGATTACTAAAAACGGTTTTTAACCAAGTTCCGTTTTTAAGTTATTTGTTGATTACACCGTTTCATGTTTTACTACTTTGTCAATTATATTTTCTATCATTTTATGGTTATAAACTCTTGACAATCGCTTTCTTTTATAAATTAAAGAATGGTGTTTTTGTTCGTAATGCTTTTGATATTTGTGTCCACTTAATGTGGGTGTTTGGGATTGTTTATTTTGAGCTCCTTTTAAGTTTTTTTCTTCTTAAAATTTAGTAGGTCATTTTTGTAGTGTTTGGATAACGTGTTTTGAGAATGAGTTTTAGTGGTTTGAAAATAAGAAAATGAAAAGTTAGATGGTTGCAACCTTTTCAAAAAAGGATATGGAAAAGAAGAAAAGTAGAAGCGTTCCCGAACACCCTCGATATACATTATCTTTGTTTGTTACATTGTTAGCGTAAGCCGTCCAACGGACGGGTATTAAACTAGTTAGTGACGGTTGTCATGGCCCCAACCATGGCAAATTTACCAACATATTAGTTACCAATGGAAGTGTCACCAACTGACCATCGAAGGATGTCCAATATCGACGAAGATTCCTTAGATATGACCGTGGTTTGTGCTGACTTAACTAAACCAAGCCAACCCCAAGACCAATAGTTAGCAATGATCTTCCACCCATTAATATCTGATCGGAGATCTATCTTAGTAAATAATACTAAAAATATCTACAATTTCTGGAAATTAACATACATTATGACTTTAAGAAATAAAAAATTACAAAATCAACAATAATTTATGTAAAGATATAAGAATGACGAACTATCTAGTTACAATGAGGTGGAGTAGTCTGTGGGCTTGGTACTCGCTTGTCTCATATGAATTAACTAATCAATATTGTCTTATGTTTTTTTTAACGGCAAATCTGAATCATTGACAGACCACTGAATTACAAAACCACTTGATCATATCCATCTCCGCTAGGGTATAATGTCTATACACCAATTCAGGAGGAAACCCAATAAATCTAAAAAAACCCCTTGTAGAAATCGAACCCAAAACCTAATGGTGTCTAAGCATTATCCCACCTTCAAAATGTCACTAGACTATAACGATTATTATTAAAAATTGTTCTTAATCATTATTCAAGTTCATTAATTCCGAAGACTTGTTTATGTGGTGTTTAGATCACTGAAACAGAATTTTGTGTTAAACTTACAATCGGGGTTGGGGGGGGGGGGTACTTCTTCTTAATCTGATAACACTTTGTCAATCAATTTTCAAGTTCTTTCAATCAATCAAACAAACCCCAATTTAGTTCAGTTGTCAAATAATTAGTAAATTGATAAACACTGACCACAAATTCCCTGTGAATACGACCATATTTACCTATGCTATTTGAGGTATTTAAGTTACAAAATACTTGTTTTTTATTAGCTCACGACAGCTACATCAAAAACATGAACTGAAGGTATAAAATCTAGAAATATATAAAAATATGAATGGTTCGATTCGGTTAATTTTAGGTAAACGATGGTACAAAAAACAGATAATTTATTTTGGTTAATTCAGGTTTAGTTAATCGATTGTCAGTTAATTCAGTGTTTGGTTGATTTCGGTTTGATTTCGTCTATTTTCGGTTCGGTTTCGATTAACGATTCAGTTATTGCTCACTCTCAGATAATGTTAATCATGTAACATATCATTTTTTTTAATTAAAAAAACTATAACAATACTATACTCAAATTAACAACAATACTATAATCAAATTAAAAAAAATTACAATACTCATTTTTATGGTGTAAAGAAAATTGCATTCATGTGTTCATGCCCAAATGTTGTATGATATTATACATGATTTACATTATATTGTGTCACTCTGATAACTTTCTTGTTATTGTTGACTTCTTATTTCTATGTTCTTTGACTTGGTGTGTTGGTATGATGTTCGTTTTGGAGCCGAGGGTATCTCTGGAAGCAACCTTTCTATCCCTAGGGATAGAGGCAAGGTCTGTCTACATCTCACCCTCCCCAGACTCTATAAGTAGCTTTGCTATTTGTGGGATTTACTGGGTATGGTTGTTGTTGTATTTTTAGGGTGTAATTTAAAAAAAAATATTAACGTACAAAAAAGTTATGACCGTTTAAAAATCGTTGGGTGATTAATTTTTGATATGATGATAAAGTGTAACTAGTAACTATTATGGGTATTTTAAAACGCGTTTTTTCTTCTGTATTATATATATTATTGATATTGACATTAAACTTACTGCCATGTTATGAAAGAATATCTTTGATGGGGCTCACTTACAATGATAGCACGTTTTGCACTCGTTTTAAGTGTTAGACCGTTGGTAACCGCACAGGGTTGAAATGTTGAATGAAATTTGTTCTAGAAACATTGAATATGCTAAATAAGACATGGTTGGCATTGCATTTTGTATTTTGATCTTGCATTCGACATGTGCATGCCCAATTTGTTGACAAGCGTATACGATTCATTTTCAAAAGCAAAATAATCACACGTGCAACTGTTTTTGAAATGATGACATGTATACTACCCAAACACAGTAAAATAGTGTGTGAAAAGAAGTTCAAAGACCAATTTTGACAAATAAAGTTTTAAAAAGATTCCACATGGTGTGAATTATACTACTTTTACGAAACAAGAACAAAATATAAAAAGATTATTAGTTGCATTATTATATTTTTTTGACAGAAAAATATATACATGTGAGCACAAAGAATGATTTCAATGTTAATGAATTTTTAAATTATTCGAATTGAATTTTTTAAATATTTATTTTTTTATTTGAATTCGTATTCGATTTGAATTTATTTGTTTTTAAACTCGAATTCGAATCGAATACAAACCAAATTCGAATAACTTCGATTTAATTTAAATTCATTCTAAACAATAAATTATTTTATTTTCATTTTTAAAAACTACTACAAACTAATTATCTTTAACATAAAATATAATAACTTACAAAATTAAATAAATATCAACATGTTAAAACACCAAAATTTAAAGGATATGTTGGTTACTAATAGCGATTTAAGTTGGGTAAAAATTTAGAAATAAGTAGATAGGGTATTTGTCATTACGTTTGATAAT
Organism: Helianthus annuus; assembly: GCF_002127325.2. Lineage (NCBI taxonomy): Eukaryota > Viridiplantae > Streptophyta > Magnoliopsida > Asterales > Asteraceae > Helianthus > Helianthus annuus. The sequence goes on along the minus strand of NC_035435.2, from coordinate 159,253,355 downwards.
GTTATGAATAATAAACTTGTCAGCTATGGATGTAATTCATACTTTGACCCAAATTGAGAAGTTATATGTGTGTGTATATATATTGAAAAATTATATATAGATTGAGTTCGAAATTTCGAATCGAATCGAATTGAAAATTGTAAATTCGTATTCGATTACTGGACTCGAATACGCAACTCGAATTCAAACCTTGATAATCGAATTCGAATCTAGTCGAATTTCGAATTCGAAACGAATTCTGAACACCCCTATGAAGGACACTTAGAAACATATATTAAAGGGTAAATTACACTTTTCATCCTTTATGTTTGTAGTGGGTTGCAATGGATAGCCTTTAACTTCAATAATTACAGCCACAATCCTTTATTTAAAAAATTCATTTCAGCTTTCATCATTTACCCCTAAGTAGATTAAAATTTTAAGTTAAGTCAGATCACATAAGGGGTAATATTGTCTTTTCTATTTCTTTTTTTCTTTCCCTTCATTTAAATATGAAAAACAATATACAGAACTAATAAATTCTGAAAAATCACTCTCTCTCACACATACTTTGAACACACCCTCTCTCTGTCTCTCTCTCTCACTGTAAACTCTTAAAATCATCACCACCATCAACAAGCCTCCATCATAACCACCACCACCATCAACCACCACCGACCTCCTCACCACCGGCCTTCGCTTGACCACATCCACCATTCACCCCGATTCCAAAGTCTAACTTTTCATCACGAAAACAGAACATGTGAGACCACCACCAAACCTCACCAAATTCGACACCTTTCTAGATTTGAAAATCGTGACCCAATCTACACCCACATAGTGAACCGTAACTTCCCATCACGGTGTAAAACCTTAACTTTGAGTTTGAAACCCTACGATTGGATGTTTAAATAGTGGTGGTAGAAGAATCTGACCGATGAATAGTGTGTTGTGTGAATAATAATCGGAAAATCGCCGGAGAGGATTGAGGGATTAGGATAGCGGCCGGATTGGTTGGTGGTTGCCGGCGGATGACTGAGAAGATCGGAGCAGACTGAAAGCTACCTCTCAGTTTGATCAGCGTGTGTTAATTTGCTATTCTTCTTGTTTTTCTTAGTATGTAAGAGCATTCACCTTCTTGTTAATTTGCTACCTCTCAGTTTGAAAGCTGTGCTTCTTGTTTTTCTGGTATGGAGAGAGAGAGAGAGAGAGAGAGAGAGAGAGAGAGAGAGAGAGAGAGAGAGAGAGAGAGAGAGAGAGAGAGAGAGAGAGAGAGAGAGAGAGAGAGGGGGGTGTTGATTGTAGTTTATGTTTTGTATATATATATTTTTAATATAAAAGGTAAAATTACTAATCTACCCTCATGTGCAAGGCACATACTATATTTAATTGAAAAATTTAACCTGGTTAGTGCTAAAGGACGAAATGTGTAATAAGTTTTCCAAATATAGGATTGTGCCTGTAATTATTAAAGATAAATGCTATCTATTACAACCCGCTACAAACATAAAGAACAAAAAATGTAATTTACCCTGTATTAAATTAATTATATATGAGTAATTAACAAATATATTTACGTATAATATATATATATATGCAAGGTGAGGTTCAATCCACAACAACAAAAAAGTAGAAAGATGGAAAACCATCAAAAAACTCAGTCAAAAAGTTAGTATTTACCTGATTTATTTTTTCAAATTTTTGCATATAATTATAAATACATATAAAAGTTGTTTTAATATAAAAATTTGAAAAAAAAAAATAAAAAAAGTTTAGAAAACATTTCAAAAAAAAAGTTAAAAAACGTTTTAACAAAAAAATATTATTTTTTATTTGAACAAAAAATAAAAACCCGAATAAATTGTATAAAAATAATTTTTTAATAATTTTTAACATGTAAATTAATGATTACTCGATTTTTCACTTTTTTAATGTTCTCCACTAAATCCAACCTGTATATATATATATATATATATATATATATATATATATATATATATATATATATATATATATATATATATATATATATATATATATATATATATATATTTGGTTGTAAGCATATATTAAAAATTTTAAGAAGATATCAGACATGCTAAGACCACCCGTAGTCGCCATTATCCGGCGTTTTCTCCCCCCAAACACGCTCGAAAACGCCAAAACCCCCACCCCTGCCTGTGTGTTTCGGCTTTTTCTTTTGCAAAAAAACCCCTCCGCGTGTTTTGAATCACGCTTTGAACCTCTTGAGTTGGCCAATAAAATTTAATCTTCCTTTTTTAGTCCAATAGTTTTTTTTGTTGGTTTTTTATTTTTATCTAATTCTTTACACCCTTTTAACATAATACCCACATCCCCACTACATCCATTTTAGAAAAACACCCAATAATGCCCCTTGATAATTGGACTGTCACATAACAGAAAACGCCAAGGATGGGGGCATTATTCACCCAAACCACTAGACATGGTCTAACAAATTTTCAACATTTGGAAAACCTAGATGTTTAGAAAATCAATACACAAACCTACGTACTTTATCAGTTTTAGTTTATAGATTCAGATTAGATTAGATAAATTGAGAATATGATTTACGTTCACTACTACCGTATTTGGCTGTGACAACTTTACGAATGAGTATATATTTCATTTTCTAATTTTGCGACCATATTAAGCGGCGTTCATCGTCAAGATATTAGCGATCACTTTGCTACTGACATTTTGCGGTCGTTTACGACAGTTAATTAGCGACCCATCTACGACTGACGGCTAGTGACTGGTTTAATTTATTTTTCCGTACTGTTTTGTGATTGACGATTATTTATAATATCTAGTTAGTTTTATTTCAGTTTTTTTTTTTCAATTGAATATTAATGTTCCAAGTTAATTTCTGGTTCTTATTTTTCATGACTGTACGACCGAAATTGATTTAACTTCAATATAGTTTCTAGTTTTTGTGACCCTTTTACAAGCAAATATTAATTTTTAATTTAGTTATATTTTCTGTATTTTTTGCGATGTTTATGTGATGGATAAAAACTTTTAAGTTTTAACTTGTGTTTTTATTTTCGTTTTAATTTATGTGATGTATGAAAACTTTTAACTTGTGTTTTTATTTCCGTTTTACACTTTGAGACTGTAAAACCCGTGAGTATCACAATGATATCAATCTAACCTTGTGAGAGTGCGGAAACCAAACACAAGGTGATTCAAGAAACAATATAAAGATCAAATAACAAATAATAAAGATGAATCAAACCGAAACTTGCATTCAACTGAAACGATGACTGATACAAGATCGGATGGAACTCGGTTCCCTTGCTTGGTGTCGCCTGTCCTTTACTCGATGTCAACAACCCCTAATCAAGTGATTAGGGGTGTTTATATACAAAACATATTAGGGCCGAAAACACTCTTGGCCCATGCGACACCTATTCTAGCCCAACCCACAATGTTTAACCCAAAACATAGTTAACTAATTACTAATCAATCCCTAAACGTTGTTAACCTACATGAATAAACCTTCAGGTTCCAACAATCTCCCCCTAGGTTTATGCATGCAGGTTCTTCTGTCTTCAGCTGCTTTGATGACCACCACTCATATTATCCTTGTATCCACCAAATCCCCGCTTATGAATATGCATAACAGAGGCTACTGCAGACGTCCACCCCTTAGCAATTTCTTCATACTTTTCAGTGGCTCTGATTTGGTTGCTCGCCAGTACTTCAATATCTTCAACTGCAAGATTTAACAAATCAATTTGATCGACCAAACAATAGCTTTCATCTCCATCACAAACAATCACAGCTTGACCAAGACGTTCATTATACGCCCAAAAATGCATTGTCTTCAGCGCCCCTTTCGGAATCTTTCTTACCAAAGGAATCGTCTTTTCTTTGTCAGTAGCGGGCCAGTGCACTATCTTCATCCGCTTGTTCGTATATGGATCCCTGATTCCTTTTGCTGGTTTAACAGTGGTATCTGCTGTACGCATCGAGGGAAAACCTTTGGCAACTTCCCTTTTCAATCTCTCGAAGAACATGTGACCAGGTCCATTAAGCTTATCATCCACATAAGGTTTATTTACCAAATCTGTTAAATCTACCTTAGTGAATGACTGAAATTGCCCTGAACGCTTGTACCATTCAACCGGTCCAACTTTTCTCTTAATCCACCACCTGTTACGATCATGATCATAACCCCAGCTAACAACACCAGATCGATTCCCTTTCTTGTCGTAGAGAGTTTCACCAACATCCATCAAATGATGTGTAGCACGTGCATCTTCATCATCAGGATTTGCATTTTTGTTCTTCAGAATTACAAACTCTCTCTTCTTCTTCAACCTCTCTGCTTTCGCTTTCTCTGCTTCTGGATCAGTAACCCTTTCAAAGTACTTTTCCATAGCAGCAGCCTTTTCAGCATTATCTTTCTCAAAAGCTTTCTTTCTGTTCTCTACATCAGTGGGATCAGAAAACTCTTGACCAAATTTCTTTTCAAGCTTGCCTCGCAGATCATAAACAATATTGAACAATAGACCAACATCTCCCTGCAGTTGCTCAATCTGTTGATCTTTCTTCACAATGGTGTCTTCAAGTTGTATGATCTTTGCATCTTTATGAATAGAATCTTGTTCGAGCACAACCAAACGTTTCTTCATTTCTCTCATACTTATAAACTCATCATCATCACTGGAATCACTGTCGAAAGGCATTCTGAGTGGTTCAATAGGCCGTTTACCACTTGAACTGCCCGGTTCTTCATGAATAGTACCAGAAGGTCCAGCACTAACAGTTTCAGAAGGCCCAGCTTCAGTGTGAGCTTCAACATTAGGTACAGCTTCAGTTTGAACTTCAACATTAGGCACAACTTCATTTTGAGCTTCAACATTTGCCATAACTGTATCATCACCTTGAATTCCAGCATCAGACTCAAAGAAATTATCTGTAGTGGTGGTGGTGTCATCAACATTTGTTTCGAAATCAAAATTATATAAACCTTCAGCATCATCAGCAACAGTTACGGATTGATCTTTGCTTTGTTCGATAAACATTCCGGGTCTCGGATCCCGTCTTTTCCTTTTTAACGGAATAGCATCAGAATCCCGTGAGCTTTCTTCTGGCTCTTCAGTAGATACTGACAGATTGGTAGGAGGATTACCCATCGTATCAGCCACTTTCTTTAACAACATAGCCAAATTTTCAGCAGAAATCACCGGATTAACTGTAGAAACAGCATCAGCATTGACTTCAGGAGGAAGTTCAAAGTCATCATCATCAGAATCACATGCAATCTCAACACCTTCATCGTCAGAGTTAATAGTGATACGCTCTGGCTCTGGCTCATTTTCAGTACTCCTTTGAATGTCATGTTCTTCAGCAACTATGGCACGTGCAGGTACGGCTAGTGCCCTGACTGGATTTTCAACAACATTTTCGGTCTCTGCAAACTGACCGAACTTCTCTAACTCAATCAAACCCTCAAACTTCTTCTCTGTTCCTTTCTTTGTTGTAAGGGTACCAAAGCAGGAAGGACCCATGGGCTTTAACTCTAGCGTGTTACCTAATCTCTTCAATTCAGGATAACGAGCATTTAGAATCATCTGCACAAATCTAGGATACATCAAAAACTTATCCTTTCGTAGCCCAATAGCATTCCTTTTCATTGCTTCTAGAACGTATCGTGAATAGTTGAACGGCTCATTTGTAATCACGCAAATCAATGCAGCCGTCTGCGTTGTGTTTAGTTGATCAATTCCCCCTCGGTTCTCTGTCATGCACAACAGAAACATGTGCAATAATAGACGCCAGTACGGATGAACAAACTTCTTAACCAATGGAGGAAATCGTCCTTCATAGCTTAGTCGTGGCAAAATAGCTTCAATTGCTCCAGCAGCAAGCTCGATTGGATCTGTTTCCTGATCATTGAACTGCAATACATCCCTGATAACCTGCTCCGTCACAATGATCTTCGTCCCGTCAATCTCAGCAGCTATTGCTCCCTTTCCTTCAATAATTTCCACCTTTGCAGTCTTCCAGAAATCTCGTATAAGACTTTCATACACAACCGGATTGTCTCGAAGAGCGTGAACAATACGGCATGTATTTAGCCCTTTGATCAAAGACGTGAACAGCTGCTTATGCTTTACAGGTGGAGGTGCCAAATATGCTACTTGATTGTGCGATGCAATAAACTTCAGATCCATTTTCCTGATGATGATCTAACTTGATTGCGAGTCGCAACCGGATTTGAGTCGGAATCTTGATTGCGGCCGGAATTTCGAGAGAGAACTTGAACGAGAAAGCGAGTGAATAATGAAGAATGACTCGCAATCACCCTTTTATATGATCACTGTTTCTCATGGGCCAAGTCTATTGGGCTTGGGCCTGATGGACTTGGGCTCAATAAATATTTTCAGCACTTGGGCTCAACAAAGTAATTTTCAAAAACTGATTTAAACAACCCAATTAAGAAACTGATTTTTTTTTTTTTTTTTAATAATAACCCATCAAACCCATTGAGCATTATTTTGCAAAACAAAACCTAAAACAAAAATAAATAATAAAATATTATTTACAAAAATAAATCAGGAAATTTGCATAGATGCTCAGGGATCAAATCACAGGGTCTCGGGCATGACTTCACTTATCAACACTGATCTACTAGAGGATGATCTAGACGATTGCCAGTATATTTGTCCTCTTAAACTCATCTCCCTAGATCTTTTCCATATAACTGCCTGTATCTCTTTTTATCATGTTTTGATATTTTTAATAATGAGCACCCGAACAAATACTAATCAAATCCCGGAATTATGCACAGCTCACTCTATCATGCAAGCAGTTTCCCTACCACATATTTCACAAGCCCAATCCAAATTTCTGAAATCTTAACTGGGAGTAGGTTGAGAAGAGAACAGAATAGATCTTTTGCAGAGATGGTATAATATACAGATCAAATGAGTTTTCTCAATTTGATATAGGTTTATTGGGTTTCTTTTGGGCACTAGAGGGCCTCTTTCGGGTGTTAATTGATCTACAGATCGACAACGTACAGCTAGGTCAGCATGTATCTGGATGCAGCAGAAGCTGACGTTGCCTAGCACCTCCAGGTCAGCATGTATCTGGATGCAGCAGAGGAGGTACACGACTTTTTCAGATAAGATTTCAGAATCAGACCGAAATTGTGTGTATCGGGAAAAGCATACAAACATTCAAATAGACATGAGCTAATTCCAAGTGATTTTCTTTTCTGAGGTCATGTACTGGTTTAGTTCTGAACAGAAACAGCTATTGTTTCCAATCTTAAGGATAGAGCCTACCAACACATCATACTAGAGTCAAACAATTTCGATACTGGTCTTACATGAGTCAGCCCTTGACCATAAAGTGAAAATTCATTTCATTTCCCAGTTCAGCCATACTTCCTTTTGAAACTCTTTTTGTATTTTTCGATTTTTAATGTTTTTGTATTTTTCGATTTTTTCAATGTTTTTGTATTTTTCGATTTTTCTCCCCCTAAATTTGTGCATAAATAAAAACTACCTAAGAATAGAAAACTTTATGAACAAATTTACCTACGAAAAACAAAACAAAACAAAATATGCTCAATCAGTAAAACGGATCATTTTTAGAAAATCCACAAGCACTCTGAATTTCGAGCTGCTGACAGGTTTAGTGAACAAATCGGCAGCATTTGCATCTGTGTCGATTTGTTCAAGCGTAATCAGACCTCTGTCAAAACAGTCTCGAATGAAATGAACTTTAATATCGATGTGCTTGGTTTTGGAGTGAAAAACAGGATTTCTAACAATTTGTATTGCAGCATCATTATCGCAGTAAATAGTAGTGTTAAGATATGTCAAACCATAATCCTGCAATTGATGTTGCATCCACACCACTTGAGAGCAAGAAGCAGAAGCAGCAACATACTCAGCTTCAGCTGTGGATATCGCCACCGTTTGTTGTTTCTTGCACTGCCAAGAAATGAGCCGATCACCCAAAAATTGACATCCCGCAGAAGTGGATTTCCTGTCACTGTCAGTACCTCCAAAATTGCTGTCAGAGAAAGCAAACAAGTCAAAATTGGAATCTCTGGGATACCACAGACCAAACCGAGGTCGGCCTTTTAGATACCGAAAGATCCGTTTAACAGCAATAAGATGAGAAGTTTTAGGATTAGCCTGATAGCGTGCACAGTTGCAAACAGCAAACATGATGTCCGGACGGCTAGCTGTGAGATACATCAATGACCCAATCATTGACCTATATTGACGTTGATTTACAGACTCTCCTTCTTCATCTTCAGTCAACAATGGTCTCTCAGCCATAGGTGTCTCAGCAGGCTTTGCATCCGTGAACTTGAACTTTGCCAGCATATCATCCACATACTTCCCTTGATGAATCAGAATTCCTTGCGAACTCTGCTTGACTTGAAGGCCCAAAAACAGAGTCATCTCCCCCAGAGCACTCATTTCAAACTTTTTCTTCATAACGCTCTCGAATTCCTTGCATAGATCCTCGCTTGTTGATCCGAAAATAATATCATCAACGTAGATTTGAACCAAGATTTGATCACTGCCTACCCTCTTGATGAACAGAGTCTGGTCAATAGTGCCACGTGTGTATCCATGAGCCAACAGATGTTCTGTTAGGGTGGCATACCAAGCTCGAGGAGCCTGGTGTAACCCATACAGTGCCTTGTCTAACTTGTAGGCATAATCAGGATGATCTGGATGCACGAATCCTGGCGGTTGTTCGACAAAAATTTCCTCCTTCACATCTCCATAGAGAAACGCGGTCTTGACATCCATCTGGTAAACAGTGAATCCCATGTATGACGCGTAAGCCAAAAAGATCCGGATGGCTTCAAGTCGTGCAACCGGAGCATATACTTCATCATAATCCAGTCCTTCGATTTGCCTAAATCCCTGAACCACCAGTCTTGCTTTGTTTCGAACAATGACACCTGCAGAATCCTGCTTGTTTCGAAATACCCATCTAGTTCCAAGCTTACGCTTTCCTGCTGGCAACTTGACAAGCTTCCATACTCCAAGTTTTTCAAACTGGTTCAGCTCTTCGTGCATAGCATCTACCCAGCCAGGTTCCTGCAAAGCTATATCAATGGTTTTAGGTTCGATTTGAGAAAGATAACTAGAATATAAGCAAGTGTTAATGGTCCCTGATTGACTCCTGGTCAAAATTCCTGCATTTACAGGACCAATCACATTTTCGATTGGGTGATTGCGTTGAACGCTCGTCGGTATGGCCAAATCTGGTACCGTCTCCTCTTCAGTGGTGGTGTTGCTACACTCCCCCTCATCAGGTGCACTTGTAGTGTGAATTACAGGAGAAGTGACTGTACAATCCTCAGGGATTGGATCAGGAAACATTGCAGAGTCACTGGTTGATGCACCTTCAGAGGATTGATTGACCATCGGTGTCGGTGTAGGATGTTGCGTGAACACCATTCCCGGTGGATCAACAGTATGATGCTTCACAATTTCTTCCATCTGTACTTCGTCCTCTGTATCTTCAAACGACAATGGTTGTTTTGGAACTGATTCACCTGCAACTGAAACATCACTTGACAAAATGTTAAATGATTTAAACAGAGCAGAATAATCATATAACCAATCTGGACCAACTCTAGCGTCCGTAGCATTCTCTTCAAGCCATTCAATGTTGCACGACTCAACGACTTTCCTAGTTACTTTGTTGTATACCCTATAAGCAGAGCCTTTAGCATATCCAACAAAGTAACATTCGTCACCTTTGACTTCAAACTTTCCATTTGAGTCCATTAGTAATAATACACATGGACAACCAAAAATACGAAAGTGTGAAACCGAAGGTTTATGTCCTTCCAGAATCTCATAAGGGGTTTTCATGTGACGTTTATTAACTAAAGCATGATTCTGGATATAACAAGCCGTGCTAACAGCTTCGGCTCAAAAGAAGCTAGGAAGCTTTGAATCAGCCAGCATTGTACAGCTGCCTCAATTAGAGTACGATTCCTTCTTTCAGCCACTCCATTCTGTTGTGGAGTGCGAGGCGCACTGAACTGTCGATCAATTCCCTTTTCACTGCAGAACGTATCCAAAGTAACATTCTTGAATTCTGTCCCATTGTCTGATCGAATAACCTTCACCTTAGTACTCGCTTGATTTTCAGCCAATGTAATGAACTGTTTCACCAGTGCAGCAGTTTCGTTTTTGTGACTAAGAAAATACACCCAAGTGTAGCGAGAGTAATCATCGACGATTACTAGACAGTAGGCTTTCTTCCCGATACTCAACACATTCACTGGACCAAAAAGATCCATGTGAAGTAGTTCGAGTACAGCTTTTGTCGAGGGTACTGGTTTAGACTTGTGAGGTTTTCGATGAGCCTTCCCTTTCGCACAAGCAACACACTTCTCCACCAACATGAAATCCTTGATCGGAAGATCTCGTACCAATTGACCTTTAGCTAGACGATTCAGATTTTTCATATTCACGTGCCCGAGTCGACGGTGCCACAATAAACCATCATGCTCTGAAATCTTCGAGAATAAGCAGGTGATCTCTTCACACGGCTTCTTGTTCATATCAATGACGTAAGCGTTTCCTTTTCTTTCAGCAGTCATCAAGAACCAGTCTTCTGGAATAACGATCCCAGGCTTCAGAACATGACATCCCTTCTTCGTAAAATGAACTGAATTCCCTCTATCACAAATCTGCGAAATGCTCAACAGATTGTGTTTCAGTTCTGGAACATAATTGACATTTTCAAAGCTGAGAACACCGTTTTGAACAGTTCCTTTCAAAGTGATTCTGCCAGATTCACCTCCCGCAAATGAGACATATCCACCATTAAATTCTTTGACATTCACAAGTTGGGATAAGTCTCCTGTCATGTGCCTGGAACAGCCACTATCCATGTACCAGAGGCGCACGGTAGTCCTCCACAGCTGTTCCTGCACGAGTAGCGGGATTAGTTAGATTTAGGAACCCAGCCCATAGTGGATCTGGGTTTCCCTTGAGCATCGAAATACGTTACTCTCTGCCACACTAAATTCTCTTTGTTTAGAAATTTTGAAACATTTCTGTTTGCGGCCTTTTGATGATATGACTTCATTGGATTGGATTGCATGCCATTGACCTTAGGTTTCCAAAACTGTCTTGACCAGTTAGAATTTAAACTTTCAAATGCGTTACCAAAATAATTTCTCCGATTACGCTGAAAATTTGTTTGTCGGTTCTGATTATGGCGTTTGGCTGCATTCCAATCCTGATCAGAAGGTCTAGTCCTATGATGATCGTTGCTCTTCATCGCCTTAGTCTGAGCAGACTTCATAGACTCCGAACATTTAGATCGATTAGACGTAACTTTCTGATTTCGCCCTGATGGTTTCTTGTCTGGTGTCCTTGGGAGTTTACCACAATTTCTGGCAATGTGGCCGGCAATGCCACAGTTAAAACATGTTTGACGCTTCACATTTTGAACATTTTTGACATTAGGTCTCTGCTTGTTCGATTTCGTGTGATTCAACGTTTTAGTTTTCTGACCATGTTTGACTTGTGGTTTTTCTTTAATCAACTTTTCTTCTGATGATTTCACCTTTTTACCAACCCCCTTTTCCTTTTCACTTACTCTTGATTCCGAATTTGAACATGTATGAGCTTCATCCAAATGCGTTTTATCAACACATTTATCATCTGAAACTGATTCAGGTTCACTTTCCGAGCAAGAAGAAGTTTCAACAATATGCTCTTCCTTAATGCATTTCTCGAGTGAAACTGATTCAGGTTCACTTTCTGATCCTGAAGAAGTTTCATCAACATGCACTTCCTTAATGCATTTCTCGAGTGAAACTGATTCAGGTTCACTTTCTGATCCTGAAGAAGTTTCATCAACATGCATTTCCTCAGAGCATTTACTTTGTGACACCGATTCTGATTCATTTGGTAATTCGGTTTCCAATGGGGTCCCACTAGATTCAACATTAGGGACACCCACTAAGACAGATTCAGAAGAAGAATCAGGATACACTTGATTTTCTTGAGAAATAGTTTCAGTGGTTTCACTGAATGCATCCTTGGGGACCGCACCTGTAACATTATCACAAGCTGAAACATTTGATATGTTATCATCACAAGCATTAGCTGAAAAACAATCATCACCACACATATTGTTCAAATCATCCACACAAACATTATCAGTTTTGCCCAAAACAGCAGGCTCACAAGACGAAACAAACGCAGAAAACGATGCAAACAAAGAATTAGTAAAAGCAATGTCAGACTCAGTTGGTTCAGAATAAAGTTCAAAATAAGGTTCAGAAACGTTTGAAACAATAACTGGTTCACTCCCATGAACATCATCACATCTTACTTCAGAGCTATCATCTGCACATGACAACGAGATGTTAGGATCAATTGTGCCTTTAGGAATAAACTTTAAAGGCGAGGACTTTTGTGGCTCAACAGGTTTGTTGTGAACAGACGATTTGCTAGATGAGCCATAAGTCATTTTGCTTTCATTCAAGATCTCCTCCTCAGACATTGGCAAATAAGTGTAATTGTTATTGTATGGAGGAGGAGTCTGATTGTAACCCAAACCCGACCCTTTCTTTTTAGAGTAAGCCAATTGTTCATCACACAGATTTTTTACTAACTTACTGGAGGAATCAAATTTCTTGATGTTTAATTGATTGATTTGGTATTTGTCTCTTACATTCTCCAGTTCCTTAGTTACTTCACATAATTTTTCTTTGACTATCATGAGTTGGGCTTTAGCTACACTGACATCGTCCTTTAGTTGAACGATGTCCTTACGCTGAGCTTCGACTTTCTCTTTGAAAAGTTTTTCATTTTTCGTTAAAGTGAAATTTTTTCTTTTAATTTCATTGTAATCTCTGATTAGCTCAGCGTTGTGTATTCTATAAGCCTCAACACGTTCCCTACATTCAGGAGTGCAGAAAACTGAAATTACCTCTTCTTTGGTGAGACCTTTGACAGGTGCTGACAGGATTTGAGTCATGAAAGCGAAATTGTCAGCAGCAGTCTCTTCCTGTGGCTCAGGGTCATGCTCGTTTGAGGTCATGAAAGCAATGTTAGAAGTTGCAGCTTGATTATCTGGAGCTGATATGTTCAGACGCTCAATCTCAGAAGACCAGTCAAAGTTGACATTTGGCTGCACCACCAGCGCTTGTGCTAATCCCTGCGGCTGTGGACTTCCAGAGGCAGCTGCATCTGCTATACTTGTAGTGGACACAAGAGCCCTTTCTCGATTAGGAGTAGCTGGTTGTGCAGGAGTTGTAGGATTCTGATCTCTGTTCATGGGTGGCTTCGGGCAGTTCCTAGCATAGTGTCCTTCCTCATGACAGTTGAAACAGCGAAGATTGAAGGGCACTTTAGAAGCTCCATTCCAAGCGTTACCCCACCTGTTTTTACCCGTTCTCTTCACAAACTTTTGAGCTCTGAATGCCGCCATTGCCATTTGCCAGGTGATATCCATTTCTTCAACATCATCTGGATGAATCTGCGACAAATCATCTTGACTCCACTTTGGTGGATCAAGCTTCCCTGCAAGAAAAGCATTCAAACAGTTGATTACAGAAGCTGCTATGTCTAGCTTTTCCTTTGACTGACTTGCGAAGAATGCCATCATCTCATTGTTCGTAGAGTGAGCAGAAGCAGAGGCAGCAGCAGATGCCTTTCCAGCATTTTGAACTGAAGCTGGAGAAGCTGGAGAGACGATTTGATTTGAGGATCCAGATTGAGAGACAGAGGAATTATTGCGAAACATCTGAAAGCCTCCTTGTGATAGAAGAGCTGTGTTGCTGTCGCTAGACGTGGTGGGAGCAATTGAGAATCCAGCAGCCAGCATGCTATTCTTGTAATTAGTCTCTCTCTGTTTATCATCCAATTCACAAGCTTTGATGTGTGAAATCATTTCTGACAATGTACATCTTGCAAGATCTTTGGTTTTCTTAATCATGGCCACATGATGATCCCAACTCTTGGGCAGTGCATTTAGAAGTTGTCTGTTGGTGGATGCGTTTGAGGTGTGAATTTCTTCCATTTGCATTTGAGTCACCAGTTTAACAAACCTTTGAATCTGATTATCCACCGTCTCACCATAGATATGGTTGAAGTTGTTGAAGTTTTGTTGCAGCAAGTTCCTTCGACTTTCTTTCATGTCTTCATTCCCTTCATACACTTCGACCAGAGAATCCCACAATTCCTTGGCAGATTTACAGGTGCGAAAACCCATGGCAATATTAGGACCCAAACCCATGGTCAAGTAAGAGAAAGCTCGATCATCTTCTTCAACAATAAGCAAATCATCTTCAGTGTATAGTTCTCGAGGCTTCTTTATTTTAACATCAGGTTCTGTAGGACTTTCCATCATAATTTCCCTAGGTCCCCTCAAGATGCTGCGCCATAGCTTGTAATCTTTAACCTTAAGATGCTGTTCAAAGCGCCACTTCCACTCGGGAAAGTCGTTGGCATCAGTTAACCTAGGAATGCGTGATGTGGTTCCAAGCTTTGAATCAAGTTCTTGTTGCTGAGTTAGGGTAGACAATTCACTGTTGGTGGTTGACATTGCTAATTAATCAGTTAATTAATTAATTAATTTTATTTAGTCCAAAGTCAACAGTCCAAATGTCCGTCACAATTTGTCGTTGCGAGTCGAAACGGGGTTGCGAGTCGAATTTGCGAGTCGTGATTGAAGATGGTTGCGAGTCAAGTCAACCTTGGATGCGAGTCGTAACCGGAATGGTTGCGAGTCGTAACAAGACAGGATGAGCCGAAACCACGATTGCGAGTGAAGATCAAACAAGCCGGTTGCGAGTCGTAACTGGGCAAGATGAACCGAAACCAAGACTGATTGCGAGTCGTAACTGAAACGTGATGAACCGCAACTAAGAGATTGCGAGTCGTAACCTGCAAAACAAAAGTGATAAGAACTGTTTACTCGCAATCCCGACTTTTCAGCAAATTCCAAAATTCAAAGATATTGTAATCTTTGAATCTGTTGCACCGAAATCCCGAAAAATCAGCAAACACCAATGCTGAAATCAACAGAACCAAAATCAGTGATTTTTCAATGATTTTTTTTAAGAATAGTCGATGAACAAATCTGCAAACACACTTCAACAACCGGATCAGTAATATATGAAACTTCTTGAATCCGATTGATATCAAAACCGAGCCCTTGAATGGCTTCAATGGCTCTGATACCAATTGTAAAACCCGTGAGGATCACAATGATATCAATCTAACCTTGTGAGAGTGCGGAAACCAAACACAAGGTGATTCAAGAAACAATATAAAGATCAAATAACAAATAATAAAGATGAATCAAACCGAAACTTGCATTCAACTGAAACGATGACTGATACAAGATCGGATGGAACTCGGTTCCCTTGCTTGGTGTCGCCTGTCCTTTACTCGATGTCAACAACCCCTAATCAAGTGATTAGGGGTGTTTATATACAAAACATATTAGGGCCGAAAACACTCTTGGCCCATGCGACACCTATTCTAGCCCAACCCACAATGTTTAACCCAAAACATAGTTAACTAATTACTAATCAATCCCTAAACGTTGTTAACCTACATGAATAAACCTTCAGGTTCCAACAAAGACTGAATAATTAACTTCTAAATTCAATTTCTTATTATACTTGTATGCGGTCGACAATTATGTTTTATTTCAAAATTTTTACATTAGTTTTTACAATTATTTTACCATATTGGTACAATAATTTCTGTTTTTTACGACCAATTTTATTAACAATTGAAAAAAACCAACACAAACAGAAGCTAGATGCTAGATACAAGGTAAACAAAAAAAAATATAATCTTAACTCTCAAGTAAACGAGAAAATACACCATTAAGATCATGCTCTATTCTATAACTTGAATCGCGTCTTTCACCAACAAAAAAGCCTGGGTTTTGACGTCAAATAATCAAGATATTAGAGCATTCTCATCCAAACCACCAAAATCTGTGTGGGGGGTTTTTAAAATATAAGAAGTATAAAAAGTGGTTGTGAGTGGAGGAGAGAGAAAATGTTACTGTTCATCTGTATATTTGGGGGGACACTGTTCACCCCCTATACTTTTTTTAATATATATTGAAAGTGGTTGTGAGTGGAGGAGAGAGAAAATGTAATATATATTGAAAAGGAGAGAGAAAAAGTATTTGTTTTTAGTGGAAATATAGTGATATAGGAGTTGTTTTTTAGTGGAATGTATGTATATTTTTAGTGGATTGGATGTGAATGCTCTTAGGACCGGCTTATTTTAAAAGATCCTGTCATTAATTATGAGCTTTTCATATGCAACAACAAGCAATAAAATTACTGATTACCTTCCTGTTGATATCATTACTTTAAATATTCATTTGCGGCTCCAGAAGAACCTTGATCGAGAAAGCATAGACAAGAGGAATTTTGCACTAGATAATAATCTTTTGCCGTATCAATGTTGCAATCAGACACTAGTTGAATAGATGCTCTGTCAAATTCACATAACAATATAGGGATGCTTAGATTACTTTTGTGTAGCGCTGCTAAAGTAGTGATAAGATCCTGTTTCATTCTCCAACCGAATATATTCACTTTTATTGAAACTCATTTCATTTATTCCAATCGTTGACACAAACGCAGCTGCAGGTATTTGAATTGTAAGATTAAATATATTACGTATTAATATTTAATCTGTAGCCATCTTAATCATTTACATTATAGAGATCAAAATATATAATAACCTATTATTTAATTAGTTGGTAATTGTTGATGGACCATATTACCCTTAGTAACTAATTAGGTTTCCTCCTGGGTGCTTATATAAGGAGAATTATGTGGAGGTTTAAGGGTTACTCAGTTACACAATTACACCACCCCATTAGCCTTAACATCATCACGAAACCTCCTCTCCATAACCGATACCCTTTTCGGTTTCTAAGTCCCCATCATCAGTCAGCACCCTAAGGAGGAACCAGATCAAGATGACAGGCATGTCGAACTCCCTAACTGGATTCTCCTCTGCACTATCTGCTGTGACAGGTATGATTTACATGTTTTCCTTCATGCTCAAACAGAACTGAACCAACATGTGGTATCAGAGCATATGTTGATTAGTCAGTTCTGTTTTTCGTATCCATAATTCTGGGATTGAAACTTGGAAAACGGATTATTTTCTTTATAATTTCAAAACCGTCACAGCCGGTTTCGAGTCATGAAGATCGACTCGAAATCATGATTTTCGGAAAAAGATTAATGATATGTTCATTCGGAATTAACTTGTTTATGTTTAACTGAAATCTGTTTAGAAAAAAAAACTATTAAAATTCAGGTTTTGGGTTCCAGAATTTATGTTTTATGTTTTAGGGTTCATCATGTTCTTGAGAAAATTTGAAGTATTCTGTTATGATTTGGAATATGATTTGGATTATTAAGTGTTTTTCCTGGTTTTGATCTATTTTTGTCCTCTAAATTTTTAGAAAACTGTTAAAAAGATAAGCAGATTACAATTTCGAAATATGTTGATAAAATTAGATCAGCTTATAACAGGAAAGAATATCTCTTAATCCCTTAGATTTCGAATTTTCGGTTATGATATCACAATTAACAGCTGTTGACGAGGTTGCTACTCGAGACCATGAGGTTGCTACTCGAGACCATGAGGTTGCTACTCGAGACCATGAGGTTGCTACTCGAGATCATAAGGTCATTACTCGAGACCATGAGGTTGCTACTCGAGAGCAAAAGGTCTACAACTCGCAACCATAACGTCATTACTCGAGACCGTGGTTGCGACTCGCAACCATAACGTCATTACTCGAGACCGTAGTTGCGACTCGCAACCATAACGTCATTAGTCGAGACCGTAGTTGCGACTCGCAACCATAACGTCATTACTCGAGACCGTAGTTGCGACTCGCAACCATAACGTCATTAGTCGAGACCGTAGTTGTGACTCGCAACCATAACGTCATTACTCGAGATCGTGGTTGCGACTCGAAATCTCATTATTCGATCCGCGCTAACGGGTAGTTTGCTATTAAATAAATGGTTTTGTAATTTACTTAGTTAATTAATCAGAATCAGATAATGTAATGTTTTACAAAACCAGAATAGCTTAACTTGAATGAGCTTTTGATATATCATTTCTGGCCAAAGCTGACTTGATACATCTACTTATCATTCAAGTATTACGAAAGCTATGCTAAGTGTGCATCATAAGCATGAATGTTTTAATATCTGGCCAAAGCTGATTTAATTCTTTCATAGATGGCATACTTAGCAAGTGCATAACTAAAGTGATTGTTTCAATTTCTGGCCAAAGCTGATTTGTTACAACCACTTTGCACATATGCTTAAATGATTACACTTCTGGCCAAAGCTGTTTTGTCTTCGTTTAAGTAGAATTTTTTTAGTTAAGTCTATTATTTTGATGTTAGTAATAGACATTATCACAGCTTCGTTATGTAAAATGGTCATTATTTTGCCTGCCTTATTTTAACGTGCTCATAGATCACATTAGGATTTCTTCCTTAGTATCATAACTTGCTCATCTTATTTCAACTATCAGCACCCAACTGCGGGATTCCACCTTTGACTGGTGATAACTTTGCTGCATGGAAGGATGCTCTCATGCTTACTCTCGGATTGCTTGATTTTGATTATGCTCTAAGAGAGAAAAAGCCAGCGGACCTTACCACTCAAAGTACTACTGCTGAGCAGTTAACTCATGAAAAGTGGACTAAGTGTAACCGCATGTCTCTCATGTTTATGAAGCAATCCATAAGCAATGCAATCAGGGGAGCTATTCCTGATTCTGAAGATGCTAAAACCTACTTGGAACATGTGGAGGCTCAGTTCAAAGGGACGTCTAAGGCGCACGCTAGTACTCTTATTCTCAAGCTGGTGACAACTAAGTATGATGGGAGGAGCGGTATTCGCGAGCACATCATCATGATGAATGACATGGCCAATAAGCTGAAGGGGCTGGAAATGGAAATCAGTGATGGTTTCCTTGTTCATTTCATCATTACTTCGCTTCCTTCATCCTTTGAAGCATTTAAGATCAACTACAACACTCAGAAGGAAAAATGGACGATGAGTGAGCTGGTCGCCATTTGCGTACAGGAGGAAGAGCGCATGAGGATGGATCGCACTACTGACGTTGCAAACTTCACTACCTCCAATCCTAAGAAAAGGAAGAACAATTATCATAGGAAGGATGCTTCTAAAGTCCATAAGCCTAATTCTAATACAAGTGCACCTTCCAGCTCTAAGAACTCCTTAGGCAGTATCCGCTGCAAGTTCTGTAAAAAGACAGGACACATGCAGAAGGAATGCCCTGACTTTAAGGAGTGGCTGGCTAAGAAAGGTAACGATTATTTTATGATACTTGAGTCCTATAATTTAAGTGTTCCTGCTAATTCTTGGTGGTTTGATTCTGGTTCTATGGTTCATGTTACCAATTCTACTCAGGGATTCCTTTCAATCCGGAAGCTGGAAAGAAACCAAAGAACGCTTAAGGTTGGGGATGATCGAGAATTAGAAGTGAAGGCCATTGGAACATTACAATTAGTTATGAAAACTGGTTTATGTATTAAACTTTATGATACCTTATATGTTCCTGAGGTAACTCGGAACCTTGTATCAGGACCAAAGTTAGACATGGACGGTTTTATTGTTTCCCATGGTCATCGCAAACTCTCTATCCATTATGATTCTGTTCTTTATGGTACTGGTGTTCTGGATGGAGGTCTCTATAGATTAGAACTAGATGATGGCTTTTCCAAATCTTTGTTGTCATATAACATTAATGAATCACTCACAAAGATGGACGAGAAACGAGACTTAGAGACTTCATCCATGTTGTGGCATCAGCGTTTAGGCCACATTTCAAAAGAGCGATTAAATCGTCTCGTAAAGGATGAAGTCTTACTTCCTCTCGATTTCTCTGACTTTGGAACATGTGTCAAATGTCTTAAAGGTAAAATGACATTAGCGAATAAGAAAGGTGCCACTAGGAGCTCTAATTTATTAGAACTCATTCACACTGACATTAGTGGCCCCTACCAAATCGCTGGCATAACAGGACATACTTCATTTATCACTTTTATTGATGATTATTCTCGTTACATGTACTTGTATCTTATTAAGGAGAAATCTGAATCTCTAACAACTTTTAAAGATTATAAGGCTGAAGTTGAAAAGCAATTAGATCGTCAGATTAAAGTTGTGAGATCAGATAGAGGCGGTGAGTATTATGGAAGACATACTGATGTGGGTCAAGCTCCTGGTCCATTTTATGAGTTTTGTAAGGGCCAGGGGATTGTGAACCAATACACCATGCCTGGTACACCTCAGCAGAACGGTGTCGCTGAAAGAAGAAACCGTACCCTTATGAACATGGTGCGCAGTATGTTAGCCAACACTAACTTACCATTATTCCTCTGGACTGAAGCGTTGAAAGCAACTGTTCATATACTCAATAGAGTTCCTTCTAAGTCTGTCCCTAAAACTCCTTATGAACTTTGGACAGGAAGGAAACCGAGTCTTAAATATATGAAAGTATGGGGCTGCATTGCTGAAGCAAAACTTTACAATCCTTTCCTAAGGAAACTTGACCCTAAGACAGTTACCTGTTTCTTTATCGGGTATCCTGAGAACTCTAAGGGTTATCGTTTCTATTGTCCTTCCCATGTCACCCGTATTGTTGAAACCAAGCGTGCCGCGTTCCTAGAGGATTTCAAGGTCAGTGGGAGCAGTACCAACCCTTACGAAGAATTGCAAGAAGTACAAGACGCGGGAGGGAGAGACTCGTCGCTTACCATTACTCCGATTACTCCTCTTGTACCCAATGCAACTATTGTTCCTGAAGCTACTGCACCAACTCCAAATTCACCTCTACAATCAGAACCCATTATACCTCATGACGAAGGCACATCAAACGCTCAAAACCAAGACAACGCTGAACCCGATAATCCACTCAGGAGGTCATCCAGGCAAAGAAGGCCTCCTAACTGGGATGATTATGTTACCTACCTGACTGAAATGGATCCCGGAAAGCTCAATGATCCTATCTCTTACAATGAAGCCATTAGCAGTGATCAGTCTTCTGAATGGAATAAAGCAATGATTGATGAGCTTGAATCCATGAAGAAAAATGACGTTTGGGATTTGGTAGAATTACCCAACGGAGTCAAACCCGCAGGATGCAAATGGGTGTTCAAAACAAAACTAGATCCGAATGGGAACGTTGAACGCTACAAAGCGAGATTGGTTGCAAAGGGCTACACTCAGAAAGAGGGAATTGATTATCAAGAGACATTTTCACCTGTCTCTCGTAAAGATTCATTAAGAATCGTCATGGCCCTAGTAGCTCATTTCGACTTAGAGCTGCATCAGATGGACGTTAAAACCGCTTTCCTTAACGGAGACTTGGACGAAGATGTTTACATGAAGCAACCTGAAGGCTTTGAGCCTGAAGGTCAGGAGCATCTAGTCTGTAAGCTGAAGAAATCCATTTACGGGTTAAAACAAGCATCACGTCAGTGGTACCTCAAGTTTGATGAAGTCATGAAGAAGCAAGGTTTTATGAAGAATCAAGTGGATCAATGCACCTACCTCAAGATGAGTGGGAGTGACTTTACTATACTTTTCCTTTACGTAGATGATATTCTATTGGCAAGTAATAGTTTAGACATGTTGCATGAGTCGAAGCGTTTACTCTCGCATAACTTCGACATGAAGGATCTCGGAGATGCATCTTACGTCATTGGCATCGAAATTCACCGAGATAGAAACAAAGGGATCTTAGGATTGTCCCAAAGGGCTTACATAGATCGTGTCCTCACACGATACAACATGCAACAGTGCAAACCCTCCATCACTCCAGTAGTTAAGGGAGATGTTTTCGGTTCGTTTCAGTGTCCGACAACAGAGGTTGAGAAGGAGCAAATGAGCCAGATACCTTACGCGTCAGTAGTCGGGAGCTTGATGTATGCTCAAGTCTGTACTCGTCCAGATATCGCTTATATTGCTGGAATGCTAGGCCGTTATCAGACTAATCCTGGCTTAGATCACTGGAAAGCAGCTAAGAAGGTACTTCGATATCTGCAAGGGACGAAAGACTATAAGCTGACTTATAGAAGAAGTGATCATCTAGAAGTGGTGGGCTATTCTGATTCTGACTTTGCCAAATGCAAAGATGACAAGAAATCCACTTCGGGCTATATCTTTATGTTAGCAGGCGGCCCTATCTCTTGGAAGAGTCATAAACAACAGTTGACCACAACTTCCACAATGATGGCAGAATACATTGCTGTTTATAACGCAACCTGTCATGGAATGTTGATTATAAACCTGGTCACTGGACTCAAAATTGTTAATTCCATTTCTAGACCATTGAAGCTTTACTGTGATAATTCAGCTGCCGTTAGTTTCTCGAACAGTAACAGTTCGACTGGAGCTGGTTTATATCTCGATACGAAATATCTATTTGTACGTGAACGTGTTGAGGAAAATAATCTTTGTATCGAGTATATTAGTACTAAGGATATGCTTGCGGATCCGATGACTAAAGGTTTCCCTCCTAAGGTTTATGAAGAACATGTTCGGAATATGGGATTATGTAAAGACCTTATTTGAGCATATTGTACTAGCTTATGTTTTATGTTTAATGAAATTTCCTCAAGTTTGATTTTGTATGTCTGTTAGAATATGTTCAACCGGTATAATGACATATAGACAAATAAAAGTTACAAATCAAACAAAGGGCTTACGCGTATTTTGATCATGACGATTAGGTTTTAAATTAAGACTATATTATGATTAATGGGGGTCCTGAGTCGCATAATGATTCAACGGCTGTATTTTTCTGCTATAGTACTTGTTTAAGGCTAAAATGAGTGTTAACTCCTGATCAGGCTTATCTAATACTCATAGTAAATGATTACTCGGCTAAGTGGGAGAATGTAAGATTAAATATATTACGTATTAATATTTAATCTGTAGCCATCTTAATCATTTACATTATAGAGATCAAAATATATAATAACCTATTATTTAATTAGTTGGTAATTGTTGATGGACCATATTACCCTTAGTAACTAATTAGGTTTCCTCCTGGGTGCTTATATAAGGAGAATTATGTGGAGGTTTAAGGGTTACTCAGTTACACAATTACACCACCCCATTAGCCTTAACATCATCACGAAACCTCCTCTCCATAACCGACACCCTTTTCGGTTTCTAAGTCCCCATCATCAGTCAGCACCCTAAGGAGGAACCAGATCAAGATGACAGGCATGTCGAACTCCCTAACTGGATTCTCCTCTGCACTATCTGCTGTGACATGTATGATTTACATGTTTTCCTTCATACTCAAACAGAACTGAACCAACATGAATAAGATATAACATCATCTTAATTGAGTATTTGAGTTAAAAGGTAAATTCACCTGACCCCTCTCCAAGCCACGTCCATGATTCCATCCATTTTTTTTTGTCTTGTATACATACCTTTTAAGATCTTCATAATCCACAAGGGTTCTGCAATTTAATCACCCAACGTTGGAGTTCTTTTCCATTAATTTCACATGACTAGAGCCCATAATTATTATTATTATTTTTTTTTAATTTTATGTTTCACACTGCAGTTTACCTTTTGTGGATACACCAGTTGACGCTACCCGCGTGTGTTGCGATGGGATGTTGATTATAAATATTTATTATTACTATGTTAGATAGAAGCGAAAATTCTTTGATTTTGTTCTCTAAGCAAGATGGTATCTGTGGTTTAGATTAGAGTTGTGACTTTCATTCTAAATAGTCGCGAATCATGTTAGTCGATTGCAAAAAAAAAAAAAAATAATAATAATAATAAATAAAAAATAAAAAATAAAAGTGACGCACCATTTGAAGAAAGTGTTGGTGAATTAATTATCATATATATCATTTGTTATGCATGTCGGTTGCAAAAAAAATATAACAATAAGTGATGCACCGTTTAACGAAGGTTTTGATAATTTAATTACTATATACAATCTTTCATTATAAATATGTCGGTTGCAAAAATGTTATGCACCGTCTGAAGAAAGTATTTTTATATCATTTTTTTGTGCATGTCGGCTGAAAAAAAAATTTCTCAGCTGTTGATTAAATCGATGCATCAATAAAAATAAGAATGTGGTGTATTAAACTATGTATTTGATATACAATTGCACTGCAGTTATAATATTATAATGTATCATATTTAATTAAAATTTGGAGTAAATTACTTGGTGCACGGTAATTTATATACACATAGTCCCTCATTTCATAGGAATGTTTATTGCATTTTTGTGTGTGTGTGTGTGTATATATATATATATATATATAGGGCAATGCTCTATAAAAAACCCTTGAATTTTAGAAAACTTTGCAAACCCAATGCATGGTCTAGATTTTGCCACGTGTCCATAGTAAATATCATATTCTTTTTGTCCTTGAGGGCATTATGATATTTTTACATCTATCTTAGATATCTTCCCCTATTTGATTTGACAATAATTAATACCCATCACATCCAAATCTACTTTCAAAACCCAAGATCCACCATTCAAAACCTCCATTTTTTCATTAACTTCATCTCTGTGTTTCAAGATCCACCCTTTCAAAACCTCCATTTTCCATTAACTTCATATCTGTTTCAAGTTCTACCCAAGATCCATTTCCATGAACTTCATTTCGGTTTCAAGATCCACCATTTCAAAACCTCCATTTAAAGATCCCCACTGACGGGAACGTCATTCACAACGAGTTCCCTACTGACGAGGACAAGAATGATCAAGGTTTTTCATCCTTTTTTTTTGATGGGTTCGAGTTTTTTTTTCTTTTTTACACCCCTAATTCAACTTTACATGTTAATTTCTTAAAAGAAATCGAAGAACCAAGATACTGTCGAAGAATCATGATCCTGTCAATAATAAGTTGGTTTTGATTTTTAATTGTCATTTACTTTGATTTTCGTTCTTCACAATTGGTTTTATTTTTTCCAGAATTAAGAATGTTGCCAAAAGATTAATTATTTTTCAATACCATTGATTATTGTTTCAAAAAAAAAAAAATGACGTTTATAGGTAATAAATTTCAATACTATTGATTTTAGTTTGGTTTTCATTCTCCTGGTGTTTATAAATTTTGATTTTGATTCATGGATTACTTGTTTTGGTTTCAAACTCGTTTGATTTTGATCCATGGATTAGTTATTTTTGTGTTAAAAATGTGTTTGTTGGTTTGGGGATTTTGATCTGAACAGTAACTGTTTTTTTGTTGGTTTGGTTGCCTTGTTTGGTGCTTTTTGATCAGAATAGTAACTGTTTTTTGTTGGTTAGGTTGCTTTGTTTTGGGCTTTTGATCTGAATAGATCTATGGTTGTCATTTTTTTATTTTCAGACGTCTAATAATCGACACATCTGTTTTTAGAAACGAAAAGCCAAGTTTGTCTTACAGGACAACCAACGTAACACGTGTTACAGTCTGAACTCCTGTTTCACAGATAAGCCAAGTTTGTCTTACAACACAACCAACGTAACACGTGTTATAGTCTGAACTCCTGTTTCACAGCTAAACCATAGTAACTGTTTTTGTGATGTTATTTGAGAAAAAAGATTTTCTGGCTATGAATGTGTTAATATTTATGTCTGGTTAACGACTTAACGGTTATCTTATCTTTTTGTTTATTAGGACGATGATGGATACAAGGGATATAAGATCCAATTCTCGGGACCGTTGGTTTCGTCAAATGTGGATCAGATACTCAAGGATCATGACCATGTTTATGTTGCAGCACAACACAACTAACACGTGTTATAGTTTGAACTTCTCGGACATGCATGTGTTACATGTGACATGAAACCCATGTACAACGTAACACGTGTTACGTGTGACATGAAAACACATTTTTATAACTTCCCTGGCATACGCACACCCACATGTTTACAAACCGTTTCAAGACCGACCCAAACAATAAAGCAAGGGTAGCCGCTAAAAAGCTAAGGCAGCAACGGTAGCCGCTGAAAAGCTAAGGCAGATTTTCAAAGGAAGCTCCGCCATTTTCTTAGTGCTATGTATCTTCGTTTACTAGTAATATGTAATGTGAGACTCTTATTTTGTTTTGTCTAGTACATGATGTTAAAACGGTATGGACTTAACACATTCTGGAAGTCTTAACACACGTTATAAAAGAGGCTTAACACACGTTATATCAGGTATACTATGTTATTAAGTTACTATTGGAGTTTATGCATCCATTCTGGAAGTCTTAACACACGTTATACAATATTAACTTGTATGTTCCATATTAACTTGTACACATATTAACTTGCAAACCACTTTCATATACATGAATACAAGTCGGGTTATAATGGATGCTTACATGTTATCATATGTATACAAGTGGGGTTACAACAAGATTACGATATTAACTAAGCTCACCATTAAACTCATCGCCCCCGTCGACTGTTTTCACCCTTGTCACATGTTAAGCAATTACATGTTCCGAACAGACAAATTGTAACACATGTTAGATCAGTATATACACATCATGGTGTTTTGTAAACCCCTAGCTTATACATGAATATATGTCAGGTTACAAAAAGATTATAACAGAGGCTTAACACATGTTATACATTCCAAAATGTGCAAAACAAACACATGTTATAAACGAACGAAGAGTTCTTTCCCACGTTATATATCATTCTAACAGGGGCTTAACACATGTTATACATGAACACATGTCAGGTTACATCATGGTGTTCTGTTACAGCTTGAACCACCAACACATGTTATAAATGAACGAAGATTTCTTTCCCAAAGGATGTGACTTTCATATACATGAATACAAGTCGGGTTACGATGTTATAATATTAACTTGTATGTTCCAAGATTATACAAGTTATTAGTGTTTTAGAAACCACTAGCTTATACATGACACAATGTTGGGTTAAACCAAGATTATAACAGAGGCTTAACACATGTTATCCCAGGTATACGGTGTTACAATATTAACTTGTATGTTCCATATTAACTTGTACACGTGTTACGATCAGTATATGCACATCATGGTGTTTTTGCAAACCACTTTTGATATACATGAATACAAGTCGGGTTATAATGGATGCTTACATGTTATCATATGTATACAAGTGGGGTTACAACAAGATTACGATATTAACTAAGCTCACCATTAAACTCATCCCCCCCCGGTCGACTGTTTTCACCCTTGTCACATGTTAATCAATTACATGTTCCGAACAGACAAATTATAACACATGTTAGATCAGTATATACACATCATGGTGTTTTGTAAACCACTAGCTTATACATAAATACATGTCAGGTTACAAAAAGATTATAACAGAGGCTTAACACATGTTATACATTCCAAAATGTGCTAAACATGTTATAAATGAACGAAAACTTGTTACAGCATGAAAACTTCTTTATGGATCTGTTACAGCATGAACCACTAACACATGTTATAAACGAACGAAAACTTCTTTCCCAAAAGATTTGACTTATTCAATATCCCCGCATCCATCCAGCTTGTCAATTGAATATCTTTATGGATCTGTTTCTGTAAATCAACACACGTTATATATTATTCTAACAGGTGCTTAACACATGTTATGGGTTTGTTTCTGTAAATCAAACAACCCAACAAAAATAAAACAATTATTGTTAAGATCAAAATCCCCAAACAAGCAACCAAACCAACAAAAAATCCCGTTCAAAAATCTCATCCTAAAGTTTTTGATTTATTTAAAATACATGAACATTAACCATTACTAGATCTTGATTGAAGACAGAGGAGAGGAGAGAGAGAGAGAACATTAACCATTACTAGATCTTGACTCCGACGACTTTTCGAACTCCGGCGCCACCAACCACCCACCCTCCACCACCTTCTACAACCACCCACTGTTGCCGCTATCAACTACCAACAACCCAGAATGAACCAGCCACCACCTTCCACCAACCACCATCGTGCCTCACTCATCGTGCATCTACCGCCTCCCCTGCCCCAACCATAACGGTCAACAACACCACCGCCACAGCGCTGCTGCTGCCGTGGGTGGCTGGAAACCCACCAGTTTTCTCTCTCTCTCTTTCGATTTCTCTGGACCTCTCTTTCTCTTTCGATTTCTCTGGTACTCTCTCTCACGGCTCTCACTCTCTCTTTAGGCTTGCAGGTTGTAAGTGTTGTGTAGAGAGAAGGGAAAGTCATGGGAAAGAGGGAATTGAGAGAGCTGAGATTGTGATTTTGAATTAGATATGAAGAGAGAGAAAGAGAGGTGCATTAAAGATGATATGACTAGACAGTGGAAAGAGAAGGAATATACTACCCAAAATGCCCTTCTAGTTGACTAATGTGTATTATTACATTTCTTTTAAATCTAATTGTTACCAAAATTATGAGAGCCATTGATCAAGTGTGATGAAACATAATCAATGGATGGTATTGGGTTTGCATAGTTTTTTTAAAAAAGATGGGGTTTCTTGTATAGCCAAGCCCTATATATATATATATATATAGGGAGCCGCTAAAATAGAAACCACTCCCAGTTGTAAGAACCACGAGAACCACTCTCCACCAATAAGATTACGCCAACAAAAAGGGTATTTTGGTCATTTACTCCAAATATCTAATCTATCCCTCTCTCTTCATTAATTATACCAGAGATTAATATTTAATCTCTCCTCACACCTCTCTCATCCCTCATCTCACCATCATCTCTCACCTCTCTCTATCTCTAAATCCCTGCACATTCAAAACACAAAAACCCTAATAAAACTCTCAGCTGCACAAACACACACCCATCCCATCCCCTGCTCCCTTTTAATTTCCGATCACCGGAGCTCTTCCGGCGAAACCCTTCGGCGCCCCTTTCTCTCTGTCCGAATGAGCTCCCACAGAATCCCTCTTTCCCTGTCTCGTCCAACACCCACACCCCTACATCGTCTGGTAGCCGTAAGAGGGAGAATCGGAGGGTGAGAGAGAAGACAACGGAGGATTAGCGACGTCAGCAGCGGTGGCAGGTTTCGACGGCGAACAGCAGGCGACGACGATGGTAAAACATTGGGGGGGGGGGGGTTGCTCAGATATGATAAAACCTTGGGGCTCTCTCTCTCTCATCGTTTCACCGTCAAACTTTTGGGGGGGTTGCTCAGATCTGATAGAACTTTGGTCGCCGCCGCCGCCGTCTCATCCGTCATCGTCACCGTCTCCCTCGCCACCGTTCAGCACCATCTCTCCGGTCACTCTTTTGCGGCCTTGCTGGGTTTTTTTTGGTATGTTGGGTGGACCGGCGGCAGCGCCGCCGTGAGCGGCGGAGGTCCCGGTCTCCTCCCGAAGAGTTCCTTCGCCTGTTTTGTTGATTTCTCTGGTATTTTTTTGATCTCTGTTTTGATATGTTGGGGATTTTGATTTGGTATGTGGGTCTGATGAACTATATGGGTTTGATGGTTTGATTTTTTTGGTTGGGTTTCTTTGATTTTTTGAATATGGTTGAATCTGGTGATTTTTTGAATATGGTTAAATCTGATGAACTAGTGTTTTTTGAATATGGTTGAATCTGGTGATTTTTTGAATATGGTTGAATCTGTTGATTTTTGGATAGTGGTTTTGTTTGGTTTGATTTTTGTTGAATCTAGTGCTTTTTTGAATCTGTTGAATCTTTGAATATGTTTGAATTGGGGCGGTGATAATGCAAAAAAAAAGTATATTTTGATGACGATGGCGCGGCAAGGACGGTGGGGGTAAGTTTTTGAACTTGCAACCCCACTTTTGCAGCCTCTGATTATCGGAAAATCTTAGCCAAAACATCGTTTTTTTCAAGAAATCCACTCGTTCTTTTGATTTTTATTTGTTGGGTTTTTTTTTGAGGCGTCGATGATGATAGCAATCTATCTGAGACACCTACCGAGTAGCGATTTGCTGGGTGCGTTCGTTTTGTGTAAAAAACTTTTAGATAAAACGTAAAACGTTTTATGTAAAAATGTAAAACGTAAAAAGTTTAACGTAAACTGTTTAATGTAAAATGTAAATTTTTTAACGTAAAACGTAAAAACGTTAAACGTAAAATGTAAAAAGTTTTACCTAAAACGTTAAAAGGTCTACGCAACACGTAAAAAGTTTCACGTAAAACGTTAAAAGCTATACGCAACACGTAAAAAGTTTTACGTTAGTCGTAAAACGTAAAAAGTTTTACGTAAAATGTAAAAAGTTTTACGTAAAACGTAAAAAGTGTTACGTAAAACGTGAAAAAATCGACGCGTTAAAAAACGTGGAAAAACGGCGTGTTAAAAAAATGACGCTTGGAAAAACGGCGCGAAAAAAAGTGTAAAAAACGGCGCGTTAAAAAACGGCGTGTAAAAAACGGTGCGTTAAAAAATGTGAAAAAATCGGTGCGTTAAAAAACGTGTAAAAAACGGCGTGTTAGAAAAACGCCGATTGAGAAAAACTACGCCTTAAAAAACGGCGCGTTAAAAAAACGTCGATTGAGAAAAACGGCGCGTTAAAAAAACGTCAATTGAGAAAAACGGCGCGTTAAAAAAACGCCGATTGAGAAAAACGGCGCGTAAAAGTTTGTGTCCTTGTTCAAAAAAAAATTGAATTGAAAAATGATTTTCATAAAAAAATTCTATTTTAAAAAATAAAAAGTAATATAATAAAACAAAAAAGTAATAAAAAATTAATAAAGACAAAAAGACAAAATAGAGTAATTTTACTATACTACACTTTTGAATTAAAATATTAAAGACATAATAAGACAAAATCTATTTAATATTAATTTTAGTTACTTTAAATCTCATCCATCCATCTTCTTGATCTAAAGGCTAGAAAGTGGTTCTCCCAGTTCTTACAACTGGAGGTGGTTTTCATTTTAGCGGTCCCCTATATATATATATAGAGAGAGAGAGAGAGAGAGGAAGGTTAACGTACATTACGGCTTAACGTACATCACGTACGACAGGTAATTACGCACGTGCATTTTAAAATCACGCACATTATAACTCAAAAATCCAAAATCACGCATATTGAAACATAATAATCACGTATATTGAAAACATTAATCACGCATGTTCTAGAACAAATCACGCACGTTGTTGTACATGAAGTACGTTAAGCTGTAATGTACGATATATATATATATATATATATATATATATATATATATATGAAGGGTTGCGACTTTTGTAAGGGGCGTGATATATTTAAAAGTAGTTTAAACGTTTGCGACTTCTTGGAGGGTGTGATGTTGTGACTTTTTTAAGATGTGTGATATATTTAAAATTAATTTGAAGTGTTGATATTTAAAATTAATTTGAAGTGTTGTGACTTTTCGTATGTATATATAAAAAGGGGTTTTTTTATTGTAAGTGATGTGATATATTTAAAAGTAGTTTAAAGGGGTTTGACTTTTTGAAAGAGTGTGATATATTTAAAAGTTATGACTTTTTGTAACGGGTGTGATATTTAAAACTTATGACTTTTTGTAAGGTGTGTGATACGTTTAAAAGTAGTTTGAAAGGTTGTGAATTTTTTGAAGTGGTGTGATATATTTAACACCTTTTATCCAAACTATTGTGTATATATCAAACCATTGGGTATATGTGTGGTTTTTAAAAGTCGCAACTTTTCATTTTAGAGAAGCAACCAAAATTGTTTTTGTAGAGTTATATAATATAATATATTATATTAACCATTTTAGGGCCAAAACGAAATGGTCACAAAGTTTGCTATTGTTTTACGACTCAAATAGGTGTAATCGCTATGCTTGCGCCCATTGTGATTGTACCATGAAAACTAATTTCAAATATTAATTATTATAATTATATATATATATACATATATATATATATATTATATTGTTGGTTATGGATCATGAATAGTAATTTTAAATTTAATATAATATATAGTTTTTTTATATTTTAATATTATAATATCTTATTATATATTATATTTACTTTCAACATATTTCCTTTTCTTATTTTTTAAACCATATTCCTTTTTTATTTACTTTTTGTTTTTTATAATTTTTTAATGATATTACCTTTATCAATCAATTTAATATTTTTTTAATAACTGTCGTTTGTTAATTAAAAAAAACTTAAGTACGCAATTTTGTTTATCCCCTTACCCTTCAGAGATTCCGGTACAAGTGTTGTTAATAATGAAGTTGTATTCAAATTAGAGTATTTATTTGGTATTGTTTTACGGTACGATAATAAAATAAACCGATTCTACTGTTGGCTTCGAAACAACATTCTTCATTTTCAAATATCGTTTGTTTAACATTATCATTTGCTCTGTTTCGTCGCAACGCGCAACGCCAGCTAGTATGAATTTAAAGGGTAACTTACTCACTTTATACTATTTTTACTAGTCATAACCCCACTCTCAAGTTTTCAAAAAATCCAAATAACCTTTTATTTTCTTTTTATCTAAATTGTATTCATTCCTTGTTTGATGTATGCATATGCATTAGGGATGGTAAAAATATCTGAGCTCGATGAGTATACCCGGAACTCTAAGCATTTGAAACGGGTATACCCGATATCCCCGACGGGTATGCGTACGGAAAAAAAAACATTTCGCGGGTATGAGACGGGTACGGGATTAGATGATACCCGACCCGATTATCCGAAACTATATACTCATTTACCTGATATATATACCCAAAAACTTTTAAGTTTTATATTTATTTTCCTTTTAACTATAGTTTATTAATTATTATTTGAATAAATAAACTTTTCATTTTAAATGTATATTTTGATGACATTATTCATATTTATATGTTATGAAAGACAAAACTAGTTTTGGAGATTAATATTATAATATATTTACACTTTTAAATTTATCAAATATTATCATGGTGATGATGATATGTACATTACTTATCATAATTTAATATATTATATAGGTTTTTAAAACATAAAAAATATAAAGGAAAGTAAAAATATATGCACATGAAAATCGCAACGGATGTGCCCGATACCCGACAGGTAAATACCCATCAAATACCCAACCGATAATGGGCCGGGTATGGGACACAATTTAAAAACCGGGTAACTTCAGTTTTATGCATGAAAACAACTGATTGGGAAACTTTTCTAAGATATTGGTGTAAACTGAAGATTAGTCTTTTGTATAAAAAAATGCATACAACGTTATGGAATTCACAGACATTTGGAATCGAATTGAAAACGTGAGCAAGTAGCAATAGTGGATTAAATGTTTTCAAAGTAATTCAAGCAACAAAAATATACAATTATTTGGGGCGATCACATGTTACCACCATTTCAATCGATTTGCATTTTGGTTTTTTGAGCACTTCGTTTTGGAAACCGATCCACAAGGTTTGGCTACTATCAAAGCTTGAATTGATTTTTGTTTTGCTCGATCTCCACGTTTATTTGCTATATCATTGACATGCTAATGGATTTTTGGCTTATTGAAAATTCAGTTCGATGGATCACCGGAATACAAGATTTGAATTAAACGAATTGATAAGTTCGTTGGATTGATGTTTCGTGTGTATGTAAACATTAAATATATTTTTAATTATATAGCATAAATTCAATAAACAACATGAAAATTTATAAGTGTGCAATTTAACAATTTATAAAATGTTTTTTTTCCCCTTTTCTAGGGTGCATGAAAAGTAATAAAGAGGTATGTTTAGCCCACCTCAGTTTAAATTGTAAAATAGACGGAAGTGTAATTTTACTGGCCCTTTTTCTATATATAGAAGTATTGTGGTTCCAAAAAAAGTATTTGTTAATTTTTTTTTTTGAAAGGCAAGTATTTGTTATTTAAAAGTTTGATTAAACTGTCATTTCAATTTACAACTGCATGATGTTATTAAAGTTGATTGTGATTTGTGAGTGACAAGCATTCTCAAGTTTATCTTATTTTATTGGTATAAAATTCATATTAAGTCTTATTGGTCTAAAATTCATATGTTTAACAAAAAGTTTTTTTATTGTTATATTTCTTATAAGAATTATATATACGTAGCTTTTAATAAATTTAAGCTACCATTTTCTAGAACAAAAACCATGTTTTGAACACTTTTCATTATATTAGACCATGTACTCTATAGATAATTATCATTTAATTTAAATATATTCTAATTAATTATAGATAATCTTCTATGAAATATTACTTAGGCTATAGGGTGTGGTCATGACCCATATGACCATCATGACCCTCCACATCATCACCATGTCACCCATCTCTAATCCACTATTTAAAACCACTATCCTAGGGTGTGGTCATGACTCAAGCACTATCCCCTTATTTATTTTAGTTAATTTTTATCTAAAGAAAAAGGAAAGGAAATCATGAAAAATGGAAACTAGGACCATGGTTGCCATGGTTTAATCCATGGGAACCATGGTGGATCAAGCAAGGGGGTGGTGTAGTATTCTATTCATGTTCCTAAATGGCAAATCATGTCCCAACCATGACCCTCATACCCTTTAGCCTTAGTTTAAGACTTTAATCTCTTTTACCTAATTATAGATAATTGAGAGAGATAAAAAAGATATCCTTTTAATTTTAAATGGTTGATAAATATGATTATGAAACATAAACATTAGTGATGATGAAAAGAGTCATAATCTATACATATACGTTAGTGATGATAAAAAGAGTCATACTAGATTATATTATTATTTAAGATATAGATTCTATTAAATAATTTATTTAGAAAATATACCATTAAATATTAATCAAAATCTAAAATTACTTAGAAGTTAATCCGTGTAATACATCGGGTTTTTTTAAGATATAGTTTTTTTAATTATTTACTATACAAAATTACATTTATTGAAAATATAACTTTTTGATTATTTACTATACCAAATTACATTTATTCAACCCGTATAATACACGTGGTTTTTAAAAGATATAATTTTTTTTTATTATTTGGTATATAAAATTAGATATATTCAACCCGTACAATACACAGGGTTTTTCAAGAAATAATTTTTTTATTATTTAGCAATTTTTTTTTTATTATTTGAGGTATAAAATTATATTTATTCAATCAGTACAACAACATACGTGGTTTTTAAAGACATAACTTTTTTATTATTTGATATATAATTTATTTAATCCGTCTAATAAACGAGGTTTTTATATAAACATTGTTTTATTATTTAGTATATAAATTTACATTTATTCAGCTCGTGTAATACACGGGGTTCTCACCTAGTTAACTTTAAACCAATCTAAAATTTTCAAAAAATAATAGAAATCAATTTACTGAAGATCTATATATACAAAGGAGTTTCGTAAATCAAACTAATGTTTTTTAATTGTCATGTTCATTCTGCAGTTTGTTTCGATTTTTTTTTTTTTTTTAATTTTTACGTGTTTTAAAATTTGACAATTTATTATTTTCGTAATCACTTCCGACAAACAATGGACCATTTGATAGTAAGGACTAAGGAGGCAAAGTGATCACGTATTAGGAGTGAGACTCATGCTGCCCCTTAAATATCTGTCATGTGAACATGGTGATTCATGACCGATCCTTAATTAAATTGATACAATAAAAGTAAAAAAAATAAAAAATAATAACAACACATCCGTTACTAAGGTTGGGTGTTGTGTACCACGGTAGGCTGGCACGTCAGAGGGATCGCTTGCACGAACACTGCCAAAGGCGCTAGAGGAAGAGGCAATTTCTTTGTTTAACATTCAAACCAATCATTTAACTCTATTATCTCATTTATTTTTCTGTTTTTTATTACTTATTCACTACATTTCACGCTTCCACTAACACATCTTACATAACACTTTTCTTTTACATGTAACATGAACTGCAACATATATTCTAATCCAATACAAAAGATAATAACTAGATATGTAAAATAACTCGTCCTCCATAACACAAAAGAATAAATGATATATCTAGGTTTTCTTTAGCGGCAAATTTTTCTAACACCATAATTCCATCTTTACCTTGTACTTGTAAGGATTTGAACTCATAAGGGGAAGTAATAATTCATGGTAAATGATTTATCTCAATTCAACACAAATACAGTAATTATATACAAAGCATTTAAAAAGAGTTAATAAATAACTTATTCGTTGCAACTAACCCTAATAAACCCCAACGGCTACTAACCCAATTAATTGAGATGTATTGCTTATATTGGGGTCCCTGGCATATCGCAGGTAGTCTTGGTGTACTTGTAACTTTGGTATTTGTCTCTCTTACACTATAGAGTGTGGTAAGACCCTCCTCTAATATTCACCTCATCATCTTCTCCTCTATCCCTATCAGGAGGGGCTCCTTTCCCCTTTTCCCTTAACCAATCACCTTCAAACCATTTACACAAAAGGAACACGGGATATTTCCACCGAATTCCCCGAAATGTAATGGGAGGAGGAGGGGGGGGGGGGGTTGTTCCCTTTGGGGTAAGGTGCCACTTGGATGCCACATAGGCTTCCCCGAATCCATCCTCTTCCCACACCCCATGGTCTTAGGGTGAAGAGGCACCCAAGGGTAGTCCTCTCTTGCCCCGGCCAAGCACAATTCACCATGCATGTCAAATTTCTTAAAAATTATCCTTAAACTACAAAACATTGACAGCACATTACCCTTGCCATAAACCCAACTCTTTTATTTCTCCCACGAATCACACACATTACTTTTAAGAGATGAACACCACCAGATAAATCCCCACTCTCTACCCTTGCACAGTTTGTTCTACTGGCAAATCATACCCGCCTCACCTACCCTTGTGGGAGGTTACAATATTATGATACAAGAATGAACCTGAGGAGATTACCCGTGAGGGTGCCCTGTCCCCCTTAACACTTTGTTAGTACGACTTAGATAAATGTTGCATTTTTGTCGTTAAAGAAACACACCCTATGGAAACTAATTTCTTGATCGACTTACTTTTTGTGGTTTTTTATATGAAAGTAAATATTTTCCAATTCAAACAATATTCGGATGACAACTTCATAACACTTTAAAACTAAGTTTTAATTATTGGCGACAAATATACATTATATATAATATGATTGTCTGATTATGAAACAAGATAGATTAGCATACTACACATATTACTGTATATAATACAGTAATAGGGTGGGGTTCGGCTACAAAGTTCATTTTTTTTACAAATTGTACAAAGTCATAAAACACCACAATTTCAGCCCTAAAAACACTCAAAAGCCCAAATAAGAGAGTGGAGACCACTAAAACACAATATTCATACTCTAAGAGTCCATAAAAACTTCAAACACACCATCGTAAAACTTTGAGTATAAAACACAACATGATAATCAACGTAAAACACACTAATGTTAGTTATTCGATAATCAAAGCCTTACCATCCAAAACACAACACAAAACCCATAAATATGGCGTTTTAGTGATCTCTACTCTCTTATTTGTGGTTTTTAAGTGTGTTTTATGGTTAACGTTGTGGTGTTTTAAGACTTTGTACACTTTGTAGGAAAAATAGACTTTGTAGCCAACTCCCACCCTACAGTAATAGGATTAAAAATTAAAATAAAACTCATATGAGTTGTGGGAACTTAGAGAATTCTGTTTTTCTATGCGAGTTTCATCCCCATTCTTTGCACACCTAGATTAAAATGTTATAAACGCAGCTGTAGAAAAAAAAATGAAGTGGCGTTTTCAGCCTATTACAACTGCGGTAAAAACTGCTCACATCAGTATGAATTAACATTTATAGCAGCTGTAAGCATTTTTTACGCATGGTGTAAAACAACCAAAAAAAAAAAAAATTAAGTTCATTTTTTTAGAATTTGTTAAAAATTTTTTGAAAAAACCTTTCGTAAGACCGAGTTCTTTAATTTCTCACAACTCGTAAGAGCTTTTATTTTACCGTAACCCTATATATATAGGGTTCAGTTAAACTCATAGTCAGTGATAAAAATCGAAAACTCTATATTACATGTGTGTAATACATCATATTTTGTATATTTGACATGTACAATATATCATACGTTACATATGTGTAGTATATCGTTACACATATGCAATATTTGCACATATGTGATATAGAGTTTTCTCAATAAAACGAGTTTTATCTTGTACCCTCCCATATTTTATTTGAAAATATAACGAGCCCATACATATACATAGAGTTTTTTCAATAAAACGAGTTTTATCTTAAACCCTCCCATATATATACTATTTTATTTGAAAATATAACAAGCCCATACAATATGTAATTTAGAAGCATTTTAATGGTTAAACCTAGATTGGGTTAGATCTTTCAATTGTTAACTGTTTTCAATTTTGAGGATGTTAAGTGAACTATATAAGGTGATTACGTGATTAGACCGAATTGACATAATACCTGCACTTTGTCAATCTTAATCAATAAACTTAAGGATGGAGAAAAGATTCAAACACGACATAAGAAAAAAAAGAAAAATGAAACATCCGGTCGGCATTTGAGGATAAGACTGTATAAGATTGTTACAAAAATGTTTGCGTGTTCAGGTACGAGACGATCTTAATTAAGATTAATTAATACCAAAAGTCAAAACCGATATCTTATAATTATCCATACTGAAGATGTAAATATGTTATCAATATAATAAATGCTGCTATAAACTAGTTGAAACATAGAGTTATTGAATATTTTATATTAGTGGCATTCTCTATAAACTAGTTGAAACTAGAAACATAGAGTTATTGAATATTTTATATTAGTGGCATTCTACTTGACTATTTGATATTAACTCCCCATGGAATTATAGTCTAGTAGTATGCTAGGGTTGGAATTCGATTTTCAGAAAATGTTTTTTTTTTTTTTTTTTTTTTTTTTTTTAAGATGAATATAATCGGGTGGTTTGCTAGTGACACGATAATACTTCAGTGATCAGTCAGTGATTCATATTTGTGTTAAAAAAACCAATGCACCAAATAAATAATAAGTAATTAGTTACGCTGTTTAAAAATTGGATACCGAGTTCTTAAAACCACTTTTTATCTTTAAATAAGCTTAAAATATTTTATGATTCTATGTACCAACAGATGCATGCACCTCGTGTTAAATATGATACGATTAAGGTGGAACAATTGGAACATGCGTAAAAAAGACATGCGAACTTATTTTTTTGTCGAACCTATCAATGTCACACCCTGTACAATCTTATCCCCTTTTCTTTCTGTTGAGACAGCTATCTAATTACGAATAATAAAACTTATAAGTACTAAAAAGTGTAGTACTCTCTTGTATCATAGTGATATCGGCTGGTCTCAGGGTCTGGTTTGTGGATTCTGTCTTAAGCTTTGTGATGCTGGTTGTGAGCTGGTTCAAGTTTCATCAGTTTCCTTTGTATTGGGACCAGCTGCGCGCTGGTTCTTAATTTGTTTGCCTTGTGACCTTTTTATAAATAAGTGCTGTTTAAAAAAAGCAAAACAAATCTTCGATAATCATTTCATACACATATATATATATATAACATATATAAGATGAGGATCGAGATTAAGGGAAAACCATTTTGAGTTGTGATATATTAGAGAACTCGGTCTTCTCGTGCAAGTTTTATACCTATTTTTTTTCACACCCCTATATTAAAATGTTTAGAAACACTGCCATAAAAAAATTAATTTTTTTTCGAAGTGGCGTTTTTCGGCCCCTTACAGCAGCCGTAAAAAGCTGATGATATAAGCATGACATCACTTTTCATAGCATTTACGGCTACTGTAAATGAAAAATGTTTGGAAAAGTTTGATTTTTACGGATTCTTGGTAAAAAAATTTTGAGACCAAGTTCTCTAAGTTCTCACAACTCGTATAAGTTTTCATTTTATTCTAACCCTATAACATCACACACACACACATACATGTATATATGTGTGTGTGGTTCATTGGGGAACACTAAAAAAGTAGGTAACCGGGGAACATTCTTAATAATTTAACTTAACATGTTAAAAATCGAAATTTTAAATTTGTTTTTCGACGCTTTTCTTTATATATACTTTTAGAAGCATTTTTAATAAAAAAAAATCAAAAAGTAAAAATATAAAAAAAATAGTTAAAAAAGGCTTATTTTTTTACAAAAATAATTATTTTATTGAAATAGTTTCTACTCATTTTTATAAGGAAAAGCGTCGAAAAAAATTAAAAAAATTGTTTTTTAACATGTTAAGTTAATTTTATAAGATATATTTTGTTTAAACTGTTTTTTAAACATTTTTTTTATATTTTTTAGTTTTTTATTAAAAATATTTCTACATGTATTTATAAGAAAAAACGCCAAAATTTTTTAGAAATAGTTGATTTTTAGCATGTTAAGTTGAATTTTTAAAAGTGTTTCCTAGTTCTTCACTTTTTTAGTGTTCTCCAACGAGCTCTCCTTATATATATATATATATATATATATATATATATATATATATATATATATATATATATATATATATATAGGGAGATGATCATAATAAAACTACATATAAATGAGAAAACTAGAAAACTAACTAAAAACCTAAAAAAAAAGCTAAAAAAACATACCAATTTTTTTTACAATTTTTTATAAAAAAATCGCTAGTTTTTATATATAAAAAAATTTCAATTTTTTTTTTGTTGTAGTGCACATGTGCATAATATGTGTACTACACATGTGCACTATATACGTAATAGTGCACATGTGCAATACAACAAAAACATTTTTTTTTTAATTTTTTTTTTGAAATTTTTTTCCATGCATAAAAACCTGCGACTTTTTTTATAGAATTTAAAAAAAATTTGGTATGTTTTTAGGCTTTTTTAGTTAGTTTTTTTTTGGTTTTCTCATTTAAACTAGTTTTCTCATGATCCATCCCCATATATATATATATATATATATATATGTGTGTGTATATATATAGAGAGCGGTTAACATACTTCACGGCTTATCCTACTTCACGTACGCGACAATCCTGGCTGTGGATTATCACGCATAGAACACATAATCACGCATGGACCTGGATTATCACGCATGGGACCTGAATTATCACGCATAGGAACTTAATCACACATGGAACCTTGAACAAAAGATAATCACGCAAGTTATCTATGTTAATGACACACGTTATGTTCTTGTCGTGTACGTTAACGTACGTTAAGCAGTTTTGTACATTATACTTTCTCTCTCTCTCTCTCTCTCTCTCTCTCTCTATATATATATATATATATATATATATATATAGGAATTGGTTCAAATGAAAACCATCCTCAGTTGCGAGAACCGCGAGAACTCCTCTCCACCAATCAGACTATGACACATATACGCTATTATTTTAAAACCTAAAGGTTATTTTGATAATTTAGTCAAAATGTCAAATATTCTGTCTTTAAAGTCTTTTTCACACAGACATTTTATCCCAAACCCCCAAAATTGAAATCCCTTCTCTCTCTCTCATATCACAAGCTCTCTCTCTCTCTCTCTCTCATACCCAAAATCAAGAACACAGATGTTTGATCAGTGGTGAGTAAAACTCTCTGATCTAAAGTTTTTTCTTCATCAAACACCCACAAAAAAGAAACGGCAGCGGTGGATGTCACACCCCAACCGATGGCGGAAACATCAGGACGCGACACTGAGCAAAACAGATTGTTCAGAGAAATTCCATAACGACCAAATTACCAAACAGTTTAAATATTATGTCCCATACCATAACCCATAAGATAATCTAGTTATTACAGACATAGATATTCTTCAAACAAAAACATGTTCCGAAAACTCAGATTTCAAATAAAATGAGTTGTCTTTGTTTCTAGACTCTCAGCCCTATTTGATTCCACGAAAAGCAAGCAAAGCATCCTAGCATATAGCATCCTAAACACCTGTCACATACGTTAAAATAAAGGTCAATAAACATAGTGTAAAGGTGAGCATACAATTTTAATAGATATAATAGAGTTCGAAATCGTTTACGCATAACCAGCATGTAACATGTATAAAGTGAAGGCAAGTACGTTATCGATAGAGAAATATGCACAGACGTGACTGCGAGTTGTAGAATGCGCAACACATATCCCCACTGGGACACGTGAAGTAAAGCCCTTAACAACCCCTGTCCATGAAAGGTGCCGAGTCCAAACAATAGTACTATCGTTGCTAAGGTGTCAGGCAACAATCACTGTGTTAACATAACATACAAGCATTCATCGAATAACACGTAGCATGCAACAACGGTTAGCGTATAAATAGTGTTCGCGTTGTGTGTCGATTGTGATTTAGAATAAGTAACGTATGTAACACCCAAAAGTGCATAAAGCAAAAAGGGATCGAGTATACTCACAAATAGTGCTTAACAAGTAAACACTATCTTGGATTGAAGGGAGCGCTGGAAGAGATTAGCCTGAACAGTTAACGATAGCATAAACGATAAGCGGCGCGTAAAACGGTGCAAAGTGATAAGTGTCGGATGGCCATTCGATTGGACTGGCATCTCGTTTGGTGAGGATGTGTTTGTGTATGATGGTTTGCCTTTCAGGCCGGTCGATCAAACGGTGGTTCGATCGAGTGATGATCCGTTCGGCGAGGTATTTCTCAGAGAACAAGTTCACATCAGTGTTGTCACTCGATCGGATGGTCTACCGATCGGGTGGCAATCCGTTGGAACTGATAAGGCATTGAACATGTTGAAAAATTGTTTAAGTGTTGAAGTCCAAACATTACATGGTCGGATGGTAGTCCGGTCGGATGGTAATCCGATCGGACGGCGATCCGTTCGACGTTCAGATCCTCAATAGTGAAATCAAAAGCTTAAGTGTGGGACCAAGGTGCAAGCTGATCAGATGGCTGTCCGATCGGATGGCAATCCAATCGGACGGCAATCCGTCCCGTGGCCTGATCGTTTGTCACTTGGTTGTTTGGATAGTTTGCAGTTTTGACTTGAGACGATACGATTCGTGCTAAACAACAGGAACCTCGTCAAGATCTAAGTAATCCGATCGGACAGGAATCACCCTAACCCGACCAGTTAACTGTCCGAGACGGTGGTTCATGTCTAACCCGAAATCGGGTGTCTCTCCGATAGAAATCAGATCTTGAACCAACACAACACTAAGAAAGAGTAGAAGATCAGAACAAGCTCCGATTCTATCGGTTTTGAGTGCATTGCGTGTAAAAGAGTTGAAAGAATGTTTGAAAACCATCTTTCAATCCTTTTCACCATGAATATGTTCAGATCTATGATAGATCCTTGTTTATTCATGTGGAAATCGTCCAGATCTAAGTTGTTCTTGGTGGATTGAGGCCAAAACGTGAAGTTCATATGAACACCATGATGACATCATCCTAGAACACCTCAGATCTAGTGATTTCACGGTTAAAAGTTAAGATTCAAAAGATAGAAAGGTGTAGCAGTGCGTGTAGATCAAGAAAGTACAAGATCTAGGTTGAAAACTTACAAGAATTGCGAGAAATCGAGAGAAACAGAGGCTGAAGTGCGGCTGGGTCGAGTGAGAGCTGTCACATTACAAATGATGTGATAGGTTGGTATTTATAGGGTTTCCTAAAAAGGAAAGTGTGCATGGGTCGAGTGGGTCACCGATCGGGTGGCTGTCAGATCGGGTGGCAATCCGATCGGTTGACCATCTGATCGAGCAGTCACTCGATCGAGTGGCTCCGACGCCTGAGTTTTGGCGTTTTGTTTCGTGCGTTGAGTTTTGCGATGTGGTAGAGTTTCCTATTAATCCCAACTACTATATCCAACATACAATCATCCTAAATAACTTGCGTTTAGCATTTGCAATTCGATTACAATAGCGTTGTGATTGCGTTTCGATTGATCACCACAACATAAACATAAATAAACATACATTAGTAACACATAAAAGGCACACACACGTAAAACAATATCCAGAACGCATAATTCGGGTAGAGAATGCGATTGCGATGCGATAAGCGATAAAACACGCGATAACACATGCGATAAACGTCGATTAAACCTCGATTATAAATAAGTACTCCACATAATACAACTAACGTACTAAAACAATTAGACTATCCACAAGTTAAAGAAGTCAAAACAGTAGTTGAGCAAAGAGTGACAGATCGCAATTAGCAATCTTTTCTTCCTTTGACTTCAATCTTGACTTTGCCTTTGACTTTCGAAAACACGGGGTGTTAGAGCCTCCCCTACTTAAGGGAATTTCGTCCCGAAAATAGGCTGAAGCCATAACAAACAACTGCGGGTACTTCGCCTTCATGTCGTTTTCGAGTTCCCAAGTGAACTCTGTGCCTCGTTTGCCTTCCCATCGGACCTTCACAATGGGAATGCACGAGTGTCTGAGCTGCTTGGTTTGGCGGTCCATGATCTCGATAGGCTTCTCCACGAAGTGTAATGTTTCGTCCACTTGAAGATCCTCGAGTGGAACGTGTAAATCATGCTCAACCAGACACTTTCGGAGGTTCGAAACATGGAAAGTCGGGTGAACGTT
This sequence comes from Helianthus annuus, assembly GCF_002127325.2. Taxonomy (NCBI): domain Eukaryota; kingdom Viridiplantae; phylum Streptophyta; class Magnoliopsida; order Asterales; family Asteraceae; genus Helianthus; species Helianthus annuus. The sequence goes on along the minus strand of NC_035435.2, from coordinate 159,208,884 downwards.
GCTAAGTTCCTCCAGTAGTTCGAGTATGTAGGCCAGTTTTCCGATCCTTTCCAGAATCTTAAAGGGTCCAACGTATCGAGGCGTGAGTTTCCCTTTCTTGCCTAATCTGACCACACCCTTCCAAGGTGATACCTTTAGGAGTACGTAGTTGCCAACGTCAAATTCAAGGGGCTTGCGTCGTCTATCGGCGTAACTTTTCTGACGACTCCGAGCTTTCAGCAGATTGTCTCGAATTTGGAGGATTTTGTCCGTCATTTCTTGCAATAGCTCAGGACGGTTACTTGCGAATCTCCGATCTCGTGCCACATAATAGGCGATCGACATCTTCTTCCGTATAATGCCTCAAATGGTGCCATTCGAATGCAGGAATGATAACTGTTATTGTACGCGGATTCAACTAAAGGTAAGTATGCGTCCCAATTACCACCGAAATCTATGACACACGAACGGAGCATGTATTCAAGGGTACGAATCGTTCTTTCAGTCTGACCGTCGGTTTGGGGATGAAAAGCGGTACTTAGATTAAGCGTAATACCGAGAGCGGATCGAAACGTTTCCCAAAGACGCGAGGTAAACTGACCATCATGGTCAGAGATGATGTCGCGAGGTGTCCCATGTCGACAAATGATCTCATTGGTGTAGATTCGGGCTAATCATTCTACCTTATAGTCTTCTCGTATCGGTAGAAAATGAGCAGATTTAGTCAAACGGTCAACGACAACCCAGATGCTGTCTTGACTTGATGGCGTGCGTGGAAGTTTCGTTATAAAGTCCATAGCTATGCTCTCCCACTTCCACATGGGAATCTTGGGTTGGACGAGTAAGCCAGAGAGTCTTTGATGCTCGGCCTTGACTTTTGAGCAAGTCAGGCACTTCGAAACATAGGTGGCGATATCTTTCTTCATGCCCGGCCACCAGTACTTGTAGCGAAGGTCCTGGTACATTTTATCGGCACCGGGATGAATAAAATATTGAGACTTGTGGGCTTTGTCCATCAGAATCTGTCACAAATCGGTCCGCTTGGGGTTCCAAATTCAGTCCAGATAATAGAATATCCCATTCGACTTGTTCACAAGCTGGGTTCCATCGTTGAGAATCCTTTCCTTCTTCAAGGTTCATTTGGTAAAACAAGCATGTTGGGCTTCGCGAATGAGGGTCTCGAGATGATGCTGGGCTGGAATATTACGAGCGCTATGCAAATAGCTTCGTCGGCTTAAAGCGTCGACAACGACATTTGCTTTGCCAGGATGATAACGAATCTCACAGTCGTAATCGTTGAGAAGTTCTACCTATCGGCTTTGACGCATATTAAGTTCTTTCTGACTGAAGATGTGTTGTAGGCTCCTATGATCTGTGAAGACCGTACACTTGGTACCATACAGGTAGTGTTGCCAAATCTTCAACGCAAAAACAACTGCGCCTAGCTCTAGGTCGTGGGTTGTATAGTTCTTCTCGTGGATCTTGAGCTGACGAGATGCATAAGCGATAACCTTGTCTCGTTGCATGAGAACACAACCAAGACCAAGGTTCGAGGCATCACAATAGACAATAAAGTCGTCATTTCCGTCGGGCAAAGTGAGGACGGGAGCATTGCAAAGCATATACTTGAGAGTTTGAAAGGCAGTCTCTTGTCCAGTTCCCCAAACAAAAGGTTTGTCTTTATGCGTGAGAGAAGTAAGCGACACGGCGATATTAGAGAATCCTTCGATAAATCGACGATAATAGCCCACTAGTCCGAGAAAAGAACGGACTTCAGACGGGTTCTTAGGCATAACCCAACTCTTAACAGCTTCGATCTTCGCGGGGTCGATGTGAATACCTTGACTATTGACAATGTGACCGAGGAATTGAACCTGCTCCAGCCAAAATTCTCACTTGGAGAACTTGGAATAGAGTTGGTTCCCCTAGAATAGCTCGAGAACCAAACGTAGATGTTGCGCGTGTTCGGTTTTTGACTTGGAATAGATCAGGATATCATCGATGAACACGATGAGGAAGCAATCAAGAAACGGTTTACACACGCGATTCATCAGATCCATGAAAACCGCGGGTGTGTTGGTTAAACCAAAAGGCATAACAATGAACTCGTAGTGGCCGCAATGAGTGCGAAAAGCGGTTGTGGGTATGTCCTCCTCTTGGATGCGTAACTGGTGATAGCCTGAGTGTAGGTCGGTCTTGGAGAAACACGTAGCACCTTGTAGCTGGTCAAACAAATCATCGATTCGAGGCAGGGGATAGCGATTCTCGATTGTCAGCTTATTCAGTTCCCGATAGTCGATGCACCTCCGGAACGACCTATCCATCTTTTTGACAAAAAGGACTGGTGCGCCCCAAGGAGAGGTGCTCGGGTGAATGAAGCCTTTATCAAGAAATTCTTGGAGCTGACTCGAGAGTTCACGCATTTCAGATTGAGCGAGTCGATAAGGAGCTCTAGCAATAGGATTAGCTCCAGGAACGAGGTCGATACGAAAGTCGATATCACGACTTGGCGGTAAACCGGGAAGATCATCAGGAAACACATTAGGAAATTCACGAACCACGGGAACGTCTTTCACTCCTGTCTTTCCTTTCTTTTCCTCCTCCGCTACTACAATGTTAACCAAGAAAGCTCTGTATTCCTTGCGAAGATACTTGCTAGCTTGGGCACATGACATGAGTTTGAGACCCTTTTGAGGGAGTTTCACCATACACACAAAGTTGATCGCCATTCGCGAGCGAGAATCGAATCATCTTATCGAAGCAAACAATTTCAGCATGGTTTTCGCGAAGAAATTCCATGCCTACTATGATGTCAAAACTACCGAGCTGCATAGGAATAAGGTCGATGGGGAAGATGTGATTGTTGGGTTCGAGATTACAATCACGAAGAACAGAATTGACGGCGACGGTCCTTCCGGTGGCAACTTCAACATCGAACGTCGAGGGCAGATGGGAGCACTTACGATTAAGGAGATTCTCGAATTCAAACGACACGAAATAGTTATTGGCTCCAGTATCAAACAAACATGAAGCATAAATATCATTCACAAGGAACGTACCATTAACCACATTGTTGTCAGCCTGAGCCTGGCGCACATTGATGTTGAAAGTTCGGGCTCGAGCTGCTTGTTGTTGTAGCTGCTGAGGCTGTTGCTGCTGCTGTTGCTGGGGCTGCTGCTGTTGTGGCTCTTGCTTTACAACTCGGTTCGGGCACATGTTGGCGAAGTGGTTGGGATCACCACACGCGAAGCAGACTCTAGCATTGATCGCAGGTGCCTGAGCCGCTTGGTGGCCTTGAGGAGTGGGAAGTAGAGCTTGTTGAGCAGTAGCTGGAGCTGTAGCTTGTCGAGGACATGTACGACAGTTGGCGGTGAAGTGGCCGTACATGTTGCAATGCACACAAAATCTGCAGGAGATACCCACTGGATGATGATAAGTACATGTTGGGCAAGCGGGGTGAGGACCAGTGTAAGCACGCTTTGCAGGCGGTCCTTGAGTAACTGGTGCTGCGACTTGACATTGTTGAGTCTGCTGAGGAGCTGGTACGGCTTGAAGCGGGGCATCAGTAGTGACAGCACAGTTCTTGTTGCTGGAGTTGCTGTTCTTCCTCTTGCGACGAGAGGACTTTGATGATTGAGGAGCGGCGGCGGCGGTTTCAGCAGTTGCAACGGTGGTAGCTAGATGCAGATTCTTCGAGTTTTTGTCCCAGACGCCAGCCTTGACTCTCTTGTCGTTTATCTCAGCGGCGAGCATATAAGTTTCCTCGATTGTTGCTGGTTTTGCAGCTTGAACAAAGTCCGCAACACAATCCGGCAGAGGTCGGATATACTTCTTGATCATCACATCGGGAGTCTTGACTTTATCAGGACAGATTATGCTTAGCTGCTTGAAACGAGCAGTTAAAGCAGCATTATCACCGTCCTTCTGCTTTATATGCCAGAATTCATCCTCCAACTTTTGGCGCTCATGGGGAGGGCAAAACTCTTCCATCATTACGTCCATCAACTCGTCCTACGTTAAGCCATAAGCTGCATCATTTCCGCGTTTGTTCCTCTCGGCCGTCCACCAGTCTAAAGCGCGGGACTGGAAGACACCGGTAGCATTCAGAGTGCGGAGATTATCAGGACAACCACTCTGGCGCATGGTGACCTCGATCGAATCAAATCACTGAAACAGAGCTGTAGGCCCATTTTCACCAGTAAATTCTTTCGGACCGCAAGCTTTGAACTGCTTGAAGCTAAAAACAACTTTGGGAGATTCAGTCCTGGACTCGTCAGAAGACTTGCTAGCATTCTCGTGTAGGTCACTAACGATTTGTGGAATCACCTTCGCTATCTGTTTAGCGACGAGAGCAGCAAGGCGTTTGTATTTCTGGTTACGGCGAGCAGCGCGCGAGTGACGGGATCCAGATGACGACATTATCTGCAACAGATATCGCCATAGGACCCAGACACAATATAATCGAATCTCACCTCACACGCCTAATACTACTAAAGGTCAGGAACACAATTCCGTAACACGTAAACACATAAGCACATAAACACAGAGTCACATAAGCACGTAGGAGCACATAAGCACGTAAGGCACATAAGCACAGAAGCACAGAAGCACAAGAGGTAGTCAGAATACAGAAACCTATCATTCAAAGTCCGCGCGCATTCGAGTATAGCCTTTTGCTATTAGCAAGTTCACAGCGAGTAGTATAGCATAAGCGAGTAACATAGCATGCGATCATCCACAAGTAGCAACGATTTGTTAGCGATTTGAGGTAGATGTGTAGTGCAGGTTGTGAGTGTCGATCAAAGCGATAACGAAAGCGAATAAATCACCAAAAATCGAAACATGTAGACAAATAAATCACATAATACACATAAAAATCCACATAAAAATCCACATAAAACGACAAATATCAAAGTCGGCACTAGCGGGCTCAGAATCGAAACACATAAAAATCATGGATAGATTGTCTGCGGCTGTTAGACGTCGACTTCTCAAAGTGATTCGACTATTCACAAGGACTTTTGGTACACACTTTAGCCTTCGGGACTGTGCTCTCGCCTCGAATTTGGGCGAATGGCATGCATCCCTCCAGTTACAGTGTGACTTCAAGTCGTTGGAGTCCGTCGAGACTTTGGCGAGAGTGTTGTAAAACCAAAATAGAGTTCAGAACAAGTCGTCAAGGTTCGGGTTTCACCCCTGACTTAACAACTTCGTTCCTGTTTTGATAAAAATAAGGGAAATTTTGCGTTAAGTATGGATTTCATTCCTAATTCAACGCAAGTTCTCCTATTCTATAGGTATGAATGTGGGCTGAGCAAGCAATTTAGTCGAGAGTTGGCGGTTTTCACACCTAATCTCAACCTAATCACCCATTCATTTTCGAAAATTCGAGTGCAGTGATAGTGTAGCATAAGCGAGAATACCGAGATAAGTAAGCTCGTACAAAACCCCTATAGGGTGTGCACAAGTCGGTCTGTTGGTACTTAACTATAGTCTAGGTCGTTTCTAAGACATCGACTCGGACTAGGTCGAGTCTTGCCTAATTTATCACACCCCAACCGATGGCGGAATCATCGGGGCGCGGCACTGAGCGAAACAGATTGTCCAGAAGTTTCCATAACAATTATCATTACTAATTAATTTAAAGTAACATGTCCCATACCATGTCTCAAAAGGTAAACAAATTATTACAGACAAAATCTAGGCAAATAGTTCTATTCCGACAACTCAGATTTTTACAAAATTGCCCAATTGTTTATCTGCTTCTAGAGACTCTTGTTTTCATATCTACAGACAACTATTTGTTGGGCTCTAGAAGCATATTCTAGCCTCGCTTTCATAGCAGATAAGCATCCTAACCTGTCACATACGTTAAAATAAAAGTCAATACACATAGTGTAAAGGCGAGTATACAAGTTTGATAATAGCATATAGAGTTCGAAATAGTTTATGCATAACCAGCACGTACACAGAGGAAAACGAAGCATGTTAATTATCGACACGGATCTATCGATACCAATGACTGCGGGTTGACTGCCTGATGTCTGTCGTTAAGGACATGCAAAAACCTATTTAAACTATTAGTATAGAATAAGCAGGGTATCGAACCAAGGGAGGACCGTGGAAAGTGTCGTAGTGAAAAGGGTTGATTAACTATTACTGAATGGGAAAAACAGTTTGTTTGATTATGAGAAATAGCTAAATTAACAAATAAAATTTGTGTTTTAAATCAATGAGAGAAAATATGGTTCCTCCAGATTTCAGGTTTTGCAATTAACTTCAACTATGTGTATAATCGTTACCTACATAGACATAGGTGTTAATTTTGATTCATTAATTGTGATAACCAACGACTAAGTACTCCGGTCAATACATAACGGGAGGTTATCGAATGATTATCAATTACAATTTACAAACCCTAACCCCATGTCAAATATATCCCAATTACTAGAACTCTCGGGAACTGAATGCTTAGAAATTAAGGTTTAAATAAACGTAACTGTTTACAATCAAGAAATAAAATCAATGGTGAAAAGCATCGAATGCTTAGATCACCAGGTAAAACGATTGTGTCAACACATAATATCAATCAACTTACAAGAACCCTCCATCCGGAGGAAACCACAAAAAGTTTAGCCGCTCATCTCGCACAAAGAATCTTCAAAAGCTTGAATTGATGAAGAAATCATGGTTGATTCGATGATCGGATGAAGAATCTTGATGGAATTGGGTGAAAGAAGCCTTGAAAATTGAGTCTTGGAGTGCCCTCAATCGATTGTAGATGATAAATGATGAATACCAACATCACAAACCCTAATATATACCCTATAACCTTATTTGCGTCTTTTTTCGTAACCCCAACCGTAGGCTACGGTTTGGGAACCGTAGCTTACAGTTTCAGAATTCTGACCAACATCAGCACCCAACCGTAGCTTACGGTTGGTGAACCGTAGCTTACAGTTTCAGCAGATTCTTCCAAAATTGTTTTCTTCATAACTTCTTCATTTTAGCTCCGTTTTACGCACCGTTTTCGCCCACGTCTTCGTAATTCAACCCTCTATCATGCCATCTTCTAATATCTTCATTTTCAATCCATTAACATTCCCCAAAACTCATCCAATCTTCGTATATAGTTATCCAATTCCACACATATAAACAACCAAATATGCATAAGATTAGACATTAAACACATATAAATCACATTCATAAACCCATCCATCACATCCCCACACTTACCTTTGCTTGTCCTCAAGCAAACCAACTAGAAGTAGTCACCACAGTAACAATACCTCTAAACTCCCTAACCGGTTCAACCTGTTCAGTCCCAAGTCATACCCATCCCATAGACTGACACAATCGAGATTGACAGTCTGACAAGTAAATGATGCAATTTCAAAACTTAAGACTTGTCTATCTAAAACTAACATGTTTAAAGTTAAACACATGCTACACACCCCTCACAATGTACTCTCCTCTCGGGTTAATATCTGGACTAGCGTGTAATGTGCTAGTATATAAACACTCAATAAGCAAACATGAAATCCTGTAATCATAGGCTTGTATGACAATCACACCTCCACTGTATCATCTAACATGGCACATATCAAAAGGACTTTCGGGTTTTGGGCTTAGGGTAAAGGTAGGAAATATTTTTGGGTTATTTTTCTTTTCTAATTGGCTCACAAACAACAACCAAACCGTGAAACTTTATTCAAACACAGCTTATACTATTGGCTTGGTTTCTACCCAAGAACATAAACGACATTCACAATATTTCTATTTTTGTTTTTTTTCTTTTTCATTTTTCACATCTTTTTCTATTTTTCTTTTTTTAAATTTTTTCAATTTTTTTTTCTTTTTCATAGCGATATCATCACGGTCGGGTTTTCGCAATAGACAATGGGCGAACAAACAAAAGGTAGTTAGGCTCAACAGGGCTACTAAGGGAAATTGGTGAATAACGCAAAAGAAGCACAAACACAAAGGGTGTAACGGGAAATCCTAATGCCTTTATCATCTATGTGCACATGTCAAATCCACAGTCTCAGCATGCATCGAATCATACAAGTTCTAACACAGAATAACACGTAGCCTGCACTCAACAAATGAATTCATAATATAATGTATCCTATCCATCTACAGGCTCAAGATCTCACCAAGAAAAGGTAAAAAGGTTGACGACATGTAGCATATGAAATTAAAACATGTTACCCCTAGTAGACATCTCTTTTCAACTCATTTCCTAAAAAACACTTGTCAAACCTACTCTCATGAAACTTAAAGGGACAACCATGACAAGGGACTAATCTAGCTTACTACCGGTAAGAAGCCTATTAGTGATTGAAACTTTAGGTTTTCGTATCCAATTAGCTTGTTCAAGGTGATGAAAAATTTTAAAATTTTAAAAATTTTCAATTTTTACCAATTTTCATCGATTTCAATCTCATCTCAATCGCTTCAAAGCTTTATCCACGAATCCCTTCCCGGGCTCCCACATCCCCACACTTGGGATACATTGTCCCCAATGTATGGTGCTTTTAAAATATAGCCCGGGAAAACAAACCAACTATCCTAAATGAGCGGCTAACTCAACACAAACAACCAAAACACATCCCCTAAACAAAACAAAGGTTCACACCACCAAAAACAACAAAACACACCAAAAACAAAGTAAGATAGATAAACACATGCACCTGATCATGTGTCTATAGTGATGCTGCTGTTGTGCTTTAACCGGAATAGACGTATTCCATAGATTCTTTGATATCTCGCCGGGGATGTTGCAAAACATCCCCACACTTGAATTGTTGCATACGTGATGATTGAATCAAGAACCTGTCAAAACACAACCACACCAAAACGAACCAAACCAAAGTACACTTCTCTACATCCTCGGGCTGCCTCCCGAGAGCGCTAAGTTTTAGGTCTTCAGCCAGACCGTACCTGATGTTCAAGGTGGTTCAGATGCACGCTTACCTCCCCAATTGTTTCCATACATCTCTATCCAGTCTTTCGGGAGAATCATAGCCTCACTTCGGTTGGGGTTTCGCTCAACTTGGTCACCCCATCTAAACCCACCATCTGGTGGTTCCCTCTTCTCAGCTTCCTTTCTCACACTTACCTTATTCGCCTGATTTCTACCATTTTTTAACTCAGACCTGCAAAAATTACCTCCACTCGAACCAATCTCATTAGTAGCACCTGTGGGACTCACATCATTCAGAAGATCATAAGCAATAGATTTTAAAAATACATTGAAATACAACTTACGATTCTTGTAACTTAGAATTACCACCCCGTTCCTGTAGTCGATTTGTGCATTTGCTGTATATAGAAACGGGCGACCCAAAATTACCTGCGGCTGTGTGTAAGTTGGCGCGGGTGCATAATCGACCACCATAAAGTCGACCGAGTAGTAGAACTCGCCGAGCTGAATTACCACATCCTTTATAACCCCTCGAGGTTGCTTCAAACTTGCATCCGCAAACATGGCCATACTATCACAAGCTTGTAGGGGACCAAAATCATACTGGTCGTATAAGCTACCGGGTAATATGCTCACTCCTGCTCCATAATCCAGCAATGCTTTGTGGATTTTGAACTTTCCAACTCTGATGGGAACAACCGGTTCCCCCAAATCAATCCCGCTTCCTTCCGCAGCTGCTTCACTTGAACCTGCAATAACCTGAGAAGCATACAAATCATTATCATAACAGTTACTTTTAGGAACAGGATTTACCCCACTGATCAGTTTGTTCTTTGTATTATTGGGGTTTGTCTGAGTGTCACTTGGCAGCTTCCCTTGTTGCTGTTTAAATGCTGCTACATCACTAGCCAGCTGCTCCATCTGTGCGGTCAATGATTGAATGGCCTTATCTCGCATCTCCTTCTTTTGAGCACGATTTTGCAATTCAAGCCTTTGGTTTTGTAATTCAAGTTGAATTGCCTTCAACATCTCCACCATCTCGCTATTCAACTGACCATTACCTTGCTGGTATTTCCTTTGATAACCGGCGTTATTTTCCCCTTGATAGTTATTTTGATTTCGAGGTTGGTAATACTGATTGTTGCCTTGGGAAACTGAATACCTGTTCCCACTGCCTTGCAGCAAATTCACATCATCCTGCTTACCAATTATATTAGGGCACTGATCAGCGATGTGCCCTATATCCCCACAATGACCGCACAACGGGTATTGTCCATTAAAATCTGGTGGATTGTCCACCGCTCTCACTGCCGATTGTCGTGTACTTCTAGAGGATTGAGCTTTGCGTTTTGACGCCCTTGCGGTTCTTTCTAAATATTCCCAATCATCTTCTTCGTAATTCATTCCAAAAGTACCATTGGATATTGAATTTACATCCCTGGCATCTTCATCTGTTAGGCCTTCGTGGAATGTATTAATAAGCTCCCATAAATATATCTCATGATGTGGACAGTTCTTGAGCATCATTTTGAAACGATTGAACGCTTCGTGAAATAACTCACCGGGTTGTTGTCGAAACGCTCGAATATCCTTCCTTGCATTGTTAGTACGCAAATGAGTATATAACTCATCTAAAAATTGTTGCTGCATTTCGCCCCATGTGAAGATCGAAGCTGACGGTAGCGAATGAAACCATTGTTGCGCTTTGTCTTCAAGTGTGAATTGGAAAAGTACCAATTTCACATCATCAACTGAGAAACCTTGGCTGCTGATTGTGTTGCAACGTGCATCATATGCAGCAATGTGTAGGTATGGTTCTTCATGTGCGTGACCATGAAATTTAGGCAGACTGGATATTGATTGTGTTCGTACTTCGAATGACCGCCCTCCTTGTAGTTGCGGGATCACAACCGGTGATGGGTTGTTAACTATAGCAGGCCTGAAGTGGCTTTCTATACCTCGAATTGGACCTTGATTATTTCGACGTGGAATTCCTTCCGGTAAAATCACCGGTCGGTGTAAGTTTCGTGGCAACGGTCTTGCCTGACCCTGCATCTGAGGTGCCGGCGGTGGTAATGGAATGTCCACTACCGGCCTTCTCGGAGCAGGCTGCTGATTGAGTGGGTCAGGTTGATGATATTGTTGTGGAATTTGTTGTATAGGCGTTGGTTGCACATATTGTTGATACCCTACGTTCCCTTGATTGACTCTCTCGGCCGCACCCAATCCGACTGTTTGCCTCTCATAGCTACCCGTGTTGACCACTTGTCTCTCGTTCTGACCCATGTAGTTATCATATTCCTCATAGCCATCATCACAATCACTTGAGTTATTTCCTTGATCATAGATGGTTGATCTATAAAGATTTGGCATTGGCTGACTTTGCTGTGAAATAACGGGTCGAGTGGCTTGCGGAATTGATGTTGCATTAGGTGCTTGAGTTTGAATCGGTGATGGAGTGTCATCAGGAATGATTCTAACGTACGGAGACGACTGCTGTAAATTGACAGTCTGGGTTGTAGTTGGGTGTTGAAGAGATGTTGTTTGGGTGGAAGTTGGTTGATTGTTATCAAAGTTTGGGAAAAAGGTTGAGAAAGATGGTACTGGAGATGTAGAAGTAGGTTGTGTAGATTGTGGTGGTGGTGGTGGTATGGTAGTGTTTGGTGAAGGTTGGGTAGGTGTTGGCGAGAATTGTTGTGGTTGTGAAGTTGCGGGTTGTTTCTCCGGTGTAGCTAAGTTCTCCATTGCTTTAGATGTTGGTATAGGTGATTGTAGAATCTTGTTCTCACGATGTAGTACTCGTTTTGTATGCTTTATTGTTCTCTCGATCTCTGGGTCGAACACTAATGGTGATGACTTCCCGGAATTTCGAGTATGATGCATACACTTACTAGATCACCTGCACAAACAAAAACAAGAAAACCTCGCGTAAATCCGAACAAAACAGAACAAACTAAAAAGACACTATTTTTTGGATTTTTTTTGGATATTTAACTAAATTAGAACTTAACACTAAGCACTTTGCGCACGCCTCCCCGGCAACGGCGCCATTTTGATGTCTGTCGTTAAGGACATGCAAAAACCTATTTAAACTATTAGTATAGAATAAGCAGGGTATCAAACCAAGGGAGGACTGTGGAAAGTGTCGTAGTGAAAAGGGTTGATTAACTATTACTGAATGGGAAAAACAGTTTGTTTGATTATGAGAAATAGCTAAATTAACAAATAAAATTTGTGTTTTAAATCAATGAGAGAAAATATGGTTCCTCCAGATTTCAGGTTTTGCAATTAACTTCAACTATGTGTATAATCGTTACCTACATAGACATAGGTGTTAATTTTGATTCATTAATTGTGATAACCAACGACTAAGTACTCCGGTCAATACATAACGGGAGGTTATCGAATGATTATCAATTACAATTTACAAACCCTAACCCCATGTCAAATATATCCCAATTACTAGAACTCTCGGGAACTGAATGCTTAGAAATTAAGGTTTAAATAAACGTAACTGTTTACAATCAAGAAATAAAATCAATGGTGAAAAGCATCGAATGCTTAGATCACCAGGTAAAACGATTGTGTCAACACATAATATCAATCAACTTACAAAAACCCTCCATCCGGAGGAAACCACAAAAAGTTTAGCCGCTCATCTCGCACAAAGAATCTTCAAAAGCTTGAATTGATGAAGAAATCATGGTTGTTTCGATGATCGGATGAAGAATCTTGATGGAATTGGGTGAAAGAAGCCTTGAAAATTGAGTCTTGGAGTGCCCTCAATCGATTGTAGATGATAAATGATGAATACCAACATCACAAACCCTAATATATACCCTATAACCTTATTTGCGTCTTTTTTTCGTAACCCCAACCGTATGCTACGGTTTGGGAACCGTAGCTTACAGTTTCAGAATTCTGACCAACATCAGCACCCAACCGTAGCTTACGGTTGGTGAACCGTAGCTTACAGTTTCAGCAGATTCTTCCAAAATTGTTTTCTTCATAACTTCTTCATTTTAGCTCCGTTTTACGCACCGTTTTCGCCCACGTCTTCGTAATTCAACCCTCTATCATGCCATCTTCTAATATCTTCATTTTCAATCCATTAACATTCCCCAAAACTCATCCAATCTTCGTATTTAACCTGCAAAACATCATTTTCTCATAGTTATCCAATTCCACACATATAAACAACCAAATATGCATAAGATTAGACATTAAACACATATAAATGACATTCATAAACCCATCCATCACTGCCCAAGGCAGTTCGCAATACATGATCACCACTGTAATCCATGCAAGTAATTGTCCTTAACAACCCCCGCATGAGCGGGTGCTAAGTCCAAACTATAGTACTATCGTCGTTAAGGCAGGTAGACAGCATTCCATGTGTAAACATAACAAACAAGCATTCATTAAGTCACGTAATACATGCGGTAACGGTTAGCGTTTAAATTATTGCGTAGCGTGTTTGATGTGATTTCATATAAGTAACGTATGTAACACCCAAAAGTGTTTAAAGCAAAAAGGGATGAGCATACTCACAGCGGTTGGATGGATTGAGGGAGCGCTTGAGAGTAAGGTCAGCCTGAATAGTTCGATAGCATAACGATAAGTGACGTTTTACGCGTCAAATGATGCAAAGTGTAAGTGGGTCGGACAGCTGGTCGATCGGAGGGCAGTCCGATCGGACAGCTGGTCGGGTGGGTGACTATCCATTCGGACAGTTGTCCGGTCGAATGGTAGTCTAATCGGATGACTGTTCAAGTGGATCGTTTCTTCCTTTGGGAAGGATGCATTTGTGTATGATGGTTTGACTTTTGAAGTTTTTGTTGTAGCATTTGAGAACATTGAAGTACATTTGCCTTCCAGGTCGGTCGATCGGACAGTCGGTCGATCGGACGGTCGGTCGATCGGACGGTCGGTCGATCGGACGGCACTCCGGTAGGTTGACACTTCAGTGAGAACAAGTTCACCGCAGGATGTCACTCGATCGGACAACAGTTCGATCGGGTGGCATTCCTAGTGCACTGAACGTGTTGAACATTATTAAGTGTTAAAGCCCAAGTATCTCATAATCCGAAGAGTAATCCGGGCGGATGGTAGTCCGATTAGACAGCAGTTCGTTCAATACTCAAACTTCAAAAAGTGATTAAGTGTGGGACCCATAGTGAAAGCCGATCGGGTGGCCAGCCGCTTGGGTGGCTGTCCGTTCAGACAGTAGTCCGATCGGACGACACCCCGTCCTGGTCGTCCCGTTCGTCTTACACTTGGTTGTTTTTGATGGTTTGTCGTTTTATCGAGTTATTTTGATAACGAGTCAAACATCGGGAACTTGTCAATACTTGGTTCTCCTGATCGGACAGGAATCACCCAAACCCGACTAGTGAACTGTTCGAGACGGAGTTCTTGTTTAACCCGAAACCGATGAACCTCGTGGATAGGGTCGAATCTTGAGCTAACGTAACCTCAGGATGAGTATTATGTCAACGCAAGGCCCGATTCTATCGGTTTTGAGTGCATTGAGTGTAAAAGAGTTGAAAGAAAGTAGGAAAACCATCTTTCAATCCTTTTCTTAGTGAAAATGTTTAGATCTGTGGTAGATCTTTGTTTAGTTTTGTGGAAATCAGTTAGATTCAAGTTGTTCGTGAATGATTGTGGCCAAAACATGAAGTTCTTGAGGAACACCATGATGACGTCATCATAGAACACTCGAATCTTGATGATTTCACGGTTAAAAGTTAGTGCGTGTAGATCAAGAAAGTACAAGATTTAGAGCGAGATCTTACCTGGTTTGAGAGAAATCGAAGAAAATGTGAAGTGCACGAGCTAGTCGGTCAGAGGGTTTCCAAAAGTGGAAATGATGACAATGACAGGGGTATTTATAGAGTTCCAAAAGAGGAAAGTGCTGGCCGATCGGCCATGCAGCTCGATCGGACAGCCTGAACGATCGGACAGCAGTCCGGCCGGACGGCTGGTCGATCGGCTGGGTGCTGATCGATTGGTCGTCATAGTGGGGGGGGGGTTCGATGCGATGATTTTTGATATTTCGATTTCGATTTGCGAGCGTTGCGATGCGATAGAGTTTTCTTTTCAAATTACTTTTAATCCCAAATACTCATATCTCGCGCTATCTCTTCTCCACTAATTATCATACTATATCTACGTACAATCATCCTTATTTCGTATTCGTTTTCCGATTGCGATTTGATGGCGATTGAGTTTCGATTGCGATTCGATTGATTACCATACATAACATAAATAAGCATGCACAAGTAACACATAAGGCACACACACACGTATAGTCACCAAATGCGTAATTCGAGTTGCGAGCGCGATGTTGATTAGATTAATTCGATTAGCGTTTATATTGAATTTATCGCATGGTTACTTCCTATCATTCACAGTCGTAAAGCGATTTGTACCGATAAATATTCGATTACTGCGATTTTAACTGATTACTCCACATAATACAACTAACGTAATGCATAAAATAGACTATCTACAGTCAAAGAAGTCAAAACAGGGATTGACCAAGGAGAGATAGATTGTAGTTAGCAATCTTTTCTCCCTTTGACTTCAATCTTGACTTTGACTTTGACTTTCGAAACACGGGGTGTTACAGCCTCCCCTTGTTTAGGGAATTTCGTTCCGAAATTAGGCCGAAGCCGTAACAAACAACTGCGGATACTTCGCCTTCATGTCGTTTTTGAGTTCCCAAGTGAACTTTGCGCCTCGTTTGCCTTCCCATCGGACCTTCACAATAGGAATGCGCGAGCATCTGAGTTGCTTGGTTTGGCGATCCATGACTTCGACAGGCTTCTCCATGAAGTGTAGTGTTTCGTTTATTTGGAGGTCGTCGAGAGGTACAATTAAATCATGCTCAGCCAGGCACTTTCAGAGGTTCGACACGTGGAAAGTCGGGTGGACATTACTAAGCTCCTCCGGTAGTTCGAGTCTGTAGGCGACTTTTCCGATCCTTTCCAGAATCTTAAAAGGTCCAACATATCGAGGCGCTAGTTTCCCTTTCTTGCCGAATCTGACCACACCCTTCCAAGGTGATACCTTTAGGAGTACGTAGTCGCCAACGTCAAATTCAAGGGGCTTGTGTCTTCTATCGGCGTAACTTTTCTGTCGACTTCGAGCTTTCAACAAGTTGTCTCGAATCTGGAGGACTTTGTCAGTTGTTTCTTGCAATAGCTCAGGACCGGTTAATTGCGAGTGACCGATCTCGTGCCATACAATAGGCGATCGACATCTTCTTCCATATAAAGCCTCGAATGGTGCCATTTGGATGCTAGTATGATAACTGTTGTTATACGAGAATTCGACCAATGGCAGGTATTTTTCCCAATTACCACCGAAGTCTATGACACCCGAACGGAGCATGTCTTCAAGAGAACGGATCGTTCTTTCAGTCTGACCGTCGGTTTGAGGGTGAAATGCGGTACTTAGATTAAGCGTAGTACCAAGAGCTGCTTGAAACGTTTCCCACGGTCGTGAAGTAAACCGAGCGTCACGGTCAGAGATGATGTCACGAGGCGTCCCATGATTACAAATGATCTCGTCGGTGTAGATTCGGGCTAATCTTTCCACCTTGTAGTCTTCCCGTATGGGCAGAAAGTGGGCTGATTTGGTTAAATGATCAACAACAACTTATATGCTGTCGTGACCTGATGACGTGTGTGGAAGCTTTGTTATGAAATCCATAGCTATACTCTCCCACTTTCACATAGGGATTGGGGGTTGTTCGAGTAAGCCAGAGGGCCTTTCATGTTCAGCCTTGATCCTTGCACAAGTCAGGCACTTCCCAACATAGAGAGCAATATCCCTTTTCATACCCGGCCACCAGTACTTGTAGCGAAGATCCTGGTATTTTATCAGCACCGGGATGAATAGAATACCGAGATTTGTGGGCTTCGTCCATCAAAATCTGTCGCAAATCGGTCTGCTTAGGGATCCAAATTCGGTCCCAGTTGAGCTCCATCGTGATAGATTCGTTCCTTCTTCAGAGTGCGTTCATTAAAACAGGCATGCTAGGCTTCACGAATGAGGGTTTCGAGATCGTATTGGGCTTGGGTATCGCGAATGCTGAGCAAATAACTCCGTCTGTTGAGTGCATCGGCAACAACATTTGCTTTGCCTGGGTGATAACGAATCTCACATTCGTAATCGTTGAGAAGTTCTACCCATCGGCGTTGACGCGTATTAAGTTCTTTCTGATCAAAGATATGTTGGAGGCTCCTATGATCGGTGAAGATCGTACACTTTGTATCATATAGGTAGTGTCGCCAGATCTTTAATGCAAAAACAACCGCGCCTAGCTCGAGATCATGGGTTGTATAGTTCTTCTCGTGGATTTTGAGCTGACGAGACGCGTAAGCTATAACCTTGTCCCGTTGCATGAGGACACAACCAAGACCAAGGTTGGAAGCATCACAATAGACAATGAAACCGTCATTTCTGTTGGGCAATGTGAGAACAGGAGCATTGCAGAGCATGTGCTTGAGGGTTTGGAAAGCAGACTCTTGTTCGGTTCCCCAAACAAAAGACCTATCTTTATGCGTGAGAGCGGTAAGTGGCACAGCGATCTTGGAGAATCCTTCGATAAATCGGCGATAATAACCTGCTAGTCCAAGAAAAGAACAAACTTTGGACGGGTTCTTAGGTGTAATCCAGCTCTTAACTGCTTCAATCTTCGCAGGATCGACATGAATACCTTGACTATTGAGAATGTAACCCAGAAACTGAACCTCCCCCATCCAAAATTCACACTTGGAGAACTTAGCATAGAGTTGATTCCCCTGGAGTAGTTCGAGAACCAAACGTAGATGTTGCGCGTGTTCGGCTCTTGACTTAGAATAGATCAAGACATCGTCGATGAACACGATGACGAAACGGTCGAGATAGGGTTTACACACGCGATTCATCAGATCCATAAAACCGTGGGTGCGTTGGTTAAACCAAAAGGCATAACAACAAACTCAGAGTGGCCGTAGCGAGTGCGAAAAGCGGTTTTGGGTATATCCTCCTCTTGAATGCGTAGTTGGTGATAGCCTGAACGTAGATCGATCTTTGAGAAACACATAGCACCTTGTAGCTGATCGAACAAATCGTCAATTCGAGGTAGGGGATAGCGGTTCTTGATGGTTAGCTTATTCAATTCCCAATAATCAATGCACATCCTGAACGACCCATCCTTCTTTTTAACGAAGAGGACTGGCGCGCCCAAAGGAGAGGTGCTCGGGCGAATGAAGCCTTTCTCAAGTAATTCCTGGAGTTGATTTGAGAGTTCACGCATTTCGGACGACGCGAGTTGGTAGGGAGCTTTGGCAATAGGGTTGGCTCCAGGAATGAGGTCGATACGGAAGTCGATATCACGACTTGGCGGTAACCCGGGGAGATCATCAGGAAACACATTTTGAAATTCGCGCACAACGGGGACATCATTTACTCCTGTACTTCCTTTCTTTTCCTTCTCCGCTACTACAATGTTGGCTAAGAAATCTCTGTATTCCTTATGGAGATACTTGCTAGCCTGGACGCATGACATGAGTTTAAGACCCTTCGAAGCAGTTTCGCCATAGACACACAGTAAATCACCATTCGCGAGTGAGAATCGAATCATCTTGTCGAAGCATATAACTTCAGCATAGTTTTCGCAAAGAAAGTCAATGCCTACTATAACATCAAAACTTCCGAGTTGCATCGGAATAAGGTCGATTAGGAAGATGTGATTATTGAGCTCAAGAGTACAATCACGAAGAACAGTGTTAACGGCGATAGTTCTTCCGGTAGCGACTTCAACATCGAACGTCGAGGAGAGATAAGAGCGCTTACGGCTAAGGAGCTTCTCAAATTCGAATGACATAAAGCAATTATAGGCTCCAGTATCAAACAAACATGATGCATAAATACCATTCACAAGGAACGTACCATTGACCACATTGTTGTCGATCTGGGCTTGGCTCACATTGATGTTGAAGGTTCTGGCGCGTGCGGCTTGTTGCTGCTGCTGAGGCTGTTGCTGCTGCTGCTAGTGGGGCTGCTGCTGCTGGGGCTCTTGTTTCACCACCCTGTTCGGGCGCATGTTCGCAAAGTGTTTGGGATCACCACATGCGAAGCAGACTCTGGCGTTGATCTCGGGTGTCGGAGCCGCGTGTTGGCCTTGCGGGGCAGGGAGCAGAGCTTGATGAGCAGTGGCAGGAGCTGCGGTGTTGCGAGGACCAGTACGACAGTTGACAGTAAAGTGGTCGTACATGTTGCAGTGAGCACAGAAACGATAGGCAATGCCCACCGGATGATGATAAGAGCATGTTGGGCAAACCGGGTGGGGGCCTGTGTATGCACGCTTTGCTGGTGGTGCATAAGCAGTGGGAGCTGGATGGTGATAGGGCTGCTGCTGAGCCGGTATGGCTTGTAGTGGAGCAGCAGTGGTAGTGGCAGCGAAGTTCTTGTTGCTGAAGCTGCTGTTGTTGTTCTTCTTCTTTCGGTGTGAAGGCTTTGATGACTGAGGTGCGGTGGCGGTGGAGTCAGCAGTTGGTGCGGTAGTAGCTTGATGCAGATGCTTCGAGGTTTTATCCCAGACGCCAGCCTTAACCCGCTTGTCGTTGATTTCAGCAGCCAGTAGGTAGGTTTCCTCGATCGTCTTAGTCTTAGCCGCGTGCATGAAATCTGCGACACAGTCAGGCAGGGCTCGGATATACTTCTTGATTGCCATGTCAGAAGTCTTCACCTGATCAGGGCAGATGATACTGAGCTGCTTGAATCGAGCAGTTAGAGCAGCGTTCTTGCCATCCTTTTGCTTAATGTGCCAGAATTCATCTTCCAACTTCTGGCGTTCATGAGGAGGGTAGAATTCTTCCAGCATGACCTCCTTGAGCTCGTCCCACGACAGACCGTAGGCTGCATCGTTCCCTCTTTTGTTTCTCTCGGCTGTCCACTAGTCTAGTGCGCGGGACTGGAAGACGCCAGTAGCGTTGAGAGTGCGAAGGTCATCGGGGCAACCGCTCTGTCGTAGAGTAACCTCAATGGAATCAAACCATTGGAACAACGCCGTGGGGCCTTCCTTGCCAGTGAATTCCTTCGGCCCACAATCCTTGAACTGCTTGAAACTGAAGGCAGCTTTGGGGGTAGCTTTAGGAGCTTCGGTTCTCGACTCCTCAGATGATTTGCTGACGTTCTCGTAGACATCGCTGACAGCTTTTGCTACTTGTTTGGAGATGATAACAGCGAGACGTTTGTCCTTCTTTTCTTGGCGAGAAAGTGATGGGCAACAGGATCCTGATGGCTGTCCAGTTGGCATTGTCTGCAACAGACATTGTCACAGGTCTCAGACGCGTCGTAGTCGAATCTCACCTCACATGTCTAGTACTTACTAAAGCTTATGATAACGTTTAATCACATAAACACATAGGCACCAAATCACAGATTCACATAGGGACACATAAGCACAGAAGCACAGAAACACAGAAACACAGAAGTACATACACATTTAGTCACAGAGGCAGTCAGAATATAGAAACATATCATTCAAAGTCTGCGATTGTTTGAATATAGCGGTTCGCGTTTAGCGTAGCGATTAGTATAACATAAGCGTATGGTATGGCGTGTATTACAGCGTACAGCATTTCCCTGTGGTGGTAAGGATTTGTTAACGATTTGTAGTGTGTTGTGTGATTAGCGGAAGCAAGAAGGCATTAGATCGAAACCAGTAGTATCTCAAAATGCTAACAAATAAACATGAGCCATATAAAAACACATAAAATCATGAATCATCAGAGTCAGCAGTTGCGGGTTCAGAATCGAAACACATAAAAATCGAGAAATAGATTGTCTGCGGCTATTAGACATTGACTACCCAAAGCGATTCGACTATTCTCAAGGATCTGTCGTACACATTTTGGCTTTCAGGGTAGGGCCTCTGCCTCGATTCTTGGGCATCTGGCGCACATCCCTCTAGCCATACCGTGAGTTCAGGTCGTTGGAGTCCGTCGAGACTTTGGTGAGAGTTTTGTAAAACCATGGTCAAGCCGTCAAGGTTAGGGTTTCACCCCTGGCTTGACAACTTCCCCTTGATTTTAGTAAAATAGAGGAAATTATTCACCAAAATATGGATTTCACTCCTGGTTTGGTATAATTCTCCTTGTTAATAGTAAAAATGCGGGTTGATCAAGCAGATTCTAGTCGAGAGTTTGCGGTTTTCACACCTAATCTCGACCTAATCGCTTGTCCCTTTTTTGAAAATTCAAGTACAGTGATGGTGTAGCGTAGGCAAGAATAGTGAAGGATAGCAGTAAGCTCATAAATAATCCCTAATGGTCATGCACGAGTCGGTCTATTGGGTCCTAACTATAGACTAGGTCTCTAAGACATCACCCCGGACTAGGTCGAGTCTTGCCTAATTCCCAATAGTTATGGCTCTGATACCAATCTGTCACACCCCAACCGATGGCGGAATCATCAGGGCGCGGAACTGAGCGAAACAGATTCTCCAGAAGTTTCCATAACAATTATCATTACCAATTAATTTAAAGTAACATGTCCCATACCATGTCTCAAAAGGTAAACAAATTATTACAGACAAAATCTAGGCAAATAGTTCTATTCCGACAACTCAGATTTTTACAAAATTGCCCAATTGTTTATCTGCTTCTAGAGACTCCTGTTTTCAGATCTACAGACAACTATTTGTTGGGCTCTAGAAGCTTGTTCTAGCCTCGCTTTCCTAGCAGATAAGCATCCTAATTACCTGTCACATACGTTAAAATAAAAGTCAATACACATAGTGTAAAGGCGAGTATACAAGTTTGATAATAGCATATAGAGTTCGAAATACTTTACGCATAACCAGCAAGTACACAGAGGAAAACGAAGCATGTTAATTATCGACACGGATCTATCAATACCAATGACTGCGGGTTAACTGCCCAAGGCAGTTCGCAATATATGATCACTACTGTAATCCATGCAAGTAATTGTCCTTAACAACCCCCGCATAAGCGGGTGCTGAGTCCAAACTATAGTACTATCGTCGTTAAGGCAGGTAGACAGCATTCTATGTGTAAACATAACAAACGAGCATTCATTAAGTCACACGTAATACATGCGGTAACGGTTAGCATTTAAATTATTGCGTAGTGTGTTTGATGTGATTTCGTATTAGTAACGTATGTAACACCCAAAAGTGCTTAAAGCAAAAAGGGATCGAGTATACTCACAGCGGTTGGATGGATTAAAGGGAGAGTAAGGTCAGCCTGAATAGTTCGATAGCATAACGATAAGTGACATTTTACGCGTCAAATGATGCAATGTGTAAGTGGGTCGGACAGCTGGTCGATCGGACGTCAGTCCGATAGACAGCTGGTCGGGTGGGTGACTATCCGTTCGGACAGTTTTCCGGTCGGATGGTAGTGCGATCGGATGACTGTTCGAGTGGATCGTTTCTTCCTTTGGGAAGGATGTAGTTAGAAATCTTTTCTCCATTTGACTTCAATCTTGACTTTGACTTTGACTTTCGAAACACGGGGTGTTACATAATTCCCTTTAGTTATGGCTCAGATACCAATCTGTCACACCCCAACCGATGGCGGAAACATCGGGGCGCGGCACTGAGCGAAACAGATTGTTCAAGGAAATTCCATAACGACCAAATTACCAAACAGTTTAAATATTATGTCCCATACCATAACCCATAAGATAATCTAGTTATTACAGACATAGATATTCTTCAAACAAAAACATGTTCTGACAACTCAGATTTCAAATAAAATGAATTGTCTTTGTTTCTAGACTCTCAGCCCTATTTGATTCCACGAAAAGGAAGAAAAGCATCCTAGCATATAGCATCCTAAACACCTGTCGCATACGTTAAAATAAAGGGCAATACACATAGTGTAAAGGTGAGCATACAAGTTTAATAGATATAATAGAGTTCGAAATCGTTTACGCATAACCATCATGTAACATGTATAAAGTGAAGGCAAGTAGGTTATCGATAGAGAAATATACACAGACGTGACTGCGAGTTATAGAATGCGCAACACATATCCCTCACTGGGACACGTGAAGTAAAGCCCTTAACAACCCCTGTCCACGACAGGTGCTGAGTCCAAACAATAGTACTATCGTTGCTAAGGTGTCAGGCAACAATCACTGTATTACATAACATACAAGCATTCATCGAATAACACGTAGCATGCAACAACGGTTAGCGTATAAATAGTGTTCGCGTTGTGTATCGATTGTGATTTAGAATAAGTAACGTATGTAATACCCAAAAGTGCATAAAGCAAAAAAGGGATCGAGTATACTCACAGATCATGCTTAATAAGTAAACACTATCTTGGATTGAAGGGAGTGCTGGAAGAGATTAGCCTGAACAGTTAACGATAACATAAACGATAAGCGACGCTTAAAACGGTGCAAAGTGATAAGTGTCGGATGGTAATCCGATCGGATGCCAGTCGATCGGGTGGCAATCCGTTCGGATGGTCATCCAATCGGATGGCCATTCGATTGGACTGTCATCTCGATTGGTGAGGATGTGTTTGTGTATGATGGTTTGTCTTTTTAAGTTTTCATTGTAGCATTTTGAAAACGGAGAGGTATCTCTACCTTTCAGGCCGGTCGATCGAACGGTGGTTCGATCAAGTGATGATCCATTCGGCGAGGTATTTCTCAGAGAACAAGTTCACAGCAGTGTTGTCCCTCGATCGGATGGTCTACCGATCGGGTGGCAATCCGTTGGAACTGATAAGGTATTGAACATGTTGAAAAATTGTTTAAGTGTTGAAGTCCAAACATTACATGGTCGGATGGTAGTCCGGTCGGATGGCAATCCGATCGGACGGCGATCCGTTCGACGTTCAGATCCTCAATAGTGAAATCAAAAGCTTAAGTATGGGACCAAGGTGCAAGCCGATCGGATGGCTGTCCGATCGGACGGTAATCCATCCCGGTGGCCTGATCGTTTGTCACTTGGTTGTTCGGATAGTTTGCGGTTTTGACTCGAGACGATACGATTCGTGCTAAACAACAGGAACCTCGTCAAGATCTAAGTAATCCGTTCGGACATGAATCACCCTAGCCCGACCAGTTAACTGTCCGAGACAGTGGTTCATGTCTAACCCGAAATCGGGTGTCGCTCTGATAGAAATCAGATCTTGAACCAACACAACACTAAGAAAGAGTAGAAGATTGGAACAAGCTCCGATTCTATCGGTTTTGAGTGCATTGAGTGTAAAAGAGTTGAAAGAAAGTTAGAAAACCATCTTTCAATCCTTTTCACCATGAATATGTTCAGATCTATGATAGATCCTTGTTTATTCATGCGAAAATAGTCCAGATCTAAGTTGTTCTTGGTGGATTGAGGCCAAACGTGAAGTTCATATGAACACCATGATGACATCATCCTAGAACACCTCAAATCTAGTGATTTCACGGTTAAAAGTTAAGATTCAAGATAGAAAGGTGTAGGAGTGCGTGTAGATCAAGAAAGTACAAGATTTAGGTTGAGAGAAACAGAGGCTAAAGTGCGACTGGGTCGAGTGAGAGCTGTCATATCACAAATGATGTGACAGGTTGGTATTTATAGGGTTTCCCAAAAAGGAAAGTGTGCATGGGTCGAGTGGGTCACCGATCGGGTGGCTGTCCGATCGGGTGGCTGTCCGATCGGGTGGCAATCCGATTGGATGGCAATCCGATCGGTTGTCCATTCGATTGAGCAGTTACTTGATCGAGTGGCTCCGACGACTGAGTTTTGGTGTTTTGTTTCATGCGTTGAGTTTTGCGATACGGTAGAGTTTCCCATTAATTCCAACTACTATATCCAACATACAATCATCCTAAATAACTTGCGTTTAGCGTTTGCGATTCGATTGAGATAGCGTTGCGATTGCGTTTCGATCGATCACCACAACTTAAACATAAATAAACATACACAAGTAACACATGAAAGGCACACACACGTAAAACAATATCCAGAACGCATAATTCGGGTAGCGATTGCGATGCGATAAGCGATAAAACACGCGATAACACATGCGATAAACGTCAACTAAACCTCGATTATAAATAAGTACTCCACATAATACAACTAGCGTTCTAAAACAATTAGACTACCCACAAGTCAAAGAAGTCAAAATAGTAGTTGAGCAAAGAGTGACAGATCGCAATTAGCAATCTTTTCTTCCTTTGACTTCAATCTTGACTTTGACTTTGACTTTCGAAAACACGGGGTGTTACAGTGGAAGTGACGGTTCCGGAAGCGGTGGGGTTAACGGTGATGGTGAAGGCGGTGGAAGACGATGGTGGGGAGGTGGTTGATCGGTGGCGAGGAGCGACTGTCACCGGAGATCACACTCCGACCACCACCTCCATCACTCGCACTCTCTGTTCTCATCCACCACCACGACCCCCTTACAAAAATCAAAACTATGCTCACCAAAATCAAAACCACTGTCTCCTCCGCCACTGTCACCGGAGATCACACTCCGACCACCACCTCCATCACTCGCACTCTCCGTCTCATCCACCACCACGACCCCCTCACCAAAATTAAAACCCAAACCAAAACTCTGCTCACCAGAAGAGTGGTATCGGGGGGTTTCGATGTTTTGGTGTTACAACCTAATTCTGGTGGTTTCAGGGGGGTTTCGATGGCGAGGTTACAACCTAATACGGTGATACGTCGACGTTCTCGGAGGCGGTGGTGGCGGTGAATGAAGGGGAAGGTGCAGTGGCGGCGGCGACGACGATAGTGGAGTATGGTGTTGTGAAGTCTCGTGGTGATAGTGTTCATGCTGTACCTGTTTCTGCAGGTAAATTACTTGATTGTTGAGAAAAATTATTGATTTGGTTGTTTAGGTTTTGATGTGCATACAATGCCTAGGGTTTAGTTGTTGCTACATTGAAAATTTGGGTTTCTAGATTCAAAAGAGGGGAAAATGATATTGCTAATGCTATTAGAAAATGTGAAGCTTTAGTTTATATGTTTGAGCATTGAATTTGTTTAAAGAGAGACAATAGAGAGAGAGAGGATGCAGAGGTGGGTGATGCCGGTGGCGCCGATGTTTTTTATATTTTTCAGTCGGTGGTGCTGGTGGTCCCGGTGGTGCCGGTGGTCTTTTTGTTTCACCCCGGTGGTGCCGGTGGTCCCCGTGGTGCCGGTGGTGCCGATTTCTTATATCATCGGTAAATTGCCATTCTTTTGGTTTTTATTATTTTGAAACGGTGTTTTTTGTTCACTCTTGTTTCTATGATTTGCTTTTGTTTCAGTTGTTTTGTGTTGGTTTGTGTTGAGATCCATACATGGAGACCCAACTGCAATTTTAAACTTTCCTCATATGCGGTAATAGTTGATAACATTGTGGTTCTTGGCAGTGATAGTTCAAAACATTTTTGTTTTTCGACAATTGATGACGATGGCGTGGCAAGGATGGTGGAGGGTAGGTTTTTGACCCGCAACCCCACTTTGAAGCTATGATATTTGGAAACTTTGAGCCAAACACTGTTTTTTTCAAGATTCCACATATGGTTTTTGATTTTTGTTGTTGGTTTTTATATTTCAGTTGATGATGATAAGTATCAACTTATCTGAGACATCTATGAGTCGTGATTTTGGTTGAGTTTGTTTGTTAAGATTTTCTGAAACCGAGTCGTAAAAAAAATTCAAAACCCGAGTCGTGAAAAAAAGTTTTAAACTCAAGTCGTAAAAAAAGTTTAAAACCAAGTCGTAAAAAAGTTTAAAAACCGGGCGTGAAAAAAGTTTAAAACTGAGTCGTAAAAAAATTTAAAACCGAGTCATAAAAAATGCTTGGTGTAAAAAAATATTTTTTCCTAAAAATTTTTTAAAACCGAGTCGTAAAAAAATGTTTGTCGTAAAAAAAAGTTTTGCTGTAAAAAAAGTTTTGTCGTAAAAAAAATGTTTGTCATAAAAATATTTTAAAAACCGAGTCGTAAAAAAATGTTTGTCGTAAAAAAAAGTTTTGCCGTAAAAAAATGTTTGTCGTAAAAAAATGTTTGTCGTAAAAAAATGTTTGTCGTAAAAAAAATGTCTGTCTTAAAAAGATTTCTGCCGTAAAAAAATTTCTGCTGTAAAAGTATGTTTGTCATAAAAAATTTTTGTTGTAAAAAAATGTTTGTCGTAAAAAATTTTTTTCCGTAAAAAAAATTTTGTCGTAAAAAAATTTTTGGTGTAAAAAAATTTCGTAAACCCGAAATCGGGTCGTAAAAAGATTAAAACCAGGACGTAAAAACCAGGAGCGTAAAAATCTGATTTGTAAAAGAAATATATTAACAATTTGTTTTTCTTTGTAAAAAATCTGATTTGTTA
The DNA here is from genome assembly GCF_002127325.2 of Helianthus annuus. Taxonomy (NCBI): domain Eukaryota; kingdom Viridiplantae; phylum Streptophyta; class Magnoliopsida; order Asterales; family Asteraceae; genus Helianthus; species Helianthus annuus. Next base: position 159,181,636 of record NC_035435.2, on the reverse strand, counting down.
AATATTAATAACCAAATAAGACAAAAACACTTTTTTAAAACAAAAAAATCTTATTTGTAAAGTATTAAAATATTAATAACAAATAAGACAAAAATAGCAAATTGACCAAATTACCCTTATGACAAAAAATATAAAAAACATAATAAGATAAAAAGAATTAAATATTTGTTTCATTCACTTTTAATCTCAACCATCCATCTTAAAAGATCATTGGTGGAAAAGTGGTTCCTACAGTTTTCGCAACTAGGGGTGGTTTTCATTTTAACCCATCCCTATATATATATGTGATAAGGCTAGGGAGAAAACCCTCTATTTTGAGAAAACCATGGAAACCCATCACAAGGCCTACAATTGGCCACGTGTCCCAGCCATCTTCATCTTTTTTTTTTTGCTTTTGAGGGCACATTGGTCTTTTTATATTTTCACTCGTCTCCTCTTGTCAGATCACCAACTCTCTATTTGTCATTTGTAGAGTATCAAAGATCAAACTCTCTCTTTCTTATTTCACTTTCTTATCCATGTTTTTTGTATCATTTTTCCTGATGAAGAAATCCAACATTTTACCAATCAAATTTAGACCGAAATGACGAACGAAAATCAGATCGATCAATCCCTAATGAAGAACGTGGTTTTGTGATGAAGATGTTAATATATGAAGTCAGATCCACGTGAAAACCCCTTCCAGATCTTACAACCTGCAAGCCTAGAGAGAGAGTGAGCCGTGAGAGAGAGTACCAGAGAAATCGAAAGAGAAAGAGAGGTCTATAGAAATCGAAAGAGAGAGAAAACTGGTGGGTTTCTAGCCACCCACGGCAGCAGCAGCGCTGTGGCGGTGGTTTTGTTGACCGTTATGTTATGGTTGGGGCAGGGGAGGCGGTAGATGCATGATGAGTGAGGTTCATTTAAGAATCACCTTTATTGTAAAAACAATGAGAACCAATGTGAACACACCAAAAAAACCTTAAAAAACCTAAAAAAAAATACCTACCCCCCCCCCCAAAAAAAAAAAAAAAAAAAAAAAAACCTAAACTATAGGTCCCCTTGATGTGTATGGATCTTCACAGAATTGTCAATCCAATCAAGAGTGCGAAATCCTCTTGATCAGAATAAGCAGAAAACGTGTAGAAACTGAAACAGCAATTCACTTCAAACTGGATCTTTATTGATTAACTATCAAACTGATTACAATCAATCAAGATCCTCACACACTCAAATTCGTCCAAGTCTAGCTCTCACGAATTCCAATGCCTCTCAAACTCTGTTTTTTGCTGATTAAGTTATCAACCTAAACCCTAAAGCCTAACCTTGTTTATATAACACAAGGTTTACAAGTTGGACTAGGGTTTACTACTTGGGCAAGGCCCAATTCGTCCCCCTTGACCCAAATGGGTTTAGTTTAGCCCAAACTCTATAATCTCACTATTACAAAGCTAAACCCGCTAACTGTTTATCGTTTAACTAATTACAAGATATCCAAAGACCAAATCTAAGCTGTTGTCACAAATATGCACCAACAAACTCCCCCTTGACAATAGCTTCATAAAAACTTTGTCTTCAGTCTTCTTGCAATCTTCAAATAATCTTGCATTGTCTTTGGTCTTTGGATAGCTTCAGCTTCAATAGCTTCTGTCAGCAACAGAACTGTCAGCAACAGACTCCCCCTAAGCTGATGCATCCAATCACCAAATCTTCAACACGTTAGCAATTGAGTAAACTCCAGTTTAGCATTTGCACAGCAAACTTCAAACTCTTCAATCTTGTCTGCAATATAGAAAGGAGGTTCTACCATGCATCCAATCAAACTCTCATCTTCTCAGCAACTTCTCAGCAACTTCTCAGCAACATACTGCTTCAATCTGTATACTATAAAACAAACATCTCGAGAAACCATAAGAATTTTTCAACATAAGTTAAATAAATTATTATATTTCAATAGATTAGTTAAACTATATCACAGATTAAGCTTTTTCAATTTCATCAACACACAAAACTTTTTGTTCAACACACAAGAACCTGCAGCAGTTAAAAGTTGAACTCACTTACTAACACTGTCTTCCCCTACCAGTAACAATTCCTCCACGAATAACAGTTTTCCGTACGTTAAGAATTTTTAAACAGAAAAGACACTATTTTTGGATTTTTGAATTTTTCTGAAAGCAAGTAAATACAAAAGCAATAAACCCTCTATTTTTGTGAGAATCACTGGTAAGAAGATCATATCAGCACAATCAAATTGTTTCACACAATTAGATTATTCTTTATTTAATGTTTTAGTGAAAAGCAGTTCAAGAAGATTACCAGTATTGTTTATCCACTTAAACAAAATGCATGAACATTTCAAGTACCATTACCGTATGATACGTTAAGGTAATTTTATTTCTGATATACTAGCGTGTCCCACTTCAGGATGTACCCCCGCGATCAAGGTATGCATCGTAGTAGGTGAGTATACTGAATTCATCCTTTGTGATATCCTGACTGTGTCTAAGTCTGCGTAGAAACTGTTTTATCATGTTTTAATTTCTTAACATTGAACACCCAAATAAATACTAATCAAATCTTGGAAATATAAACAGCACACTCTATCATGCAAGTATCTTCCCTACCACATATTTCACAAGTCCAATCCAGATTTCTGAAATCTTAACTGGGAATAGGTTGAGAAGAGAACAGAATAGATCTTTAGTAGAGATGGTATAATATACAGATCAAATGAGATTTTCTCAGTTTGATATAGGTTTGTTGGGTTTCTTTTGGGCACTTAAGGGCCTCTTTCGGGTGTATTAGATCTATAGCGCGACAACGAACAGCTAGGTCAGCATATATCTGGATGCAGCAGAAGCTGTCGTTGCCTAGCACCTCCAGGTCAGTATATATCTGGATGCAGCAGAGGAGGTACACGACTTTTTTCAGAGAAGATTTCAGAATCAGATCAAAATTGTGTGTATCGGGACATATACAGACATTCAAATAGAAATGAGCTAATTCCAAGTGACTATCTTTCCTGTGGTCATGTACAATTTTAGTTCTAACAGACAGACAACCAAGATATCCCTAGTTGAAACAACAGTATAAAGACCCAAAACTTCAGATTTTGGCAATCTATCAACGCAAGAATTAAGGTCATTAAACCATACACCACTGATGTGTTCCCCACTCATATTCAGTTCATTTATGTTTATATCACATTGGTAAGTTGATTATTTCATTCTTTTGCCTACTTGTACATCATATAATGAAGCTGCTATCACACTTAAGCAATTTATGGTTCAACTTCAGTGTGACAGTCTAACTTGCCGATGTACTATCATTTCTTCTTTTTCACATAGTGATAACTCATTTTTTTATTTTTCTATTTTTTTATGTTTTTGATTTTTCAATTTTTTTTTTTATTTTTGATTTTTAAGAAAAGCAGTAAACTATTTACAAAATTCTTATGAAAAACCAGTTATTCAGGATTCCTCATCCCGTTGAGTTCGACTAAGTGTTCAAAGCGAGCCCTGTCAAATGCTTTAGTATAAAGATCTGCCAGGTTATCCTCTGTGTCGACTCGATGTAATTCAATTAGTCTCCTTCAGTACAATCCCGTATAAAATGATGACGTATGTCAATATGTTTTGTACGACTGTGATTCACGGGATTATTAGTTATAGAAATTGTGGCATTATTGTCTATCATAATAGGAGTACGAGTGAAATCCAAACCGTAATCGCGCATCTGCTGTTGAATCCAGAGAAGCTGAGAGCAGCAGCTTCCAGCAGCAATATATTCAGCTTCACACGTAGATGTAGACACACAGGATTGCTTCTTGCATTGCCAAGACACGATCCTGCCTCCTAAGAACTGACAACCACCTGTTGTAGACTTTCTGTTCGACTTGCATCCTCCAAAGTCTGAGTCAGTGTAAGCAACAAACGTCAAATCACTATCAGCTGAATACCACAACCCAAGTTTAGGTTTCCCCTTCAAGTAACGAAGAATCCGCTTCACTGCTTTCATGTGTGACTCTTTAGGATTCGCCTGATATCTGGCACACAAGCATACGGCAAACATGATGTCAGGTCTTGAAGCAGTCAAGTACATCAGAGAACCAATCATTGCCCTGTATTGAGTAGGATCAACGTCTTCAGTACTTTCATGATCTGGGCCGAGATTGTGATTTTCACATATGGGTGTGTTGGAAGTAGAGCAATCATTCATTTTGAACCGACTCAAAATGTCATACACATACTTTGTTTGATGAATAAACATCCCATCCTCCTTCTGTTAAACTTGTAATCCTAGAAAGTAAGACAGCTCACCCATAGCACTCATTTCGAACTTGCTCTTCATCACCTGCTCGAACTCTTTACACATGCTTTCATCAGATGACCCAAAGATGATGTCATCCACGTACACCTGCACCAGCAGAAAATCTTCCTTCTTTCTCTTGATGAACAGTGTACTGTCAATCTGACCTCTTTCAAAACCATTCTTGATCAGATGTGTAGACAGTGTCTCGTACCACGCCCTGGGAGCTTGATGTAACCCATACAAAGACTTATCAAGTTTGTACACTCGATCTGGATAATCTGGATCAACGAACCCATCTGGTTGTGAGACATACACCACTTCTTGGACTTTCCCGTAAAGAAACGCACTCTTCACGTCTAGTTGGTAAACTTTGAAGCCCTTGAAAGTTGCGAAAGCCAGAAACAAACGAATTGCCTCCAACCTTGCAACTGGTGCAAACACCTCATTGTAATCTATCCCTTCTTGCTGATTGAAACCTTTGACCACCAATCGAGCCTTGTTTCGCGTGACTATACCTCTTTCATCTTTCTTGCACCTAAATACCCATTTAGTGCCAATCTCTCTTTCACCTTTAGGAAGATCAACCAACTCCCAAACCTTCAACTTAGCAAACTAGGCCAATTCCTCTTGCATAGCTTCAACCCATGAATTGTCTTTAAGAGCCATATGAATGTTCTTCGGCTCCTCTTGGGAAATAAAGCAACTGTACAAGCACTCATTCACAATCCCAGTCTTCTCAATCGACACAAATAAACCAGTATTCGCTGCTATGCTTCTTCTCGTCTGAACACCTGCAGTAGGATCTCCAAGTATCATGTCAACTGGATGATCCCTATTTGCTCGTGTAGTTGCAACAGCATCGACTACTAGATTGTCACCCAGGTTTGATCCAACCTCCCCCTGAATATTCTGATTTGCAAACGGATTAATGAAATCCTCCCCCTGATTAGGTTCGGGTTCACCATCACTTGAATCAGTATCAACAGCATCTTGGGAAGTTTCTGGAGCATCTGTCATATCAACATTTGATCTAGGCATGAACTCGCCTTCATCATCTCCATTTATCATTGTTTGAATCAGCTGAGACTCATCTGCATTGGAAAACTCAGGAATATTAAATGATTTAAAAACACTTTCATAATCATATAATATAGCTGGTCCACTCGTTGACTGTTGAGGTTTGTAAGAAGTAATTTCAACATTAAACACAACCTCAATTTTACCAGTTTTTAGATTAAAAACCCTTTTATTCGGTGCGCCAGGTACGTAACCTAGAAAGTAGCCTTCGTCAGCCACCTCACCGAATTTTTGTTTATCTTTATTTCGCACAATGGTGCAGGGTAATCCAAATGGTTCAAAGCCTTCTAAGTTTGGTTTCTTGTTAAACATTAACTCATGACAAGTTTTGTTAAAACGTTTAACAGTCAAAACTTTGTTTAGGACATAGCAAGTTGTATTCACAGCTTCTCCCCAGAAGAGAACTAGTAGCTTAGAATCTGAAAGCATCGTCCTAGCGGCTTCAATCAACGTCCTGTTTTTCCTCTCAGCGACTCCATTCTATTGAGGCGTATAAGGAGCAGAATATTGATGTTCAATTCCCTTGCGAAGACAGTAGAGATCCAGAATACGGTTCTTGAACTCCGTGCCATTATCACTCCTTATCCTCTTTATCTTTGCATCATGGACGTTTTCCAATTTTGTAAAAAGATCTATCAACATCTCTGCTATCTCATCTTTTGTACCTAAAAAGAAAACCCATGAATAACGTGAGTAATCATCAGTGACAACAAGACAATAGTACTTTCCACCTATGCTCCTCACGTTCACTGGACCGAATAAATCCATGTGAAGTAATTCGTAAGGGGCATCTATGGAATTTACTGTTTTAGACTTGTGAGGTTTCTTATGTTGTTTTCCCTTTTGACATGGAAGACATTTGTCTTCCACTTGAAACCTCTGCATTGGAACCCCTTTCACTAGCTCATTTTTAACAAGATAGTTCATTTTTCGACAGTGAATATGGGCCATGCGTCTGTGACACAACATCGATTCAGCTTCAGATGCTAAGATAGTTCATTTTTCGATAGTGAATATGGGCCATGCGTCTGTGACACAACATCGATTCAGCTTCAGATGCTTTTGATTGTAAACACGCCACCACCGCAGTTGGATCCTTAGCACCCATGTCCATGACATAAGTGTCATTTCTCCTTGGCGCTCGCATCACTATCCAATCGTCCGGTATCTCCAAACCTGGTTTCAACACTAATGCTTCATTTTTGGTAAAATGGACCGAGTGACCCTTGTCGCAGACTTGTGACACGCTCATAAGATTGTGTTTAAGCTGCTCCACATAGTTCACTTTGTCCAGTGTGATCTTCCCATTGGTCACCTTTCCTCGTCCAGTAATTCTACCACCTTTAGCACCCGCAAAATTCACATGTCCTCCATCATAATCTTCAAATTCAGTCAACAACCTCGCATCCCCCGTCATGTGCCTGGAGCAGCCACTATCAACATACCACAAGTTGATAATCCTCCTTGGCAGCTCCTGCACACACCAACCAAGAAATTAGTTAGATTGGGGGACCCAAGCCTTAATGGTCTTGGGTCGTCCAAATTCACCAACCACCGGAACATCCATCCAATATCCATTACTCCTAACTGGAGTCTTGGATCGTAGACCTGTTGGAATTTGATTTTGATTTCCACTAGGTCTTTGGTCCTGAGGGTTCCTATGTGTGTTTGGACTATTTGACCTTTGAAAATTTTGATTTTGATTCCAAGAAGCATTATTATTGTAATTTCTAAAGCCATTGTTATAAAAATTTCGACCACCATTGTTTTGGTATCGATTTTGATATTGACCTTGACTTCTGAAATTATTTGTATTTTGATTGTTCAATCTTGGTGAACTGCTTCTAGGTCTCTCAAATCTGCCTGGTGGAGATTTTGGCTGAAATCTAGGTTGATTTCTTTGAAAACGAGGAACTTGTGGAGTTCCTTTTTCAGCCTTATCCACACCAACAACAACTTTCTCTGGTTGCTTAGAAGCAGATTTCTTTGGAGAGTTGGACTCGCTCTCCTGCTTATCACCGCTTTTCTCTGGTGACTTCTCTCTCTTCCTCTCATTCACTTGTGCTTCATTCTTTTTGTTAGGACAGCAGCTAGCTACATGTCCTTTGGTGTGACATTTGAAGCACGACATCCTTTTCGAAGACTTCTTATCTGAAGCCTTTGAACTAGATTCAGGCTTTGATGACGATGCTTTAGAAGAATCTGGTTCAGTTTGCTTAGTTTCAGAATTTTCTTTGTTCTTGTTTTTAGCAAACTCTACATTAGATTCATTTTCAATAACAGCTGTTTCGTTTTTCATGTCACTTCCTTGAACAAAATTAATCTGTTTAATAACAGTTGGATTCTTATTCTTAGGATGTGAAGTTTTCTTTTTCAAAGTTGGTTTGCTGTTATCATTCTTCTTAGCATCATCACACGACTCATCACCTCGACTTGCTGTGGAACTACTTGGTGCTGTTGACACAAAATTTGTTAGCTCATCTTCATCAGATAGGAATGAATAATCATGACTAAGAGGAGGTGGGACTTCATTAAAGCCTTGGAATCCCACACTAGTCTTGTCATTACTCTTCTTTAACCCACCCATCATATGTTTCATAACAAAAGTAGAATCCCTGAATTGACCCAATTTCTTTTCAAGTTCAACAATTTTGAGTTGTGCATCTGACAACTCTTTGTTTTTATCAGAAATCTCTTTTGTTTTCTCAGCCATCATGTCATGAGCTAAGTCTATGACTTGAAGTTTTTCATTTAGTTTGCAGGTTAAAGAATCAATTTCAGTTTCATAACCTTTAATTTTCTTCAAGTATAGAGATTCATTTCTTTTAGCGAAAAAGTTGGATTCTTTTATGTTAGACATTTCGCTTACCAAACTTTGGTTGTGTGTGGACAACCTGTCAACTTCACCCTGTAGTTCACGGAATTTCAAACACACAGAATTAGACTTTACCTTTCCTGTTTGTTTGTCAAGGTTGGCCATTAGAGCCGCAAGCTGAGCTTCCATTCTCTTGTACTTAGCATCCTTTTCTTCAGCTTCTCTTTCATGGTCAGACTTTTGCTTTTCATCTTCAGCAGCGACTGATGTCTGATCACCCATCTTTTCTTCAGCTTTATTCTCAACCTTCTCATCAACATCGACTTTCACTTCAGCATCTCCCACAGTAGCTTTATCATCATCAATGGGCACTATCTCTGCCATGAATGCCTGAGTGGCATTCTCATTGTCTTCTAGATGAATGCTCCAGTCATACGAACCTTCTCGTGCTGTAGAGATCAAATCCTTTGAGCTAGAGTTGTTTGATGCACTCCTGTTGTTTGAACTCTGACTTGAATTATCTTGCTTTTGTTTCTGACATTCCCTAGCAAAATGCCCATAACTTTGACAGTTAAAGCACCTAACTTTGGTCTTGTCAAAACCAACAGACCTTCCCACAAACTTCCTTCCTGTCCCGTTCATGAATCTCTTCACACGCCTAGAAATCATGGCCATTTGCCATTGCAAATCCATTTCTTCAAGATCATCAGGGTCAATCTGATCATAGTGTTCATCTAAAGTAGCAGGATTAGAAATCTTTCCCTGAATGTAGTTTTCATAAGAGGCAACAAACGAAGCAAGTAGAGCAAGATGTTCTTCAGCAGATTTCACACTCATTGGCATCGACTTAGCACTACTACTTTGTTTAGCAGCTGATGTTTTCTTCGCTCCTGATGTTCCTCCTGAAGCAGCAACAAAACACACATCACCATCCTAATTCACCACAACCTGCTCATTTTCACATGATAAAAACGCAGTAGCAGAGTCGCTAGAAGCGTTGTGAGATGAAGAAGACGTAAGCCCATTGTAGACCGATGGATCTTGAAACTGATCATATCCAGTATCTTTCTTCTTCATGCTGAGCTCATAAGCTCTCAGCTTGCCAACAACCTCTTCAAGCTCTTTTGTCTCATAATCTGCTTCACCCTTTATCATAAGAGTGTAGATATCCCACTTGGTAGGCAAAGCATCTAGCAGCTTGTCATTCTTCTCTACGTCAGTATAGCAATCGATCTCATAATTTTCCATTTCTGACATCAGATGGTAGTAACGAGTGATGACGTCTTCAAGTGACTCATGCTTCATGTACTTGAAAACAGCAAACTGCTTCTTCAGTAGATCAATCTTGTTTTTCTTGACATCAGCATTTCCAGCGTATCTTTTCTCCAAAGCATCCCACATATCCTTTGAATTAGTGTACTTCTTGAAGGTATGTTTGATGCTATCAGGTAACGACATTTTGATTGCAGCCAAGGCTCTCTTTTCAGCCTCATACATCTTTTTATCATTATCTTGCATGTTCACATATGCTGTTCTACGTGGTCTGCCCTCAAAGTCGTGTGTAGGGTTCGTATACCCATCTTCAATGCATATCCACATGCGCGTATTCTGATATTCAATGAAGGACTGAAAACGATCCTTCCATGTCAGATAGTTTTCCACCTTCATCATCTTAGGTGGTTTGTTGGTAGTGCCAACCTCATGCTCCATCTTCAACAGCTCGTTCAAAGTAGACATGTTCGACATTTTAACGTTGCAGACTGAGAAAACCGTACAAAATTTTTTCGAAAACAGTGGTTACCAAATTACACCGTTAGAATCGTCTCGAAAAGACGAATCCAATGATATATAATATCAAAAACCGAAATCGGGATTTTCCAGACTTGCAAAACACTGAAATTTTATCGACGCTTGCCAGAAAAAATTCCACCACTTTTAAATTTGCTGATAAATTTGCGGGGCTAATTAATTTCACTGGTAAGCAACTAATTTCGCTGGTCAAGTTAAATTTGCTGGTCTATTTTGCTGTCAAGTTCAAGTTCGCTGATCAATTTCGCCCAAATTCGCTGGATAATCTCGCTATTACGACGACCAGTAAAGTCGCCGAAAATCGTAATAATTTCGCTGTGGAAACTAATACGATTACCAAAGTCGCCTTTGGATTTAACTTCGCCGATCACCGAGTAATTTAGTCACAAATTCGCTGATCAGTTAAATATGCTAGATCAGTCTGCGAAGTAGTCAAATTCGCCGATAGCACAAATTCACTGGACCAGTAAATTCGGAAACTTAATCTTTTTGAAATTCTGAAGATTTTACCTCCACTCCAACAAAAATCTGTAAAATCAAACAACCTAATCAGCTAAAAATTTTCGAAAAAATATGAAGAACTGATGAAAAATCACGAAGAACACGAAGAACAGTCTTCGAATCTTCAAGTCTTTCACCCAAAATTCTTCACACAATCAACCAAAAACTTCCCAGAAATCCTGCAAAACACCAAAATCAAACACACAAACTGATCAAACACAACCAAATTCGCAGAAAATTATCAAAACTCAAAAATTTCGAAAACCCTAATTTTCAGTTTCAAAAATTTTCGAAAAACTTCCTGTTTCTGCAGCAAACAATTCTGAACCGAGCTTCTTCAAGAGCCTAAGGCTCTGATACCAATTGTAGGTCCCCTTGATGTGTATGGATCTTCACAGAATTGTCAATCCAATCAAGAGTGCGGAATCCTCTTGATCAGAATAAGCAGAAAACGTGTAGAAACTGAAACAGCAATTCACTTTCAAACTGGATCTTTATTGATTAACTATCAAACTGATTACAATCAATCAAGATCCTCACACACTCAAATTCTTCCAAGTCTAGCTCTCACGAATTCCAATGCCTCTCAAACTCTGTTTTTTACTGATTAACTGATCAACCTAAACCCTAAAGCCTAACCTTGTTTATATAACACAAGGTTTACAAGTTGGACTAGGGTTTACTACTTGGGCAAGGCCCAATTCGTCCCCCTTGACCCAAATGGGTTTAGTTTAGCCCAAACTCTATAATCTCACTATTAGAAAGCTAAACCCGCTAACTGTTTATCGTTTAACTAATTACAATATATCCAAAGACCAAATCTAAGCTGTTGTCACAAATATGCACCAACATAAACCCCCCCCTCCCCAAAACCTACCCCCCACCCCCACCCAAGCTAAAATGCTAAAAACTAAATCCCAAAAAAACAAAAAAAAATCTAAAAAACACACAAATTTTGTTTTTAATAATTTTTAGCTAAAAAGCGCTACTTTTTGTAGCAATTTTCTTTGTAACGAAAATTAGCGATTTTTAGCTAAAAAATATTAAAAAAAAATTATGTGTTTTTTAACTATTTTTAGATATTTTTGGTTGTGTTCATATTGGTTCTTGCAATAATGGGTGGTTCCTAACGGATCATTCTCATATATATATATATATATATATATATATATATATATATATATATATATATATATATATATATATATATATATATATATATAGAGAGAGAGAGAGAGAGAGAGAGAGAGTAGGAGTTGGGTGGAAAGTGTGTTTTTCCTAGAAAGTCTAGGAAGCAATAAGAACGCGACATGTGGCATTGAAGGATCTAAAAGGGCATTTATCTACTTTCACAATCTATTTTTATTTTAGGAAATTATCTTCAATAACTAACTATACATAAATTTCGGAATTTTTTGTTTTTGATTTCTGATCTCACGTAATATCAATCATTCCTTCGTTTTCTTGCTGGAATCTATCAGCATGTTCTTGGTACTGTGTTTTAACAGTTTGTTCTTAGTGATGTGTTTTAACAGCAAGCAGATTTATACAGCTGTGTTTTATTATTCAGATTCATACAGTTGTGTTTTAACAGCAAGCAGATTCATACAGTTGTGTTTTAGCATTTAGATTCATACAACTGTGTTTTAACAGCAAGCAGATTCATACAGTTGTGTTTTAGCATTCAGATTCAAACAGTTGTGTTTTAACAGCAAGCAGATGCATACAGTTGTGTTTTAGCATTCAGATTCATACAATTGTGTTTTAACAGCAAGCAGATTCATACAGTTGTGTTTTAGCATTCAGATTCATACAGGTGTGTTTTAACAACAAGCAGATTCATACAGTTGTGTTTTAACAGCAAGCAGATTCTTACAGTTGTGTTTTAGCATTCAGATTCATACAAATGTGTTTTAACAGCAAGCAGATTCATACAAATGTGTTTTATCATTCAGATTCATACAGCTGTGTTTTAACAGCAAGCAGATTCATACAAATGTGTTTTATCATTCAGATTCATACATCTGTGTTTTAACAGCAATTCAGATTCATACAGCTGTGTTTTAACAACAAGCAGATTCATATAAATGTGTTTTACATCAGCAGATTTCGCCCCAGCTTTCGATCGGCTTCCGGTAACTGTTCCGCTGCTATCTATCCTTTCCAAAGTTTCCTGCTTTTTGAATCTCTTCCCTGCAACCAGCAAAATACCGTCAATTACAAACAAGAATCACCCGTAATCGCTTTGTAAAACACGCAGTACAATGAAAGCTTGATCTTACGTATATGGAACAAGGAAAATCTCTTATCTTCATCCATGATTTTAGGTATTTTTGGTATGATTTTAGGGATTTCCGAATTTGGGTTTAGAGAGAGAAAGAGAGGGGGGGGGGGGAATTGGCGTGTGTTAAGGTGATGTGATATCTCTGACGGTTATTTTTGATTGGTTTAAAACACACATAAGGACGAAATTGCCCCTACTCTTTTAAAACAATCTATTAAATATAGTTAATTATTACAAGATTGCCATTGATTTAATCTCAACCCTTAAACACACCAATCGGATGGACAAGATCGCTTCCTAGACTTTCTAGGAAAAACACACTTTCCGTAGGAACCCTACTATATATATATATATATATATATATATATATATATATATATATATATATATATATATATATATATATATATGTATGTATAAAACTTTCTAACTAGAGTAAACTGTCACTATGGTCCTTGAGGTTTGGTCCCTTTTAAGACTTTAATCCAAAACTCAAACCTTTTGAATTTTGGTCCCTGTGGTTTCAATTTTGTTGACATTTTTTTATACAAAATCAAAATCTAGTCACATTTTTCAGTTAACATCCAGTTTTTTTTGTCTCTTTCCTCCCTTTTAACAAAGGTCAAAATTGTCTTTTAACGTTTTATTAAAACAAATTAAAATAAATATGACCATTTTATCATTCATTAAAAGGGAGGAAAAAGATAAAACAAAATCCGACCATACCATTTTGCCATTTTGCCATTCATTAAGTAATAAGGCCAAACCTTGTCACAATGTTGAGTACTAAGGCCACACATTTTTAAGTTTTTTTGTTAAGTCTTATTAAAATGACTAAAATGCCCTTTAATAATTAAAGTTTTTTACTCATTTTGTAAAACTTAGAAACCGTAGTGACTATATATGTTAAACAACCCAACTTGTTAAATCAAACAAAAAGAAAGCCCGCCTTTAGGGGGTCTTCTCCGACAAAGTCATCGGATTCCGACCATATCGGATCCGTAAATTTTGTTCGTTTAACTCGTTTTTCGTTAATGTTTATCTCCATCGTAATCAAAACTAACAACTCATTTATGTCACGTATAAACTGCAAATTATGCTTATCCGCTAACCCGTTTAACTCTGAAATTCCCATCATCCTATCAAATCGTTATATCTTGAATTCGAGTATAAATATATGCCTCTTGACCTAATGAGACCTCATTCCCACACAATTTCACAGCCAATTTCGTTTGTACAACTAATCGGAGACACATCGGCATACCAGAACTCCGATGATGCAATTCTTATACATAACCTCACAAACTTGTACGAATATCACATGCTATTTGTTCGTTTTATCATACAAAACCAAAACCCCATATTTATTTCAACTTACAAATGATCAGAAATAGTTATTTTTATAAATCTTAACATGGTTATTTAGATTAAGTTAAAAAGTTTATTTTACTAGCATTATTTATAAACTCAAAGTTTATGAATACTAAACTTCAAATACATTTAATTTTATAAAAAATATATATATAAATAAAAAAGAAAACATAACTTTAAATCATTTTAGTCAAATATAATTAATTAAAAATAGACCCTCTAGTTATTAAAGGGCATTTTAGCCATTTTAGTAAGAGTTAAAAAAAAGTTAACAAGGTTTGGCCTTAGTACTCAACATTGTGACAAATTAGAACGTTATTACTTGATTTTGCAATAAAAACCTATTAGTACCCACATTGAAATTTGACAGAAACCACAAGGACCAACGGTGTAGTAGTAATAACAACAGCAACAGCAACAGCAACAGCAACAGCAACAGCAACAGCAACAGCAACAGCAACAGCAACAGCAACAGCAACAGCAACAGCAACAGCAACAGCAACAACAACAACAACAACAACAACAATAATAATAATAATAATAAAAATACTGATGATGATGATGATGATGATGATGATGATGATGATTGAAAGGTCAAATGGGAGCACCGGAAGGGATCAGACACCACTTGGGAGTCTGAAGAAGAAATGAGACGGCTCTACCCTTCACTATTCGGTACGTGTACATGTTTCGGGGACGAAATCCTTTTTAAGGGGGTGGACTTGTAACGCCCCTAAAAATATCTAATATTTAACATTTAACATTAATATTTACCTTGATGGTATATATTATATACATGAATACTACTATAATTTAACTTGGTTAGTTGCTTGTTATTAGATAATAAAACATCGAAAAAGTGTCCCTCTTTATAATAAATAATTCATGAGGGACTAAAATGGACAATTAGGAAATTAGTTTTAATAAAAAGAAATTAAAACCCCAAACACACACTTGTGTGTGTTCAGGGGGCGACCAGAGAGAAAGCAAGAAGGATAAATCCTTCTTTGAACCAAAATTATCAAATTGAAGACACAATTGAAGTCTAAATTTGTGCATGAATCAGTTTTAGTGATCACCTAGTTTCATAAGGTATGCTAAATTTTCCGTTCTGGTGAAGTAAGAATGATAAAGAAAAGCCATGAATCTCAATTCTTTAATGGATTATAGATTATTTGGTAGAATACATGATTAGTAGGTGTTTAAAAGTCACCATGTATGCTAAACTTGGAAGAATTTAGCACAATTGAAGTGTTAGGGTTCATGTGTTTGAATGAATAAGTAGGTTTTCGATTCCAACATGTAAGAAGCCAAATTGTTATGTGTACTAGCTTGATATAGTGATCTTGATAGTTTCAATTGTATCAGTGATCTAATTCTAATGAATGTATGCTCATAATGAATGAAATTGGGTTTATGGAGCCCATAAACATAAGAATAAGAAAAGCTTTAAATTCATGCCTACAAGGTGTTTAATATAACACCTAAGAGAAATTTGATTATTATTAATGTATGGAAAATCTTGATGTAAACCATACAAATAAATTATTAGAAGATGTGGTGAAATAGTCATTATGATGACAAAGTAACAATTGTCGGGTTGTACTCTATAGGTGACTCGAGTGATAAGGTGGGCGATAAGGCCGGGAGCGTTTTTGATAAATTATGTGATTAATCCTGTTTGATTGTATAATATTACAATATTGTAAAGTTTGGTTGTTTAAAAGTGATGCATTTCACATAAACATCCAAACGAGTCAAAATAAAGAAATGATAATAAGTTTGGTTTGTTTGAAAGTGATGAAGTGCACATGAACAACAAAATGGGTCGAATAATGAATTAATAATAAGTTGGTTCGTTCCAGGTGATGGATTTCATACGAACAACCAAACGGGTCAAAACGAAGCTTTAAGCGTACCGGAATGGGTGTGTGGGCAATGACTTCAGTATCAACCAGGTTGATGGGTTAAATTACCAAGGCAAACATAAACTAGGTAGTCGGAACGCGGACTATAAATTGATGACCTCGGGTAATGGGTCGTAGTCGGAAAGTTGTGAATTCTTGATAAGAATTCGAACTAACTAAGTTCGACCATTAGAAGGTTGAACGGGTCGAATAAGCGTAAACGCAAACCGGAAAACGGATGCGCAAAACGCAAAGACAATAACCCGGGTAATAGGGTACAGTAGTAGAAATGATGTTCATGCGAAAAAGATGTAATTTCCATAAGCTCGTTTGCTTAAACATGCAAACGGGTCAAAATATTTAAATATATAAATTAGAACCGATAGCATAAAACATAAATATAATAACCCGGGTCATGGGTTTACACATTAAGAATGCTGACAAATGTTTTACGAACACGTAGAAACGAATTTCATCCGAAACGGATGAGAATTCAGAAAAAAAATACGAAACTTTTAGTAATAAGGGCAAAAAGGGGAATAAAATGCAGCTGGGGAGTGCCGTAACCTACGGCTCTCTGCCGTAGGCTACGACAGAGTTCAACTATTTCAAAATTTGCAGCGGATAAATGCCATAACCTACGGTGGCCAGCCGTAGGCTACGACATGGCTTATCTACCCAAAATCTTTTTAAGTGGCCATAAGCTACGGTGGCTAGCCGAAGCTTACGGCAGGGTCTGAAGCAAAATTTTTGTTTTTGATAAGTTTTAATATGATTTATGCATTACATAATTAAAGTTTATAACGAATTGTGTAATGTAGGTGATTTATATGATGCTACGGATGATTCGTTAAGCTTAACGGAGATCCGAACCCAATCAAAGATCAAGCTTTCGTTTTTGTTTAGTTCGTTTTATAAACCAAATAGTGTTAACGTGTTAAAATGTTTAAAACACTTAGAAAGATTTTATCAAACTCGAATTTGTATGGATGTTTGTTTGCGTTACTTCTATATAAATGCAAATCTTTTATTAATTCTCATTTAATTAAGTCCAGGTCTTACACAAAAACACATCATTTTTATACATAATAAACATAGAATGGTCACACACACTTTGAACGAAACCCATATTGTCACACCCCAACTGATGGCGGAAACATTGGAGTGAGATGAAAACGAGATTGCAAGAGACTCCATAACGCTATTTTGTGACAAGATTTAAAATTCAAAAATTTTATTTCATCACTAATATTTAAGTACATCATTTGAAACAAAATACAACAAGGAACATGAAATAAATACAACAACAATACTAAAATTCTAAAATGAGTTTCTAGATATTCTTACTAGATTTCCGTTCGCCATCATCGTCATCAAATTCCTGCATCACGTTCTAAAGTATAGTACAACACAAAAGTATTGGAAAGTATACAAATTTAACAACTATCATAAGTATAAAAGTTTAAACAACCCACATGGCAAAATCATTAACTTAAACTAACATACTATACTAGTATGCAACTATACAAGTCAAACCAAAGATTCCCGCTAGTGTAATCTAATCATAGCAATGAATAGACCGTTTTGTTTACTTAACATGACCTCAAGAATACGAGTGGTGCATTACTCCTATAGAGCTATACATGTTAGGGAGGCTTGTATGAAATTAATGACAATTATAAAGCATAAGAATAATCTAGCATATATGAGTTCACGTATAACATATCAAGCATGTACATAGGATTGTTTGTTTGTGATTAAGCATAAAGTATGTGTTTTGTGTGAGTTTTATAGCATAAACGTATTGCACCCAAAAGTGTAAAAAGTAAAAGGGGTCGTGTATACTCACGATTTTGCAAAGCTTTCCGTTTAATCCGCGAGTTGACGTATGCAAGGGTTGGAACACCGATGTTACCCTACAATGGAGAAACGAAGGTGTGTGAGCTATTCAGATTTTGACGAAGGATTCAGATGGGAATTTAAGTATAAAAGTATATATACACAAAAGTATATCTCGTCTAAGCACTCGTTTTGACACCAAGTTTATTTGATTCCATGGGTCCTAGCTTGCCCATTAGAATCAACAACGAGGAACTTAGAACAAAGATAAAAATAACCTGTGTTCATAACATTGTCCGTGCGAATGGAGGGTCCGTTCGTGCAAACGGGAGTCAGTTCATGTGAATGGAGGGCCTTTCATGCGAAAGGTTGCCAGTTCGCACGAAGAGACTCAGTTCGTATGAAGGGGTCTTCATTCGTCCGAAAGCTTAACCATAAACCGGTTAGCATCATGAATTTGGCTAAAATATCTATAACTTATATCTTATATTATTTAATATTAAAATCAAGTATTATAATAGATTTCAGGGAAGTCAAGCATAGAGATATGAACACCTCATTGTATGATTCACCAAAGCACAAAGTTTATCAACATAGTTGATAAACCCGGTTGGTCATGAGTAAGAATAACATAACTAACTAATAAATTATCCAAGTAGCTAAATAAGAAGAACCCGAGCGTGTCATACCCAACATGGCAAGTGTTGGAGGCGAGGCGGGGTTAACTTACTTTGATTCTAGGAAACTACTTGGGTGTTCATTTACAAAGTACACAATTGAGGTAGTGGAACTAGTTTGGAAAGCCAAAGCTCCCACGGTTCACACTTATACCAAAACACAAGTTCATCCATATTGATGATGGTGAATCTTGGATGGTTTCAACACTTGTAATTATGTATGAACTTAAAGTAACAGATTGCCAGTTCGTGCGACTGGAAGGTTCCTTTTGTACGAAAAGATGCCAATTCGCACGAGTGACAGTAAGTCTGCACGAAGGGGACTGGTTCGTTCGAGAGAGTCCTGGTTTGTACGAACTCACTTCTTGGTAGAAATCAACCTCATCACAAACCCACAACTATGAACTTAGTTATGAGCTCGGTGGGTACAAGATTCTTCCAAACTTCAAATCAGGAATGTAATGTGCAAGATCTTTAATAAAAACAAAATTTAAAATCTTCATTTGGGCTTCAAAAGTGGTGAGGTTTCACCTTAGCTTGCCAAGACAAACTCATGAAAACCTTCCTATAGGTTGTCCAAGTAAGAAGACTGAAGAAAAAAATTGAAGAAAATAAGTAAGCAAGCACGTAAAGAACTGACCTAGAACAAGTGTTGCAACCTTCTTCCCAAAGTCGAAAATTCAGAGAGTTTAGAGAGAGATTGAAGTGTTTGGAAAGTGTTTGGGAGTGAAGGAGGTCACTTATTTATAGTGTGGAGTAACGCTCGTGCGGATGGAGTGGTTCGTGCGATTAGGAGTGATTCGCACCAATGGTGGCCAGTTCGTACGGAAGGCAGGTCAGTTCACATGAATGGTCTAGTTCCCACGATGGGCCTCATTCGCATGGGAGAGTTATGTTGGGCCAGTTTTGCGTATTTTAGCTAGTTTTACGTATTACAAGCATAAAAGTGTAATGTATAAGTATAAAGCACGTGTACTTGATGTTTCAAGTCTTCCAAGTATAGGCTTTCGCGTATAAGTATGTATTCAAGTTTGCAACGTATAACATAAGTATGTATAAAATAATGGATTTTCATTATGATCAAAGCCTCGGATTAAAATGTTGGGAAAAGAAATACGAATATGATACAATTACAAGTTTCCAAAAATGGAAATATGATTACACTTTCTAAATAAGGAAAGTACGAAATGTGAAGCGTTACACATATCAACTAAAACAAAAGTCAACTTTTCATTCCACTTTCTTGGGGCATGTTTAAGTCCATAGAGAGACTTAACAAGTTTATATACTTTGGTTCTATCTGTAGTATAGTAACCTTGTGGCAATGTCATATATACATTTTCAGTTAACAAACCATATAAAAAAGCATTATTTATATCAAGTTGATATAAAGGCCAATTATTATTAATAGCCAGTTTTAACACAATCCTAACAGTGAGCATTTTAACAATAGGAGAAAAAGTTTCTCCAAAATCAATACCTTCTCTTTAATTAAAACCTTTAGCCACTAATCTGGCTTTATACCTTTCAACATCTCCATCTACCTAATATTTTATTATATAAATCCATTTACAGCCTATAGGCTTTCTACCCTTAGGCAAATCAACAACAACTCAAGTATTATTCCTATAAAGAGCTACCATTTCATTATTCATAGCATCTATCCACCTAGAGTCTTTTATAGCTTCATTATCAGAAGTGGGTTCAACAGATTTATTCAAAGAAGCAATTAAACACATATTATCAACAGACATGTTAGCATAACTAACAACCTTCTCAATACCATGCTTAACTTTACCCTCAACAACAAATTCATCAAACATTTTAGGAAAAGACACATTTCTAGAAGACATCCTAATAGTTTGACCCTCAGACAGGTTGGTCTCAACATTTGATCCTACAGTGTCCTCTGCCCCGCCATTGATACCCTGCTCACTACTACTCATCTGCCCACTATTTGAATGCTGAACATTTTCAGCAGTAGGGGCAGTGGAAGATGTAGAGGGAAATAATGGCTGCTGATCATCACTGGAGTGATCATGAGCACCAGTTGTACCCTCTTCATCATTGTGCACTACAGGAACTTCAGAAAATGTATCATAAGAATCAAAAAAAAATTAATGTGATTTAAAGTTTGATTATCAAGCCATTCTTGATTATCAGTCTGTTTAGTTTTAAAAGGGAAAAACATTCTCATAAAATTTAACATCTCTTGAGAAAACACTTTTTTTATTATCTAAGCTCCACAATTTATTCCCATTTTCACATTGGAATAACTAATAAGCACACACTTATCAGCATGATAAGCAAATTTATCAAACTCAGTTAAAACTATACTAAAACAAAGACATCCAAAGTTCCTCAAATGAGACAAAGAGGGTTTAAATCCAAACACAATTTCATAATGACTCTTACCACCTAACACAGAAGAGGGTAACCTATTGATTAAATATACAATGGTTAGAATACAGTCAGACCAAAATCTAAGTGGCACACCACCTTGAAACATCAAGGCCCTAGCTGTGTTTAAGAGACGCCTATGTTTCCTTTCCACCACACCATTCTGTTGTGGTGTATAGGAGCATGATGTTTGATGTAAAATATCTTTAGTTTTACAAAATAAAGACATTTAATTATTCACAAACTCTGTTCCAAATTTTTGCAAAGTGGTTGGATATGGTTTAGTTTTCGGTTGATAACCAATTTTTTCCGCTTTAGGCTCATGGGCGGACCCACCTTACGGCATGGGTCGGCGGCCGCACCCCTTGAAAAAAAATTAGTGCTATTTTCCGCGAAAAATCCCGACCGCACCCCTTGGAAATTTTCGTCCGCACCCCTTAGAAAAAAATGTTTGGAATTTATATAAAAAAGTTGTGAACACGGATTGATACCCGACCTAATTATGTAAACAAGTTAGTCCACTAATCCATTTAATAAAACTTGTATTCTTGTAACCACACATCAACCCAATTATGTAAGTTAATATCATTCAAAAACCCAAATACTAATTCCATTAAACAAAAATCAGTCCACTAACCAACAAACCCAATCGACAATTCCAACTCCTGCCCTCCCTCTGCCTCTGCTGCCACTGCCAGCGACGTTCGACGACGTCGACCCGCACCCATTCGATGATAGCAGCAATTCCGACCACCAGCAAGTTCAAATCGCAAATATTATACAGGTACATGTTTTGTTTATAGTTATTTGATGTTTATGTGGTTTGTTCAAGAGATAATAGATATATATTTGTTAAAAGGTTTAATCTTTAATGTGTTTTGACGTATTTTTAGGTTGTTCTAGTCTTTATAGGATGGGTTTGTTGTCTCTTATTGATTATATAATTCTAGTATAGGGTTTGAAAAGTTGAAATTCAAAACATGTTGATGTGAATAATCTTGAAAATTAAGGAATATTGATGGTTGAACACTCGAAGATAATCGTTAATTTATTTTGTATGTGATTGGCACAATGGTATGACCGAAAGGAATACAAGGGATGGTTAGAGTATAGTATAAAATCGGATCATGTGTTTTGCTTAAGTTGTTACTTGTTTAGGTCCAAATTTGTTGATCATAGAGATACATTTGTTTTGAACGGGTATAACAATTGGAAAAAAGTACATGAGGTACTTACAAAACATCTTGGCGTAGTTAACAGTGCCCGTAGGGTGACATTTTAAATATGTTTGTAAGAATGTTTGACGTGTTTTTTATGGTTATATAAATTTTTGTTTGATGTTCTTTTGTTTTACATGACCCAACCCGACCCGAACCGAATTTTTTATTTATATATCTTTGCGCCTAAAATTTTTAAAAAATTCCGCACCCCTATGAAAAAATTCCTGGGTCCGCCACTGTCTGGGCTATAAACTCTGAAATTTTAAAAAACATTGACCGGAGAATCAAACCCAAACGAATATGTTAGTGTAAAATGGTATGGATCTAACACAAATAAGATGATCAACAGAAATAGCAACAAAACTTGTGACAAAACTTTTATTAGTTAACCAACTCAGAAAAGACCCGACTAAACCCTAGATCTCAAAAATATAAGATCGTTGGTTGAATGATCAACCAACGATACAGTAATACCAACACTAAGATCACAAGATCTCTGAAACAACTAAGATCTCAACAGTAAGATCAACAAGGAAATGAACGAATATAGAGAAAATCAGATGAAACCCTAAGAAATACCTGGACTAATGACCAGTTGCATTCTCTTTCCTCTTTATATACCAGAATCTTGTAAAGTTACACTTAAGTCCCTGAGATTCTTCAGTTTGCACTACCAGTTTATCATAAGTAACCAAGCACCCATTTAACTATATAATCTATACACATTCAACCCTTGGATAATAACAATTTTATATATATATATATATATATATATATATATATATATAACAATTGTAACTGATTAGGTCCAATAGCCCAACTAACTTTTATAACATGTAAACATATCTACTGGCCCAGATAACATGTTTGTAATATGAATTATAACATGTCACTTAATTATTTCAACAGTTAGTCCCATGCGTAATATCCTAGTCCTCCTTTTGAAATAAACCCCTATCTATATAATATAATCCAAAATACAAATATTGTTGTACCAATTACATTTTTGGATCTTACAAAAAAATCAAATATTTTTTCATGTACATATATTTCTTGATCTTATAGATAATACACACACATGTGTGTGCACACACATGCGCGACACGTTTGCGTGTGACATTTAAAGCTTTCTTACGGTAGAAAAAAATACAATATGTGCCACATATGTACAACATGGCTTTCGAAATACATATATATTCTGAACCCATAACATAGTACATGTGCGCCCATATAAAAGTATTGATGTGCACATGCGGTAGGTTTTAGCTCTGAGTCTACCCATTCCACCGCAAATCAAGTTGTATTGGAGTACATATGACCAACTTTAATATCAAGACCACCAATTTGGTGTACATATATGTGAAATTCATATTTCACACAACGTGTGGTACATGTAGAAGCCTTTACCAACACAAAATTAGGATTTAAGATCGTATTCGGAAACTTTAGTTATGAGACAACTAATTCCAATATATATTAAGTCATATCAACATGCATTACTATTAAAGAGATATAAAGTTGAACAATCTAAAAATTAGAGAGATGTTTGAAGTGTATATAATAAAATTAATGATAGATTGGTTGACAGTTAAATTAGACTGTCTTCGATTTATCTCACCGAAAATCGACTGTAAAACCTAGAAACAAATCTAATCTAAAACCGATTCCAAGTTCGCGAAGGATCATCTGTCGCAATATTGCGCTTGCCTAATAACTAGCGATTGAAAAAATGAAATCTTATCTAAAATCTATTTTTTTTAATATTTCGCTAGGTAGAGAAGAATTATGGACGAGCACTACTAATTTTAATTTTATTTTAGTTCTTAATGTTTTTAATACTTTCGCCAAAGACGTATAGACGGTTTATGACGAATCATTGAAGACGTTTTAGAATATGACATCTTAGCAAACAATTACTTTTTCTTGTGGTTGGATAATCTGTTCAGCCCTCACGATAATCCGTCAATGATCTATGGAGACCACCAACATAATCGCCTGTCGGTGAGAGTTATTTTCTAGTAGTGGATAATTAATGAACGACTTGAAGGAAGAAAGCTTTAATAAATGATGGAAAGGAGGAAGACCCTGATACTAATAAGAGATCCAACTAGCAGGTTTCTTTTCGAACAAGAATGATATAATGATTCTACAAAGAGATTATAGTAGAAAGTAGCCCGTAGGAGTTAAAGATATACTTGTAAGGGTGGTTAGGATATATCTATAGAGGAGCAAAGGACTAATGTTAGATAAAAGTAGTTGAGTAGAGTCCAAAGATTAAGAACATGTTCCTAAATTTTAGGGTGCAATATTTATTGACAACACTAAATTCAATAACGAGTCTATTCATGAATATGTACCAAATAGCTGATAGCATAACAAGTTGGCATGTGGACCACTTCAAAACTATTCATAGTCCAAATAAACGAAGGGACTTTAGTAAAGGTTTTTCAAAGGGTTAACATGATAACATTCCTTTGTTAAGGCTTCTAGTGCATACAATAACCTCAACTTGAGGTCATATTTTTTTTCTGAATGACTAACTCGCAAACTCTCTAAATTTACCCTTTAATCGTACACTAATATCCATTTGTGACAAGAACCATCAACCGGAAAGATACATCTTAATTACAATTATTGATATCTCTAGGCTATAAGCGTTTGGTGTAACTTAAGGTCATACAGTGTGTCAAGTTCACTTTAACTTAAAGTCCATATACACTACTTGATAGAGTTTGGGGGACATATGGTGCTCAAACAACATATGGGGATCAAACACCTATGGGGACATATGGTGCTCAAACAACATATGGGGCTCAAACACCTATAGCCAATTTCATAATTTTTTGTCCTAAAATCTAAATGTTTGTTGGGAACCAATAGTTTTCATTTGACGAGAAATAAGATTTGTTGCACAAACTCAATCGATGGAATCAAATAATTTGTTCATGTTGTACAGTTCAAGCGATCAAATCACAAGAACACATCACGTATATACTAATATATGTTTTGTATTTAAATGTGACTTGCTTGTAAAATTAATCAACGGTTCAATGAATACAAGTATTTGAGTATTTATAGTACCTTAATACAAAACAAAAATACACTAAGTACAAATTATATGAACATCTGTGTCTTATTTCTCTTATTCGGAACTCCATTTGTTCAACCAAAACTCCTATTATTTATCATGTGAAACGTTATACTTTTGGATGAGTTAATCCGAAGCATTAACTACTCATTCAAAATTTCATTATCCTAATCTTGCACAGTTCATCCTAAACCTTGAGACTTTTTCATCTGAACGTTCTATACTTACGTAATTTGGTATGCATTAGCCTTATTTAACCTTACCACACAGTTCTTTATATACTTTGTACCATCCCAAACAACTTATATATATAATGCTTGGCAAAACTCACCCCTGTATCTAACCTTGGGTTGATTTAGTTAATACCACCGGGTCAGGATGGGCCAAAGAAAACAGACCTTAGGGTCAAAATGAGAGGCAAAATAATTTTTTCTGTTTTTTTGTCATCTACAATCACCATTTCATCCCTTTTTGTTTATCAAGTTGCATATTATGTGTTCTTTAAAGATTCAAGGTTACGGTTTCTCACCATGGTACGATACTACGATATTGTTGTTATTCTAGGTGTGACTCATTTCATTCGGCGGTGATTATCGGATATCACAATCACAATCAAAGTGCAGAAAACTAAGAAAGTGTAGAACAAGAACAAGATGAAATCGATTGTTATTATAAAGATTGCACACAAACTCTAGGTTTGTCTAGTACAATGTGGTTCAAAAGCATAAACAATCAACAACCATTCTAAGACCTAGGTGCACCCTATTTATAGTACAAAGGGTGCGACCTAGTTACATACCGGGCCAAGCCTAACCCGTAAACCCATAAATATCTATTCAAGCCCAAAAACCTTAACTAACCGACCCATTACCAATATATACAAGACAAACGTAAACCTACTAAACCATACCCTTACAATTTATGGCTTCTTGTTTTTTTTTTCTGGTTCTCTAGATTTAATCTTACATTGTAAATGTCATCACGTGTTTAGTAGGGGCGATTAGATCTCCCAATCGAAATCTTACATTGCTAAGAAATCTCTTCTGATTTTGTAGGCAAACAGACTAACTTTCATATTCAAATTCAATGTTGGTTTCTTTGCCTTTGGTACATTGATCTATCACCATTTTTCCTTAAAAGGCTCAAATTTAAACCAACGTATGGTTCTAGTTGATTATTAATTCGGACAAAGTTGAACTTGGTTTCAATGATAACGTCTGCATCATTGACTTAGAGTCATGTGTAATAAACTTTTATAATTTCAAACACATTAAACAATTTCTTTTCAGCCTCATTAGACATGGTTGCTTGTTTGGAAGCCTCCTTAAACATGGTTGCTTGTTTGGGACCAAAAGTACCAGTTAATTTTTTTAATTGGCCCTATCT
Source organism: Helianthus annuus (assembly GCF_002127325.2). NCBI lineage: Eukaryota > Viridiplantae > Streptophyta > Magnoliopsida > Asterales > Asteraceae > Helianthus > Helianthus annuus. Next base: position 159,154,969 of record NC_035435.2, on the reverse strand, counting down.
AACCCAAATCCATCTTGACCCAAACCGAAATAAACATTTTCTCAATCGGCTTGTCCTAAGCAGGGTTGGTCCAACGTTTTTGGAAGCCCTTAGCGAACTACAAAGTCAGGCCCTGTTGAATTTGTATACAGAAAAATTAGCAAATCAACCTTTTTATATAACTTGAATAGACCCTTTTACATACAAATTAGTAGAATAACAAAAAATTAGTCTTTACCTATTGAGAATCTGAAATTGAGAGTGAGATTTGAGACATTGGATAACCATAGCGATGATTACCCGTAATATACGCCAAAAGTAACAGGGGTTGGCGTGTTGCATCGCTGCTTCACCATTTTGGAATGAAGCAGGCGTGGACAGCGTGGACTCTTGGAGTAAAATCTTAAATTTTGGACCTAAAAACTTTGTTTAAATGGGCCAAAAACAAGTGTAATATATGAAAAGAAAATAAAATTTGGAGGCCTTTGTTTTTTGGTGGCCCTAGGCCTTAGCCTAAGTTAATAAGCTCAACAGACCGACTCTGGTCCTATCCTGAACCCGTTCTAACCCGTCACCCCACCCGACTCGACCCCCTCATTTTGCAAGTTATTATATATATATATATATATATATATATATATATATATATATATATATATATATATATATATATATATATATATATAAGGGAAGGCTAGACAGAAAACCCTTAAGTTTTTAGAAAACTCTAGAAACTCAAATCTCCCCCCATTTTTACCCAACCTCCCGATATTTTTTTTTGAAAAAAATAACACATGTAATATACATGTTTTAAAGTGTTTTGGGCCAAAAAAAACAAAAAAGCGCCGAAGGGATGTTTTTTAAAAAAATAAACAAATTTCAGCAATGTCCGATTGCCTAACATGTGTTAGGCACAAAAGACAGAAACTTGCTGATTTTTTTTTTTAAAAATCATTCCTTCGGCGCTTTTTTGATTTTTTGGCCCAAAACTCTTAAAAACATGTATATTACATGTGTTATTTTTTTCAAAAAAAAAAAATGTCGGGAGGTTGGGTTTTCTAGGGTTTTCTATATATATAGGGTTTTCTATATAGCCCTCCCCTATATATATATATATATATAAATATATATATATATATATATATATATATATATATATATATATATATATATAGGGGATGGTTCAAATGAAAACCACTTTTATTGGGAAAACTCGAAAACTAACTAAAAAAGCCTAAAAATCACTCAAAAAATTTTTTTTTTCAATTTTTTTTGTAAAAATCGCTGCTTTTTATATATCAAAAAAAACTTTTTTCCAAAAAAAAATAATATTTTTTTTGTAGTACACATACGCATGTGTAGTATTACACATGTGCACTACACAATTTTTTTTTTTTTTGAAAATTTTTTTTATATAAAAAACCTGCGAAAAGTATTATGCAAAAAAAATATTGGTATGTTTTTTTGGCTTTTTTAATTAGTTTTCGAGTTTTCACAATAACTAGTGGTTTTCATTTGAACGTTCCCCTATAGACATACACAAACACACACACACATATATATATATATATATAACAACTTTGACATATTTGTTTGCAAATTACATTATTTTAGGTAAAAAATCACCCAACATCCTCCATGAACACTGTCTTTTACAAGAACTTGATCTTGCAAGTGACAACACTTTAAAAAAATTAATTAACACGAGCAACATAATTTATCTTCAAGATTAATATCTCAATACACACACATGAGAAATTTTACCAACGTCAAAAAAATGGAGTTTAACCCATGCTTGTGCTCAGAAGGGTGCTTCCATTGGCTAAAAAATATTACCATAACACTACTAGAAAGTTGACTATCGTCTAAGTATAAAGACCAATCTAACATAAATAAGTTGTAACACCTCAAAAAGCGAATTTGAATTTAAAAGAATGTTTTCTTGGGTTATGTCATGAAATAAAAATAACTAAGTTATGTAACCTAGTTAAAAACATAAGGGTTAGGATGAATGAAATGGAGGGGTTGGTTGTAAGCAACCAAAAACCCAAATAAAGGGACTAAAAGTGGCAAGTGGGGAAAACTCTATAAAATTTATAATATAAGTGTGTGTGTGTGTGTTTGTGTAGTGTGTGTCGACATACACATGGAGAAGAAAAAGGGGTTCTACCCCAAACCCCCATAAATTGATGAAATTGAAGAAGGATTTGAAGCCAAAACATTTGCATGATTGAAGAATTTAAACTATCTAGTAGTAACAATCATAAGGTATGCTGTAGATTTTGGTTTGGTGATTTTTGTAGAAAATAAAGGGCTATGTGATCACTCGTTGATATTATACGAAATTAAGCATGTGGAGGTGTGTTAAAATCACCAAATAGAACTTGGATTATGCATGATTTTAAGTAAATTGATGTATTGAAATGAAACCCATCTGTGATGGTGAAGGTGATGACATAGGTGTATCACCCATGTCCAATCCCTGTGCAAATTTGATGTATTATATAGTATGTGATGGATACTTGTTAGTTAGGTTGAAGTATGGCATTGAAATTATATGATGTTTAGTTGTGTTGTTGAATGAAAGCAATAAGTAGGAATGAAAGCATGAAATACTTGTACAATATGATTAGATAGTAGTGTGCACATCAAGTTTTTGATGAAATGTCAAGTAAGAGTTTGAATGTGAAGTTGTGTACTAGCAATGAATGAACATGTGTAGAATATGCTAATGACATGATTGATGGTAATTCAACATGAGAAATATGTTTTAGAAAGAATCCATGAGGATTTAGTTGGTGGTAGGATTGGGTAGAAGTATGTTTTAGGAACTTGTACTATATGCTTGACGGGTGAGGTGCACACCATGTGTTGGATCAATTACTTATTGGTGATCTAGAAATGAGTGTGTACTATATATATATATATATATATATATATATATCATATGGACTTACTAGTAGAGGATGATGATATGTTAAATTGGCTAACTTTATATGTGGTTGTTAAATATTGTGGAATCATGAAAACATTCGTATGTGTATATGATGTAAGTAATCAAGTGATCATGTAGTTGTATGTGCCATACAACATGAATATGAAATGCATATGACGTTATTAGTATGGTCTACCATATCAAGATGACTGTGTGTTCATACGTTGGGAGTTATATGCTAGAAGGTCGACTTTCTGAAAGTCAACAAGATATAAATAGCATGGTTAGGCATGTCAACACAAATGTAAGATAGAGAGATCATGAGATATATGTTAGATCGAATATGTATTATTTATGATGACGAATTTGGACTTCATGGATGTTGAACAATGGTTGTCAAGTCATGTCTTATGCATGTTAATGAACTACTAATGAAAGTCAATGTAACTAAGAAATTGAATGGATATTGATATGAATGAACATGCATACTAATAATGTTATGGACATGACGACATGAAATGATAGGAACCCCATTAGCATAGGCTCAAGCATGGAAGGCTAACGGGTCAAGAGGAGGCAATGAAGTTTGTGATATAGGGGATGATTTGTGGGCTTGGAAGAATGTTATTTTACGCTTTGGGGCCCTCGGTATGCGCAAACGGGGGCTGAAACATGCTTACAACAAAAATTCGGGCACCGCACTAGTAATCGGTGTCGCCGACGCCGATATATTGTGCTGCCGACGCCATAAGGCTGGCCGACACCCAAGCCTGCTGCCGATACACTGGTTGATGCCGTTTTGGGACGTCGTCGATGCTGGGAGCCCCGGTTTTCCCTATTTCTTCGTTTTCTTTGATCCCGGACCACGTAGAACTGTTCCCAAGCCCTGTTTAACTTCAGAAATCAATCTAAACTTACTAAATAGTTGTATGATGTTGGATGTATATGAGACTTATATTTAAGCTTCCGAATTGTATGCCAAACGTACTAAAGAGTGTGTATAAGATGCTGGTAAGAACGGAGCGTGTACGCACGTATGTATGTGTGTGTGTGTGTGTGACTGCATGCATGCATGCATGTATGGATGTACGTACGTACGTACGTACGTACGTATGTATGTATGTATGTATGTATGTATGTATGTATGTATGTATGTATGTATGTATGTATGTATGTATGTATGTATGTATGTATGTATGTATGTATGTATGTATGTATGTATGTATGTATGTATGTATGTATGTATGTATGTATGTATGTATGTATGTATGTATGTATGTATGTATGTTATGTATGTATGTATGTATGTATGTATGTATGTATGTATGTATGTATGTATGTATGTATGTATGTATGTATGTATGTATGTATGTATGTATGTATGTATGTATGTATGTATGTATGTATGTATGTATGTATGTATGTATGTATGTATGTATGTATGTATGTATGTATGTATGTATGTATGTATGTTATGTATGTATGTATGTATGTATGTATGTATGTATGTATGTATGTATGTATGTATGTATGTATGTATGTATGTATGTATGTATTATGTATGTATGTATGTATGTATGTATGTATGTATGTATGTATGTATGTATGTATGTATGTATGTATGTATGTATGTATGTATGTATGTATGTATGTATGTATGTATGTATGTATGTATGTATGTATGTATGTATGTATGTATGTATGTATGTATGTATGTATGTATGTATGTATGTATGTATGTATGTATGTATGTATGTATGTATGTATAAAGTTTTTAAAATACAAAAAGATTTTATTTCACTTTATTTTTCGACAACTGATGTTGAAAAGCTGAGTTTCAAAATCTACATATGCTGAACATGTATCAGAAAATTACAAGTTTATTAAGTTAAAACTTGGGGATTATAATGAAAAATCTAAAACAATTTGAAATTGTCTCCAAGGTCATCAATTTGAACTTGGTTAATAATCAGATAAATCAAGGTCATTAAATTGAATTTGATTATCTGTGAGGGTTTGTGAAATTGGATACTTTAAAGTCAAATCTAATTCTGAACTTTGTAAGATGGAAGTTATTTGATAGGGGGAGTAGAGTCAGGTTATTCTAGAAATCTCAAATAAGTTTTATTTGTCATATAAAGTTTAGAGAGAGCCAGGTTTTTGATTCTGAAATTGAAAGAAAATCTTACAAGTGTTTTGAAATGTCAAATGATCAGATATTGAGCCAGGTACAGATTCAGAAAGCTCAAAGCAAGGGGGAGCTGAAGAGAGAGCTTAATGAAAGGGGGAGCTGAGGAATCAAAATGTAAAGGGGAGTCTGTAGTTCTGATGTGTCAAAGATTTTTAAAGACTCAGAGTTGATGAAGACTTGCTACGAGATTGACTGCAACAATATCCAAGGGGGAATCTGTGAATGCACTATGTCTATCACTTCCGTCAATCACGTGCTTTAACATAAAATGTTTAGAGACGTAGCTAATAGAACAAAGAAATCTAAAACAGTTTGAAATTGTCTCCAAGGTCATTAATTTGAACGTGGTTGATAATCAGATAAAACAAGGTCATTAAATTGAATTTGATTATCTGTGAGGGTTTGTGAAATTGGATACTTTAAAGTCAAATCTAATTCTGAACTTTGTAAGATGGAAGTTATTTGATAGGGGGAGTAGAGTCAGGTTATTCTAGAAATCTCAAATAAGTTTTATTTGTCATATAAAGTTTAGAGAGAGCCAGGTTTTTTATTCTGAAATTGAAAGAAAATCTTACAAGTGTTTTGAATTGTCAAATGATCAGATATTGAGCCAGGTACAAATTCAGAAAGCTCAAAGCAAGGGGGAGCTGAAGAGAGAGCTTAATGAAAGGGGAAGCTGAGGAATCAAAATGTAAAGGAAGTCTGTGGTTCTGATGTGTCAAAGATTCTTAAAGACTCAGAGTTGATGAAGACTAGCTACGAGATTGACTGCAGCAATATCCAAAGGGGAATATGTGAATGCACTATGTCTATCACTTCTGTCAATCACGTACTTTAACATCAAATGTTTAGAGACATAGCTAATAGAACAAACAAGACAAGGTTTTAGAGTGTATGAATGTTTTAAGGAGAATGGCAGTCCGCACGGATGGAGAGTGCAGGTTTGCACGAACCAAGTTATGCGCAGAATTAGGGTTTTGAATAATAGTTCATCCGCATGCAGCCAGTTGATCCGCACCAAGATATTGATCTACATTTGATGTTGATCCGTGCGTAGGTTATATGCGGATGTACTCATAGTATAAATAGGTGTCTTGTTTAGTTCATTTGAAGGCTTGTGGACTTGAGTGGGGAAACTCTGTCCAAGTGATTTTGTGGATTTGTACTTACAAATCAATCAATAGAAATCATATTATATTTAGCTTGTTCTTGTTCAATCAACTCTCGTACTTAGATTCCGCACAAGATACGAGATCATAGCAATCAATTGTACATTCAAGAACATCGGAATCAGTCCAAACACGTTCTCTCATCCTATATAAGTGACTTCCTATTGAAAGTTGTTATATTCATGTGTTTTGTGAGTGTTGTTAGTGAAAAGCCCGAGGGTATTAAAGTAAGTGTTTTGAAACCTGAATCGGACTCAAAACCAGGTACTTAACTAGTCTGGGTAGGGTGTTAGAACCATTTCGATACGAACAGGAGGTCAGGCCAAAACACTAGTTGTCGAAACGGTAAGCTGGCTGGCTAAACCGGAAGGGGTCGAACTAGAAATTCATTAAAACCTTCCACTTTTACACTATTTTTTTTCTCTAAAGTTTACGACGCCAACCGGTTTATACATCCGGTTTGGCCAATCGACCCGTAAACCTCTAAGAATACCGATTTGACATCTGTTCCAGTCTTGAAAACATTAAGTAAAAGTGTTGAGATTTTGAGAGATATAGTTCTTGTAAATTCTAAAATGGTTTATTTGTTACATCATATATGAGAGGCTCTGAACCAACCAAATTTGTTTTCTTTTCTATTGCGTATGTTTTGTTGTTGAGAAGACTTATGATATACATAATGATTATTTTGGATGTCTATAAATCTAAATTTTCTTGAAATAATATTGCATAGTATCACATATACAGTGTCCATTATTTAAAGCTAACCAAATTTTTATTTGGTAATATATTCTTATACCTAGGTGTTAGTTGTGACAACCCGAGTTTTCAAGGTCTCTACTCGACTTAATACCTGTTCACAAAGTGTTGTTTGTAGATTCGTGGTGTGCATTATATTTGTGTATGTTAATAATATGTTTTGTGTTAATATTATGTTTTGTATAATTAAAACATGGATACTTGTTACACACTGTCTTTTGTGGATCGTTACATTGAAACTATATATCGTGATTAGTTCATAAGTTGTTTATGTGGACTTATACTAGTGTTATGTATTATAGTACTGAATCATTTAATTTAAAACTTGTGGAAAAATGTTGGAGCCCTTGCTGAAAACACCCCCACCCACGAAAACACTGCTGGACGAAAACACCTAGTGTTTTCGTCAAGAAGCAGGGCGGCGAAAAGCAAATGGGCTTCGGCCCAGTAGTGATCGAATACGATGTTTTGTTATTAACCTTCACGCAAAAACTGTAACTAGCAAAACCCTAATCACCTCTCCCTCTTTTCGCTTTTCTTTGAAAGTAGTGATCGAATACGATGTTTTGTTATTAACCTTCACGCAAAAACTGTAACTAGCAAAACCCTAATCACCTCTCCCTCTTTTCGCTTTTCTTTGAAACCCGACGGCTATCTTGAGCACTCGAGTCCCATACAACATCGATTGAATTACTGCCTCCTCTGTTTAGGTTAGTAACCAACTATTGATAACTATTTGATTGAAAGCATTATGGATTGATTGTTTGGTATCTTATTTTAACTGTTATTAAGTGTTTAATGATTGTATGATTTGATAATGATTGATGAACAGGTGGTTAGATCTTATTGATTCGTAATGGTTCTTGTTAACCTTTATGGTTGTGTGATCGCTTGTAGTCTATTGTGAATGCTAGATTGATAGTCTTGTCATAGTTATATTTTATTGATGCTCATCGTATGATAGGATTGATGATATGTTCATGTAACTGCTAGATGATCATTAGGATTTCTGTGCGATTCGTAACTGTTGTTGATGAAAACCCTGCTTCACGAAATCACCTACCGGACGAAAACCTTACCCGACGAAATCAAGGACCAGACGAAAACACAAGGAGCTGGACGAAAACCCCAAGTGTTTTCGCCACATCTCATGTTCGACGAAAACACCCTTGGGATTTCGTCGCCTAAGGGGGATTTCGCCATCCCAGGTGTTTTCGCCACATGTATGATTTCACCGAATGGTTTGACACATTAAATCTGTTAAGTTGTTAACTCAGTTAGTTTATTAACCCTGTTAGTTTAGTAACTCTGTTAGTTTGTTAATTCTGCTTAGTCTGTTAACTTTGTTAAATCTAGTAATTCTGTTAAATCTAATAACTCCGTTAAAACTATTAACTCGATTAAAACTGTTAAGTCTGTTAACCCTGTTAACTTAGTTAAGATTATCAAGTCTGGTAATGGATAGCTTTGTTAGAATAAACTGAGAATATGAGGAAGTAATATAACTACTATATGTTAGTCAATGCTCATTATTGTGCGTGCATTCTATGATTGTGAATTATGCTAGAAACTGAGTTTCGTTATTCACTATTAATGATGGTTACATTTGGTCGCATAACATGATTTAGCTTTTACACACAGTACACTTAACTGGTAAACATGGTTATGGAGTATACATGTAAACTTGAAATCTTGTGTGGATGGATGAACTGTTTGTGTGTTACTCGATAATAATTGCCCAAGCACACCTTGTGATGTTGGATTTCATGTGAATCATTACAAACATAAACTGATTGTGTATACGTGCATACTATAGGCTTTGATTGAATTGTTGTGCACAAGTAACTAAGCATACCGAGCAAACCGAGGTGATTTCACACTTCCTACAAGGCATGGGATTCCCAGGGGTTGGGAATGGGTAAAGGATTTAAACAGAAACTGCGTGATCTCCTAGTTTGGAACACGTACATACCCTCTTTATTGAAGGGTGACGACACGTACTAAGAACTTAAATGAAACCTGCGTAATCTCCTGGTTTGGGGATTACGTACACACCCTCTTTATTGAGGGGTGATAACACGTATTCTAGACCAAAACTCTATCATTAAGTCCCTCATTTTTATATCGACTTAATCGCCGAGGCCAATGGCGAGCGGGTCATTAGTTAGATAGCGCTATTTAGCTTTTGACAAGCCTCACACCGTGCCGCAGAGGACTTGCGTGAACTAATGGACTATGGCACGTCAATGATGATAGACATTGACTAGGGCACTAACTTACTTCAGTCAGTAGTCGATATGGTAAACAGGTCTGCGAAGAGCAAATGGGCTTCGGCCCAGTAGTGATCGAATACGATGTTTTGTTATTAACCTTCACGCAAAAACTGTAACTAGCAAAACCCTAATCACCACTCCCTCTCTCTCGCTTTTCTTTGAAACCCGACGGCAATCTTGAGCATTCGAGTCCCATACAACATCGATTGAATTACTGCCTCCTCTGTTTAGGTTAGTAACCAACTATTGATAACTATTTGATTGAAAGCATTATGGATTGATTGTTTGGTATCTTATATTAACTGTTATTAAGTGTTTAATGATTGTATGATTTGATAATGATTGATAAACAGGTGGTTAGATCTTGTTGATTCATAATGGTTCTGGTTAACCTTTATGGTTGTGTGATCGCATGTAGTCTGTTGTGAATGCTTGATTGATAGTCTTGTCATAGTTATATTTTATTGATGCTCATCGTATGATAGGATTGATGATATGTTCATGTAACTGCTAGATGATCATTAGGATTTCTGTGCGATTCGTAACTGTTGTTGATGAAAACCCTGCTTCACGAAATCACCTACCGAACGAAAACCTTACCCGACGAAATCAAGGACCAGACGAAAACACAAGGAGCTGAACGAAAACCCCAAGTGTTTTCGCCACATCTCATGTTCGACGAAAACACCCTTGGGATTTCGTCGCCTAAGGGGGGGTTTTCGCCAGAAAAGGGGGATTTCGCCATCCCAGGTGTTTTCGCCACATGTATGATTTCGCTGAATGGTTTGATACATTAAATCTGTTAAGTTATTAACTCAGTTAGTTTATTAACCCTGTTAGTTTAGTAACTCTGTTAGTTTGTTAATTCTGCTTAGTCTGTTAACTTTGTTAAATCTAGTAATTCTGTTAAATCTAATAACTCTGTTAAAACTATTAACTCGATTAAAACTGTTAAGTCTGTTAACCCTGTTAACTTAGTTAAGCTTATCAAGTCTGTTAATGGATAGCTTTGTTAGAATAAACTGAGAATATGAGGAAGTAATATAACTGCTATATGTTAGTCAATGCTCATTATTGTGCGTGCATTCTATGATTGTGAATTATGCTAGAAACTGAGTTTCGTTATTCACTATTAATGATGGTTACATTTGGTCGCATAACATGATTTAGCTTTTACACACAGTACACTTAACTGGTAAACATGGTTATGGAGTATACATGTAAACTTGAAATCTTGTGTGGATGGATGAACTGTTTGTGTGTTACTCGATAATAATTGCCCAAGCACACCTTGTGATGTTGGATTTCATGTGAATCATTACAAACATAAACTGATTGTGTATACGTGCATACTATAGGCTTTGATTGAATTGTTGTGCACAAGTAACTAAGCATACCGAGCAAACCGAGGTGATTTCACACTTCCTACAAGGCATGAGATTCCCAGGGGTTGGGAATGGGTAAAGGATTTAAACAGAAACTGCGTGATCTCCTAGTTTGGAACACGTACACACCCTCTTTATTGAAGGGTGACGACACGTACTAAGAACTTAAATGAAACCTGCGTAATCTCCTGGTTTGGGGATTACGTACACACCCTCTTTATTGAGGGGTGATAACACGTATTCTAGACCAAAACTCTATCATTAAGTCCCTCATTTTTATATCGACTTAATCGCCGAGGCCAATGGCGAGCGGGTCATTAGTTAGATAGCGCTATTTAGGTTTTGACAAGCCTCACACCGTGCCGCAGAGGACTTGCGTGAACTAATGGACTATGGCACGTCAATGATGATAGACATTGACTAGGGCACTAACTTACTTCAGTCAGTAGTCGATATGGTAAACAGGTCTAGTGGTTCACATGGGGAAGCCCCCACCGACTATGGATATGTTTGGGAAACAGGGTAAACTGGTTAATCATATTTTCAACTATGGGGTAACCCTCACGGCAAGTAAGCCAGCTAAAGACTAACTATGCTTTTCGGAAACAACTTAAAACGAACACCCAACTGTGAACTCGCTCAACTTTGTTGTTAATTCGTTGTTACATGCCTTGCAGGCCCCTAGGTGCATATTGTTGGAACTTGCTATCTGGGAAGCTGGAGTGGTCATGGGTCGAGACACATGGAAACACAACACAAGTCAAATGGCTTTTACGTGTGGCATATAAATACTTAACAAATGAATCTTTGCTTCCGCTGTACACTGTAACATAATTGAAATGTTGTAACACTTAATTGTTAATAAATGAAAGTTTTATTCAAAAATATCTATGAGTTCAATATGATTGGTGGCTAGATCCTTGTACGTAACACGCCCGCGGGGGTTTCCGCATGTGGTATTTTGGTGTTATGTGACAGATTGGTATCAGAGCCATTGGTTATAGTGAACTTGGTTTTATTTAAAAAGAGGAAAGACGTTTTTGTAAAACTAGACTATAACCGGACAGTTCTGAAGATGTGAATACGACTATGACACTCAGCTCCAGATTGCAAGGTTCGTCTCGCATATACTCCTTGTATTACATAACTAGTGAACACCTACATATGATATTGCATGTGATTGCACATTTAGCACAACAGTATGAATTCATGTACACTTGCACGTGTTATGTGACTGATAGGGTGGTATTTCCCTAAACCTTCATGACTAACGCTTCGTGATACTCTTCGTTCGTTACTCGAGTTGGAGGAACCATTTGACATGAGTTAAGATGAGCTGAGATGGGCATGCAAATCACAATATTATTGTGGGTGCACACATAATAATACTATGGGGTGCATGTGAATCCCATTGAGGCTTAACAAGTGGAAAAGGGGTTCCGTCCCATCATTTGATCGATATGAAACATAACAAACCTATGGGGGTCATAGCAGTAATTGTCCCCTACTCAAACTCAAACGTGAACATTTCATTTATCTTTGGAACCCTTCAAAACTCGATGCTATCGAGTGTTACCTGAACACCCCTCTTAGCTCAGCGAACCATGTAGAATGTTAGGTGATTATACGAACGTCCATGTGTTGGATGTCGCAGCGTCGAATGATTGATCGATATCTTTCTCACCTTTCTTCGCTTGCTGGAACTTAATGTTTTGACGCCTCAGATTCGGAAGTGCGATCACTTCTGCAACACTCCCGCAACATACTGTGTATTACTCGAACCACTTGCAACATTGATGGACAGGAGGATGAGCATAGCACTTTACCGACCTCAGTACTTTGGCGGCCCTGATTACCAGCAATGAGCACCAGCGAATTGGCTTCAATCGAATCCTTTACCCTTGTCAGCGGGAGCCAACTCTTACGAATCAATCGAGGCATAACTGCCTACACCATGAGTAGCGCTTTAGGACGTGGCTCAGAATGTGAAAAGATGGACAATGATGGTGAAGAATCGTAGGGCTACGTTTCGAGCAACGACATTGAGAGCAGCAGTCACAGCGGCAACAAGGTATTCGTAACCTTAACCTACAGTAAGGAGATAAAGGTGCCCACAACATGGATTGGCGTGGTTAAGATAAGAGGACAACGACCAAAGGAACAACGACAGTACTTGGAATCCTTGTAAAGAAAACAGCAACACCAGAAATGATGCTCTTGGAAGGGCATCTAGAATTGGCGCGGGCGACGTCCGGACTTTAACGACATGGTAGCTAGTATGAGTAGCAATCTACTTCGTCTCTGTTCCGTTTGGCCCTGATGCTCCTGAGAATTTGAATCTGTTGTGGGATCGGTTAATGGCAAGACAATAGAAACCTCATATGGCCATTGGGATGCAAACTCGACCTTGTGGGACAAGTGTTCAACATCGACCTTTCTTCTGTTATTTTTGATAGGTGTACCCTGTGAGGAGTCAATTCTACGTATCCCTCTCCTTTGTGGAGGACTGTTAACTGTTCTAACGCGTCTGGGTGGTGCAATGATTAGTGGAGTGTCAGCATTGAGAGCCAGGAGTGCCTATGGAGGGATTACCCCGCTATGTGGCAACTGTTATAGACTTAAGGTTAGGAAAAGAGGATCGAGGATCCACCAGTTGTTCGTGATTACCCTCCATGTGCTGCTAGAGGAACTTCTAGGATCATCTCTACAACTGTTGGGAAGGAACTCAGTTTGACCTCGTGCCGGAGGCAGTTCTAACTACTCGTACTCCTTACCGTTTTGCACCAGGAAGGTTGCAGGAGCTGTTTAACCGACTACAGGGACTGTCGGTGGAGTTTTCGCTTTAAGGAGCCTTCGCTATACCCATGAAGAGAAGCCTTTTCGTATGTGTACTGATTAACGAGAACTCAACAGGTTGACCGTCAAGAACCGTTTACCTCGACCACGTATTGACAACCCGTCGACCAGTTGCGAGGAACAAGCTTCCATTCGAGGATTTGTTAGCACATGAACAATAGTCAGAAGGAAGTTCAAGAGGAGAATGCTTTTAGAACAGCACGTCAAACGCAAGGCAACCATTTCAACTTTGTACATCATGATCATTGAGTGGATCAACACACTAGCAGCCTTAGGGATCACATGAATCGACCGTATTTGTTGGTGACATTTTGGGTCATTTCCTGGAGGAAGGGACAACATGGACGACGCCTATATTGTATCTTAGAACTCCTGGGGGAGGAGCCATCACGTGAGGAGTGTTGTTAAATGTAGCACTCAGATACGAGAAAAGCATTTTACTCATGTAACCAACGAAGTGGGAATACGCGTGGATCGTGCTAGGATCCATTTTGTTAGAAACTAATTAACGCCAAAGGGTCCTTCGTGGACACAGCAATTTCTTGGTCTCACTTGATACTATCACAGATAAATCACAGGGCTTGCGAAGGTCGCGTATCTTAAATCTCTCTAGCACAGCAGGGTGCTGTGTTCGTGAAAGACAGTACAGGAGGACGTTCTTTCAGCTTTCGAATCCCGACTCGGCAATGCTCTGAGCATCGTTTTACCCGAGGATGCGGGTGATTCAGTGGTATATCCTTATGGTCCGAATCAGCGTCTCAGCTGCACGAAGACGCAACACAGGAGAGTGATAGCATAGGTGAAAGAGTCACAAAGAGGAACTGTGCGACACATTCGACTGACAGTGAAAACCATGGCTTTGGGATTTTGGATGGAGGTATCACTTGGATGGTACCAGATGCGTTAGTTAGACCGATCGCAAGGGCCTCCCATGCACCAATATTCGAAAGAGCTAAAGCATACAATGACATCACTGGATGGAACTTCTGGATGTATGCGATTGCGAAACCCGAACGTACACGAGCTCTGCAACTCGCTATCGACACTAACTTACCAGTATCAGACTCGCTCTGTTCAAACTGGAAAACTGAAGGAAGAGGAATCTTCAAGTTGAACCCATGCGGGGCATGGAAAAGCAAACTTTGACTAGTCGGACGATACACGCTACTTCATGAAACGAATGTGGGTCTCATTACATGGCAACAGTAGGGAACTCGCGTTGAGCAAGCACACCAGCTTCAACATTCTAGCCGCCTGGGTTTTGGTGGGAGGCATTAGGATTTACAAACCTTGTACTGGTAATCGGACATGAAGGCTAATCTAGTTAAGTATGTGAATGATGGATCGACTTGTGGAAAGTCAAAGTGTAGTATCAGCAACCAGCAATACCCACATGGAAATAAAAACGGACTGCCATGGATTTGGTGGATAGTCTACTTACAACTCGAAACGGAAACAACATTATCTGGATACTCGTTGATTGTCTGCGCAACCAGCACACTTTCCAGCCGTCAAAGGAACGAATAAGTATCTACACTACAGTCATCTATCTAGAGGAAGCGGTTGCTAGGCACGGGGTGCCAACCTTCATTACCTCTAATCGCAACTTACGATTTGCATCCGATTTGTGGCAAGCGGTGCACAAATCCTTTGGCTCAAGTTAGACATGAGCACAGTATATCATCCACAGACGGATGGGCAAACTGAACACACCATCCAAACTTTTGAAGACATGCTTCGACCGCGTGAAACCGACTCTGGCAACGGTTGGGGAAAAACACCTACCCTTTAGTGGAGCTTTCGAATAACAACAGTTACCACACCAGCATTTAGGCAGCTTCGTTCGATGCATGGTACGGACTAAGGTGCCAATCATCTCTTTGTTGGGCAGAAGTCGGAAACAGCCAAACCACCAGCCCAAAACTCGTCATACACACAGTAGAGGAGATTGCTCTGATACGACAACGAATAACGGCAGTTCGTGACCACCAGAAAAGCCACACTGTTAAGCGCAAGAAACCACTCGAGTTCCAAGTTGGGGATCAAGTATTATCTAAAGTCTCACCTTGGGAAGGTGTACTTTGATTTGGTGTACGAGACGAAACTCAAACCGCGATATGTTAAACCTTTCGAAATCATAGAGAAAATAGGCATAGTGACCTACAAACTAAAACCACCAGCAGAACTCAGTGGAGTTCACAACGTATTTCACGTGTCAAATCTGAAGAAGTGTCTGTCAGATGAGACCCTCGTAGTTCCTTTGAAGGAGCTCACTATAGAAGATCAGTTGCGATTCGTCGAGGAACCAGTTGAAATCACAGACCAAGACGTTAAGGTTCTCAAGCAAACCAGAATACCTCTTGTTCGAGTTCGTTGGAACTCCCGTCGTGGCACAGAGTTCACCTGGGAACGAGAAGATCAAATGAAACTCAAGTATCCCAGTGTTCAAGAGCAGTGCTACCACTACTGAGGCTGAAGCTACTACAGAATTTCGGGATGAAATTCCAAACCAACGGGGGGATGATGTGACACCCCAGGAAAACAAACAGGAAAACAACGCAACACAACTAGCTTCCTCAGTAACCACGTGCTTGTTCACAAAGTGTTCTTTGTAGATTCGTGGTGTGCATTATATTTGTGTATGTTAATAATATGTTTTGTGTTAATATTATGTTCTGTATAATTAAAACATGGATACTTGTTACATACTGTCTTTTGTGGTTCCTTACATTGAAACTATGTATCGTGATTAGTTCATAAGTTGTTTATGTGGACTTATACTAGTGTTATGTATTATAGTACTGAATCATTTAATTTAGAACTTGTGGAAAAATGTTGGAGCCCTTGCCGAAAACACCCCCACCCACGAGCAGGTCTGCGAAGAGCAAATGGGCTTCGGCCCAGTAGTGATCGAATACGATGTTTTGTTATTAACCTTCACGCAAAAACTGTAACTAGCAAAACCCTAATCACCACTCCCTCTCTCTCGCTTTTCTTTGAAACCCGACGGCAATCTTGAGCATTCGAGTCCCATACAACATCGATTGAATTACTGCCTCCTCTGTTTAGGTTAGTAACCAACTATTGATAACTATTTGATTGAAAGCATTATGGATTGATTGTTTGGTATCTTATATTAACTGTTATTAAGTGTTTAATGATTGTATGATTTGATAATGATTGATAAACAGGTGGTTAGATCTTGTTGATTCATAATGGTTCTGGTTAACCTTTATGGTTGTGTGATCGCATGTAGTATGTTGTGAATGCTTGATTGATAGTCTTGTCATAGTTATATTTTATTGATGCTCATCGTATGATAGGATTGATGATATGTTCATGTAACTGCTAGATGATCATTAGGATTTCTGTGCGATTCGTAACTGTTGTTGATGAAAACCCTGCTTCACGAAATCACCTACCGAACGAAAACCTTACCCGACGAAATCAAGGACCAGACGAAAACACAAGGAGCTGAACGAAAACCCCAAGTGTTTTCGCCACATCTCATGTTCGACGAAAACACCCTTGGGATTTCGTCGCCTAAGGGGGGGTTTTCGCCAGAAAAGGGGGATTTCGCCATCCCAGGTGTTTTCGCCACATGTATGATTTCGCTGAATGGTTTGATACATTAAATCTGTTAAGTTATTAACTCAGTTAGTTTATTAACCCTGTTAGTTTAGTAACTCTGTTAGTTTGTTAATTCTGCTTAGTCTGTTAACTTTGTTAAATCTAGTAATTCTGTTAAATCTAATAACTCTGTTAAAACTATTAACTCGATTAAAACTGTTAAGTCTGTTAACCCTGTTAACTTAGTTAAGCTTATCAAGTCTGTTAATGGATAGCTTTGTTAGAATAAACTGAGAATATGAGGAAGTAATATAACTGCTATATGTTAGTCAATGCTCATTATTGTGCGTGCATTCTATGATTGTGAATTATGCTAGAAACTGAGTTTCGTTA
The DNA here is from genome assembly GCF_002127325.2 of Helianthus annuus. NCBI lineage: Eukaryota > Viridiplantae > Streptophyta > Magnoliopsida > Asterales > Asteraceae > Helianthus > Helianthus annuus. Next base: position 159,137,459 of record NC_035435.2, on the reverse strand, counting down.
TTCACTATTAATGATGGTTACATTTGGTCGCATAACATGATTTAGCTTTTACACACAGTACACTTAACTGGTAAACATGGTTATGGAGTATACATGTAAACTTGAAATCTTGTGTGGATGGATGAACTGTTTGTGTGTTACTCGATAATAATTGCCCAAGCACACCTTGTGATGTTGGATTTCATGTGAATCATTACAAACATAAACTGATTGTGTATACGTGCATACTATAGGCTTTGATTGAATTGTTGTGCACAAGTAACTAAGCATACCAAGCAAACCGAGGTGATTTCACACTTCCTACAAGGCATGAGATTCCCAGGGGTTGGGAATGGGTAAAGGATTTAAACAGAAACTGCGTGATCTCCTAGTTTGGAACACGTACACACCCTCTTTATTGAACGGTGACGACACGTACTAAGAACTTAAATGAAACCTGCGTAATCTCCTGGTTTGGGGATTACGTACACACCCTCTTTATTGAAGGGTGATAACACGTATTCTAGACCAAAACTCTATCATTAAGTCCCTCATTTTTATATCGACTTAATCGCCGAGGCCAATGGCGAGCGGGTCATTAGTTAGATAGCGCTATTTAGGTTTTGACAAGCCTCACACCGTGCCGCAGAGGACTTGCGTGAACTAATGGACTATGGCACGTCAATGATGATAGACATTGACTAGGGCACTAACTTACTTCAGTCAGTAGTCGATATGGTAAACAGGTCTAGTGGTTCACATGGGGAAGCCCCCACCGACTATGGATATGTTTGGGAAACAGGGTAAACTGGTTAATCATATTTTCAACTATGGGGTAACCCTCACGGCATGTAAGCCAGCTAAAGACTAACTATGCTTTTCGGAAACAACTTAAAACGAACACCCAACTGTGAACTCGCTCAACTTTGTTGATAATTCGTTGTTACATGCCTTGCAGGCCTCTAGGTGCATATTGTTGGAACTTGCTATCTGGGAAGCTGGAGTGGTCATGGGTCGAGACACATGGAAACACAACACAAGTCAAATGGCTTTTACGTGTGGCATATAAATACTTAACAAATGAATCTTTGCTTCCGCTGTACACTGTAACATAATTGAAATGTTGTAACACTTAATTGTTAATAAATGAAAGTTTTATTCAAAAATATCTATGAGTTCAATATGATTGGTGGCTAGATCCTTGTACGTAACACGCCCGCGGGGGTTTCCGCATGTGGTATTTTGGTGTTATGTGACAGATTGGTATCAGAGCCATTGGTTATAGTGAACTTGGTTTTATTTAAAAAGAGGAAAGACGTTTTTGTAAAACCAGACTATAACCGGACAGTTCTGAAGATGTGAATACGACTATGACACTCAGCTCCAGATTGCAAGATTCGTCTCTCATATACTCCTTGTATTACATAACTAGTGAACACCTACATATGATATTGCATGTGATTGCACATTTAGCATAACAGTATGAATTCATGTACACTTGCACGTGTTATGTGACTGATAGGGTGGTATTTCCCTAAACCTTCATGACTAACGCTTCGTGATACTCTTCGTTCGTTACTCGAGTTGGAGGAACCATTTGACATGAGTTAAGATGAGCTGAGATGGGCATGCAAATCACAATATTATTGTGGGTGCACACATAATAATACTATGGGGTGCATGTGAATCCCAGTGAGGCTTAACAAGTGGAAAAGGGGTTCCGTCCCATCATTTGATCGATATGAAACATAACAAACCTATGGGGGTCATAGCAGTAATTGTCCCCTACTCAAACTCAAACGTGAACATTTCATTTATCTTTGGAACCCTTCGAAACTCGATGCTATCGAGTGTTACCTGAACACCCCTCTTAGCTCAGCGAACCATGTAGAATGTTAGGTGATTATACGAACGTCCATGTGTTGGATGTCGCAGCGTCGAATGATTGATCGATATCTTTCTCACCTTTCTTCGCTTGCTGGAACTTAATGTTTTGACGCCTCAGATTCGGAAGTGCGATCACTTCTGCAACACTCCCGCAACATACTGTGTATTACTCGAACCACTTGCAACATTGATGGAGAGGAGGATGAGCATAGCACTTTACCGACCTCAGTACTTTGGCGGCCCTGATTACCAGCAATGAGCACCAGCGAATTAGCTTCAATCGAATCCTTTACCCTTGTCAGCGGGAGCCAACTCTTACGAATCAATCGAGGCATAACTGCCTGCACCATGAGTAGCGCTTTAGGACGTGGCTCAGAATGTGAAAAGATGGACAATGATGGTGAAGAATCATAGGGCTACGTTTCGAGCAACGACATTGAGAGCAGCAGTCACAGCGGCAACAAGGTATTCGTAACCTTAACCTACAGTAAGGAGATAAAGGTGCCCACAACATGGATTGGCCGTGGTTAAGATAAAAGGACAACGACCAAAGGAACAACGACAGTACTTGGAATCCTTGTAATGAAAACAGCAACACCAGAAATGATGCTCTTGGAAGGGCATCTAGAATTGGCGCGGGCGACATCAGGACTTTAACGACATGGTAGCTAGTATGAGTAGCAATCTACTTCGTCTCTGTTCCGTTTGGCCCTGATGCTCCTGAGAATTTGAATCTGTTGTGGGATCGGTTAATGGCAAGACAATAGAAACCTCATATGGCCATTGGGATGCAAACTCGACCTTGTGGGACAAGTGTTCAACATCGACCTTTCTTCTGTTATTTTTGATAGGTGTACCCTGTGAGGAGTCAATTCTACGTATCCCTCTCCTTTGTGGAGGACTGTTAACTGTTCTAACGCGTCTGGGTGGTGCAATGATTAGTGGAGTGTCAGCATTGAGAGCCAGGAGTGCCTATGGAGGGATTACCCCGCTATGTGGCAACTGTTATAGACTTATGGTTAGGAAAAGAGGATTGAGGATCCACCAGTTGTTCGTGATTACCCTCCATGTGCTGCTAGAGGAACTTCTAGGATCATCTCTACAACTGTTGGGAAGGAACTCAGTTTGACCTCGTGCCGGAGGCAGTTCTAACTACTCGTACTCCTTACCGTTTTGCACCAGGAAGGTTGCAGGAGCTGTTTAACCGACTACAGGGACTGTCGGTGGAGTTTTCGCTTTAAGGAGCCTTCGCTATACCCATGAAGAGAAGCCTTTTCGTATGTGTACTGATTAACGAGAACTCGACAGGTTGACCGTCAAGAACCGTTTACCTCGACCACGTATTGACAACCCGTCGACCAGTTGCGAGGAACAAGCTTCCATTCGAGGATTTGTTAGCAAATGAACAATAGTCAGAAGGAAGTTCAAGAGGAGAATGCTTTTAGAACAGCACGTCAAACGCAAGGCAACCATTTCAACTTTGTACATCATGATCATTGAGTGGATCATCACACTAGCAGCCTTAGGGATCACATGAATCGACCGTATTTATTGGTGACATTTTGGGTCATTTCCTGGAGGAAGGGACAACATGGACGACGCCTATATTGTATCTTAGAACTCCTGGGGGAGGAGCCATCACGTGAGGAGTGTTGTTAAATGTAGCACTCAGATACGAGAAAAGCATTTTACTCATGTAACCAACGAAGTGGGAATACGCGTGGATCGTGCTAGGATCCATTTTGTTAGAAACTAATTAACGCCAAAGGGTCCTTCGTGGACACAGCAATTTCTTGGTCTCACTTGATACTATCACAGATAAATCACAGGGCTTGCAAAGGTCGCGTATCTTAAATCTCTCTAGCACAGCAGGGTGCTGTGTTCGTGAAAGACAGTACAGGAGGACGTTCTTTCAGCTTTCGAATCCCGACTCGGCAATGCTCTGAGCATCGTTTTACCCGAGGATGCGGGTGATTCAGTGGTATATCCTTATGGTCCGAATCAGCGTCTCAGCTGCACGAAGACGCAACACGGGAGAGTGATAGCATAGGTGAAAGAGTCACAAAGAGGAACTGTGCGACACATTCGACTGAGAGTGAAAACCATGGCTTTGGGATTTTGGATGGAGGTATCACTTGGATGGTACCAGATGCGTTAGTTAGACCGATCGCAAGGGCCTCCCATGCACCAATATTCGAAAGAGCTAAAGCATACAATGACATCACTGGATGGAACTTCTGGATGTATGCGATTGCGAAACCCGAATGTACACGAGCTCTGCAACTCGCTATCGACACTAACTTACCAGTATCAGACTCGCTCTGTTCAAACTGGAAAACTGAAGGAAGAGGAATCTTCAAGTTGAACCCATGCGGGGCATGGAAAAGCAACCTTTGACTAGTCGGACGATACACGCTACTTCATGAAACGAATGTGGGTCTCATTACATGGCAACAGTAGGGAACTCGCGTTGAGCAAGCACACCAGCTTCGACATTCTAGCCGCCTGGGTTTTGGTGGGAGGCATTAGGATTTACAAACCTTGTACTGGTAATCGGACATGAAGGCTAATCTAGTTAAGTATGTGAATGATGGATCGACTTGTGGAAAGTCAAAGTGTAGTATCAGCAACCAGCGATACCCACATGGAAATAAAAACGGACTGCCATGGATTTGGTGGATAGTCTACTTACAACTCGAAACGGAAACAACATTATCTGGATACTCGTTGATTGTCTGCGCAACCAGCACACTTTCCAGCCGTCAAAGGAACGGATAAGTATCTACACTACAGTCATCTATCTAGAGGAAGCGGTTGCTAGGCACGGGGTGCCAACCTTCATTACCTCTAATCGCAACTTACGATTTGCATCCGATTTGTGGCAAGCGGTGCACAAATCCTTTGGCTCAAGTTAGACATGAGCACAGTATATCATCCACAGACGGATGGGCAAACTGAACACACCATCCAAACTTTTGAAGACATGCTTCGACCGCGTGAAACCGACTCTGGCAACGGTTGGGGAAAAACACCTACCCTTTAGTGGAACTTTCGAATAACAACAGTTACCACACCAGCATTTAGGCAGCTTCGTTCGATGCATGGTACGGACTAAGGTGCCAATCATCTCTTTGTTGGGCAGAAGTCGGAAACAGCCAAACCACCAGCCCAAAACTCGTCATACACACAGTAGAGGAGATTGCTCTGATACGACAACGAATAACGGCAGTTCGTGACCACCAGAAAAGCCACACTGTTAAGCGCAAGAAACCACTCGAGTTCCAAGTTGGGGATCAAGTATTATCTAAAGTCTCACCTTGGGAAGGTGTACTTTGATTTGGTGTACGATACGAAACTCAAACCGCGATATGTTAAACCTTTCGAAATCATAGAGAAAATAGGCATAGTGACCTACAAACTAAAACCACCAGCAGAACTCAGTGGAGTTCACAACGTATTTCACGTGTCAAATCTGAAGAAGTGTCTGTCAGATGAGACCCTCGTAGTTCCTTTGAAGGAGCTCACTATAGAAGATCAGTTGCGATTCGTCGAGGAACCAGTTGAAATCACAGACCAAGACGTTAAGGTTCTCAAGCAAACCAGAATACCTCTTGTTCGAGTTCGTTGGAACTCCCGTCGTGGCACAGAGTTCACCTGGGAACGAGAAGATCAAATGAAACTCAAGTATCCCAGTGTTCAAGAACAGTGCTACCACTACTGAGGCTGAAGCTACTACAGAATTTCGGGATGAAATTCCAAACCAACAGGGGGATGATGTGACACCCCAGGAAAAAAAAACAGGAAAACAACGCAACACAACTAGTTTCCTCAATAACCACGTGCTTGTTCACAAAGTGTTCTTTGTAGATTCGTGGTGTGCATTATATTTGTGTATGTTAATAATATGTTTTGTGTTAATATTATGTTTTGTATAATTAAAACATGGATACTTGTTACATACTGTCTTTTGTGGTTCCTTACATTGAAACTATGTATCGTGATTAGTTCATAAGTTGTTTATGTGGACTTATACTAGTGTTATGTATTATAGTACTGAATCATTTAATTTAGAACTTGTGGAAAAATGTTGGAGCCCTTGCCGAAAACACCCCCACCCACGAGCAGGTCTGCGAAGAGCAAATGGGCTTCGGCCCAGTAGTGATCGAATACGATGTTTTGTTATTAACCTTCACGCAAAAACTGTAACTAGCAAAACCCTAATCACCACTCCCTCTCTCTCTCGCTTTTCTTTGAAACCCGACGGCAATCTTGAGCATTCGAGTCCCATACAACATCGATTGAATTACTGCCTCCTCTGTTTAGGTTAGTAACCAACTATTGATAACTATTTGATTGAAAGCATTATGGATTGATTGTTTGGTATCTTATATTAACTGTTATTAAGTGTTTAATGATTGTATGATTTGATAATGATTGATAAACAGGTGGTTAGATCTTGTTGATTCATAATGGTTCTGGTTAACCTTTATGGTTGTGTGATCGCATGTAGTATGTTGTGAATGCTTGATTGATAGTCTTGTCATAGTTATATTTTATTGATGCTCATCGTATGATAGGATTGATGATATGTTCATGTAACTGCTAGATGATCATTAGGATTTCTGTGCGATTCGTAACTGTTGTTGATGAAAACCCTGCTTCACGAAATCACCTACCGAACGAAAACCTTACCCGACGAAATCAAGGACCAGACGAAAACACAAGGAGCTGAACGAAAACCCCAAGTGTTTTCGCCACATCTCATGTTCGACGAAAACACCCTTGGGATTTCGTCGCCTAAGGGGGGGTTTTCGCCAGAAAAGGGGGATTTCGCCATCCCAGGTGTTTTCGCCACATGTATGATTTCGCTGAATGGTTTGATACATTAAATCTGTTAAGTTATTAACTCAGTTAGTTTATTAACCCTGTTAGTTTAGTAACTCTGTTAGTTTGTTAATTCTGCTTAGTCTGTTAACTTTGTTAAATCTAGTAATTCTGTTAAATCTAATAACTCTGTTAAAACTATTAACTCGATTAAAACTGTTAAGTCTGTTAACCCTGTTAACTTAGTTAAGCTTATCAAGTCTGTTAATGGATAGCTTTGTTAGAATAAACTGAGAATATGAGGAAGTAATATAACTGCTATATGTTAGTCAATGCTCATTATTGTGCGTGCATTCTATGATTGTGAATTATGCTAGAAACTGAGTTTCGTTATTCACTATTAATGATGGTTACATTTGGTCGCATAACATGATTTAGCTTTTACACACAGTACACTTAACTGGTAAACATGGTTATGGAGTATACATGTAAACTTGAAATCTTGTGTGGATGGATGAACTGTTTGTGTGTTACTCGATAATAATTGCCCAAGCACACCTTGTGATGTTGGATTTCATGTGAATCATTACAAACATAAACTGACTGTGTATACGTGCATACTATAGGCTTTGATTGAATTGTTGTGCACAAGTAACTAAGAATGCCGAGTAAACCGAGGTGAGTTCTCACTTCCTACAAGGCATGGGATTCCCAGGGGTTGGGAATGGGTAAAGGATTTAAACGGAAACTGCGTGATCTCCTAGTTTGGAACACGTACACACCCTCTTTATTGAAGGGTGACGACACGTACTAAGAACTTAAACGAAACCTGCGTAATCTCCTGGTTTGGGGATTACGTACACACCCTCTTTATTGAAGGGTGATAACACGTATTCTAGACCAAAACTCTATCATTAAGTCCCTCATTTTTATATCGACTTAATCGCCGAGGCCAATGGCGAACGGGTCATTAGTTAGATAGCGCTATTTAGGTTTTGACAAGCCTCACACCGTGCCGCAGAGGACGGGCGTGAACTAATGGACTATGGCACGTCAATGATGATAGACATTGACTAGGGCACCAACTTACTTCAGTCAGTAGTCGATATGGTAAACAGGTCTAGTGGTTCACATGTGGAAGCCCCCACCGACTATGGATATGTTTGGGAAACAGGGTAAACTGGTTAATCGTATTTTCAACTATGGGGTAACCCCCACGGAAAGTAAGCCAGCTAAAGACAAACTTTGCTTTTCGGAAACAACTTAAAACGAACACCCAACTGTGAACTCGCTCAACTTTGTTGTTGATTCGTTGTTACATGCCTTGCAGGCCTCTAGGTGCATATTGTTGGAACTTGCTATCTGGGAAGCTGGAGTGGTCATGGGTCGAGACACATGGAAACACAACACAAGGTAAATGGCTTTTACGTGTGGCATATAAATACTTAACAAATGAATCTTTGCTTCCGCTGTACAATGTAACTTAATTGAAATGTTGTAATACTTAACACAAGGTAAATGGCTTTTACGTGTGGCATATAAATACTTAACAAATGAATCTTTGCTTCCGCTGTACAATGTAACTTAATTGAAATGTTGTAACACTTAATTGTTGTTAATAAATGAAAGTTTTATTCAAAAATATCTATGAGTTCAATATGATTGGTGGCTAGATCCTTGTACGTCACACGCCCGCGGGGGTTTCCGCATGTGGTATTTTGGTGTTATGTGACATTGGTACCTGCCATAATCAACTTCCTAATAAAACTATTTATATAGTACTAACTTGTAAGTTGGTTGTTGATCGATTGTCGAGATCTGGTCAAAGATAAGTTAAAGAGAGTTTCTTAGTACCTTTAGCATGGTAGCTAGTGGTAAGAAGGGTGTCGAACTAAGAAGAGTTTGTAGTCGATCTTTAAGTCTAGATGATTAATAGGTCACGTGAACAATGTTATTTTAATGAATATTGCTATATTTTCTTTTAAAAGTTTGTTTCAACTATGAATCAAAAAGTAATTCAAGGTTGTGTTAAAAATAACAATTGGAATTCAATTTGGTGATTTAATAAACGCTTAATTTTAATAAGTTGTAGACAACATGGTAAAAATAATCACACCCGGGTTCGGATTAACAAGAAACTACAGTTAATTCACATAAACGGTTAAATCAAGTTGTGAATTCTAATGATCTTTCGGGTTTGTGAAAAAGCTAATCAATAATCTTACATATTGACAATTATCAAACAATTGGAAAAAACTATGTTTTATGATTTAAGATCAATCTCACACAAAACCTTAATACAAACCAAAATAAATAGCAATTATTTTGACATAAGTTTACGATACAAGAAAACCATTAATAATCACGTATTCATAATCGAACTAACAAATGATTTGTGTCAATTTAATAATGAAAATATTAAAAAAGTGTTTCTATCAAACTAAATATGAAGATAAAACCCTAGAACTTACAACCCTAGAAACTAGCCTTCCATCGTGAATTTTCATTCTTTGGTGTTGGTTTAGATGTTAGGGAATGATTAGAGATCAACTAGGATGATGGAGAATGATTATGATTTGAGTTTTTTGTCCATGAAATTTGAATTGGGATGTAACTCCCTTCATAAAATCGACATTCAATGTTAATCACCCACAAAATATCGTTTTGACAAACTAGGGGGCGTCAGTGACGCCCTCCAGAAATCTCACTTTCTATTTTGCTTTGTTTGACTTATTCAACTTCCCCGGTTGGCCCATCTTTGATCCTAATACTCCAAAAAGCCTTCCAAACACACCTTAGACTTGTTAAGACCTACAAAATACAAACCATATCAAAGTAGTGCCATTCAAGAGTGTATGTCACTCAATTCAATACTATTAAGTCGATTAATACTTAGACTTTTACCAACCCATCAGTTGTGCATGTTGGTGTATGCTTAAGTTGTGTCGTGTGCATTGTTGTGTTCTACTTGATGCTTTGTTTGTGTTTATATTCACACGTGTACTTTGTAACATCCACTAAAAACGGGTCTTAGAAAAAAACCCGACTTATTTGCAAACCGGATCCTAAACGAATTAGATATACATGAGAAAATTTTATTGTTCATTATTTTGATAATAACACGCGTAACATTAAGTATATCCGGATTAGAAATATTATTTTTTTATAAATTAAACGATGAATTCATAATTAACCTCCGTTAGATCCGAAACACAATAAGTAAAAATGCGGATTTTTATTATCATTTATTACTTGTTTATTTTTAATAATTTTTTTAGTATTATTTTAATTAATTATATTCGGGAATTAATAGTATTGGTTTGGAAGCAAGATAAGTGTTAAGTAACAAGGAGAATGCGGTGTGGGTTGCTCCTTGTTACCACCCTCCGGCGTGAGAATAAGTATTTGCTTTGAAAGCAAGATAAGTGTTAAGTAGTAATTGTGAATGAGCAGATTAGCATTACCTCAAACCTGGTTCGAAGTGGGTATTTATAGCCGAAGAGTGAAGGAGAAGGGCCAATGGGTCGCTTGATGGGCCTAGGGCCCGACTGACAACCTGGAGCTTTTCGTAGACTTGACAAGAGCGCAGGTCACGGGAGCTTTGGGCGCACGCGGAGGTGTTGTCATGTGTCATGCGTATTGATTGCACGAAGGAACACCCGCCACGTGGCCTGCTAGGGTTGTCAGTCTGTCCATCATCTTTTATGCAAGTGAGCTGGGCAGCTACGTATTGGGAGGTCAGCTGACTGCTGTTGTCAGTGTCCAAGCATACCACTTGCTGGTTGGTTACAGAAGTCAAAGTGACAGTTCCATTTGTATAACAATAGGATGCGGTCTTGCGCAGCTCCACCACGTGCGGTAAACTGTGCACATATAGGCGAACACATTTGTACGCCGCTCAACACTTCCTTAGCCGCCCCGCGCGCGGCCGCGCAGGATCTTAACATAGAAATGTGTTTGACAGAAAGTGATGTAGTAAACTACTATTATCTTTAGTAGCAATCACCGCATTCTGTGTATGTTGTCGAAAACAATCATTTTCATACACAAGGTGAGATTTCTCATCTTTTCTCGAGTGGGAAAGCAAACCGGGTTCGCACGTGCCCGCACGAACTGAGGCAAGTTCTTTGGCAATTGGGACAATAAGCCGGGTGATGGTCACTCACGCCCAAGCCTGGTGCGAAATTTGGTACCATACCCCTTCAAATAACAAAAATGACAAGCTACATTAAAAATGTACAATTCATGATGCTGACGTACATAAATTTAAATGATGTCATAGATCACGTTGCATCCGACGACACTGCTAGGAAGTAACACTTATAAAAACAGTTGCACATTTCTAACACATCCCCTCATCCCATCAATTTTCTCCCTAACACAACTGTCACCGGAGCTCATAATATTGCACAACAGATACGTTAATTATCCCAGCCACTATGCAACAATCCTCACTTCAAACCCGTCTCAACTTCATCCTCCAAAACCGACCAGAACGATGGCTTTACGCCATATTCTGGCAAGCCTCCAAAGACACTAATGGCCGTGTTGTTCTCTTGTGGGCTGATGGTTATTTCCCTAACACAAGTAATGATCATGACCAGATGTTTGGGTGTGACGATGTTTACGATACGCGATGGTTGATGATGTCTTCGGTTTCCATGTGTTTCTTGGCCGGACAAGATGTTGTAGGCGAGAGTTATAGTTTGGGGTCATTCTTGTGGTTGGCTGGTGACATGGAGCTAAGGAGTTATAATAGTAAAAGAACTGAAGAACTTAGAATACATGGAATCAAATCTTTGGTTTGTATTCCAACTCCTAATGGTGTTGTTGAATTGGGTTCTTGTGATATTGAAAAACAAGATGGTGGTTTAATTCAGTTAACGAAATCTGTCTTCGATCCTGGTAGTTTTTATACTAATGTTGATGAATGTGAAATCCCTAATCAAGGTATTTTTTTGATCTATAATGTATTCCCTAATCAATTAACATCAATTGTTAACTCAAAACAGCTTGTTTTACTAATAAATAGTTTGCTTATACAAAGTGGCTTGCAATTTATATTGATTCACATAATTTTATCTAAAACATTAATTGGAATAGAGGAAAATGGGCAACAGCTGTGCCGCTAGCACTTTTTATAGTAGTTTAAAAACTATATTCATAGATCTTGGTGTCATAACGTTACTAAAAATTTTCAGGCTATCAGAATCAAGTAAGTGAAGAAGGACAGGAAGAAGTGATGAGCATGAAAAAGATGAAGAAGTCATCTTCAGATTCAGATCCATTGGAAATCAACAGCTCATCACCAACAACCAACAACATAACAAGCATGCCTAAGAGGAGGGGAAGGCGAGCAAAGGGAACGGTTGCTCCACCGGAACTATTGCCACCCGGGTACCATGTGGAGGCGGAGAGGCAGCGAAGAGAGAAGCTAAACCATCGGTTTTATGCTCTCAGAAGTGTGGTTCCATATGTTTCAAAAATGGACAAAGCTTCTCTATTAGCAGATGCGGTTACTTACATCAACGAGCTTAAATCCAAGGTCGAAACTTTAGAAAAAATAACAGGTACTTCAGAATCATCACCAATAAGTTCAAGAAACAAGACCCAATTGAACTTAAAACATAATGACTATAACCATGTGGATAATCCAAGAAGTATCTCCAGTTATTCGACCGCTAATCAGGTTGAAGTTGAGGTGAAATCGCTAGGAACAGAAGCGATGGTTAGGGTTCAATCAGCGGATGTTAACTATCCAGCAGCTAAATTGATGGATGCACTTAGAAGCCTTGATTTAAGAGTTCAATATGCGAGTGTGTCAAGTGTGAAAGATTTGATGCTACAAGATGTTATTGTCAAGACTCCTAATGGATTCACATGTGATCAAGAAGACAACTTGAGACTTGCTCTTCTTAACAAAATGTACTTAGATTAGTAATTAACTATGTATTCGTATTTTCTTCCTTGTGTCATTAATTTTATCTACTAATCAATAGTGCTATATATATTATTAGCAAAAAAATAACTAATGGCATCTTAAACCAGTTTTATCAGTTAATCTCAATTATCACATAAGTCACAAGCTTTAGGTCGAGGGTTACATCCCGCTCGTCTCTAAAGTGGGGAGGGTTCAATTCGGGAGAAGTACCTTGCTTTCTGTGCCGCCTTCTTCATCCCGAATTGCCCTTGTTGCTACCATGCACCACCTCAGCCCTTCGGCATCCGTGCCGAATCCATACCTTCCACGCTTACACATGTAATCGTAATGTTCACTATCACATTACTAAAGACAAACTAATTGGTACAACAGTTAAATATCATATTCATTGTTCTCAATAGATGCAACCAATTGAGATAAAGTCTTGAAGGCCACCGCTTGGGTACCACCTGAAACGTCTATTTCAAATTAAACATGAGTACAATCAATAATTTTAATATTTTTTCAATGGTTGAATTTATTAAAATTTAAACCGTACTAACAAGAAAAAAATAGAGCTAAAGAAACATTATAAAACACGTGCAAAATGATGAACATTAACCACATGTCCAATCAATCAATCAACTTAAGATGCGTTTAAAGACAAATCCAAAAAAATATTCATCACAAAGAGTGTCGGACCTTAATTAACCAAATGCAATCACAACTTGTAATAACTGTGCATGATTCTTACAAAATCTTGAAGCAGATATGCCACCTGATGTAATATGCATCAAATGCCCAGCATATCCACCACTTTTAGCCTAGCGGTATAGAGGTTTGAGTTCTCAAAGGAGACCCAAATTCAATTCCTACATGTGTCACTTTGATGAATCAGACAATGATTGATAGAGCTTAACCTCCTTGCGGAGGTCGTAGTTTTAGGGGAACGTGTAATTTTGGTGCTCCTTGGTAACATGTAGATATTTGTTGAATAAGCCATGACATATATTTTTTAAATAATTTATTTTGTGATAAAGAATTTCCAAGACACGACCAAAACCCAAAATTAATGTGCACACTAAGAGTGCGTGTGGTGATAAAGATTGGGATATTAGTCTTGAGAGAGATGGATTGTGTTTCTTTTCAATAAATAAAAGTAAATTCGGCCTCATTATATAAAATTGATCCAAAATGATTTGTTTTGATCGTGGTATAATATACATGGCATTATTAAATTTAGCGGTAAACATGTATCGATTTGGTTATGAGTTGAAACCAAACTTTTTTCACACCATCACATATAAATCCACATCTAATCAAAACCATTGAAATAACGAACATTAAAATATCACGGCATCGACACATATCACACCCATTATTACCACTACTATGATCACACCATTTGCAACGGTGTGATCTTGGTTTCACAGTCTATCACGGGCTTTTTTTATGGGGTACCCCGACTAAATAATTCCAGTTAACTGATTTAATAAAGAATGGTTTATAAGGGGTAAGTTAATTTGGTTAACCATCAGCCGACGATTTTAGACATGTACTCAAGCTAATTTATTTAGAAATACAACTTATCTTGGTTCTTTAAAATATCAGAAATCCTTTTGATTTATAAAAAAAAAAAATAAATGACAACATATATTTAATTTAAAAATACTACACAACGAAACTTTCTAACACCTAAGATATTATTTTATGAAAAATAAAGGTATAGCAGTTGGTTTTAAAATTTTAACGTCACTCTGATTCGATTAATTCAGTTATTCATACCCAAACAAACATAATCAAATCTTAAAAATTGTTTATAAAAATAAAATAATAACAACGTTTTTTCTATCATTCAATTTCTCTACCCACCCAAATATTAATCAATAGTGTAAACAGACAATATTTATAAGGGGTACTTTTGTAGAATAGTAATAAAGTTTTAAAAAAATTTTAATTAGGTCAAATTTTAAAAGTGTTCCAAACAGGTTAATCAATATTTATTTTTCATTAAATTTCAAAGGGACTTTTCATCCATTTTATAGTCAACTGTGGTGGTGTGGATGTTTGTTTTTTTTTTCCTTTTATTTGATGCTAACGTCGAGTGGTGGCGTTGATTTTTTTTTAATTTTTAATGAAATTAAAGTTTTTTTATTTTTAGTAAATATAATTTCATATATTAAAATAACCCGACCCCAATATCTTATGCTTCATTTTTTTCTTGACACGTGGAAAAAAGGACATAACTCGATTTGAATGTTAAGGTATCTAATTGGGACAAAAACCATACGAGTGAAATAATTAGAACACTTTAAATTTTCTCAATTTATAAATATCAAATATGAACTATCTTTAAGTGTTATTTTTTTTAATCTGTATTATCCTTGATCCACATAATTGGTATAAAAAATAAATATAAAAATTGTAATAGAAAATTTTATATAGGAATTTTTAGAATAAAGAAAAAAAAGGTAAAATTCAGTAGACTGTAAAGTCACATTCAACGTGTCTACTATTCACACTAGTTTATAATTACGTGACACATTCTACATAATAATTTAATTACATCGGTCATTTTTTTATAAAAAAAATATATATACATGTTAAAAAGTCTACACGTGTGTTAGCATACCACTATTTATAAAGAAATTGTACTATTTTGTCATCAAAATGGAGATGCAAGTTTTTAATAGGGTGCTACTTTCTACACCCCCCCTATTTACTTTTTTCACCCCCCTCCTCTCACATACTTACAGGTGGGGCCTGCGTGGGACCGACAGTTTTCCTCTCACAAGGGGGGGTGTAATCAGGAAGGAGGGGGGGTGTGTATAGAATGGGCCTTTTTAATAAAGTTTTACTTTCTTAATCTTGCTAAAAATATGCTCCAATAATGATTAATCCTCGCTTTAATTCATGTACTTTCCCTTATTTAGGAATTTGTCAAAATGAATGACTAGTGCCTCATATTCATTTATTTGAAAATTAGAACTATAATCCAAGTTTTATTAACTTTCTGGTCTAACATCTCTCTCCCCCTCTCTCTCTATATATATACACAAAAAAAGTATATCATACAATATATCTTAACGTATTTTGCGTACGCGATAGCAAAATTACACGTTATGTTAGCAAAAAGTGAAAATCACATGTTGTAAAAAACAAATAGCGCATGTTAGAAAAAAAAATTAAATTCGCATGTTAAAAAAATCAAAATCGCATGTTTATACTGCATCTCGTATGCAGCGTACGTTAATACAATTTGTACAATAACCGACATATATATATATATATATATATATATAGGGGATGGTTCAAATGAAAACCACTTTTATTGTGAAAACTCGAAAACTAACTAAAAAAGCCTAAAAAAAACTAAAGAACATACAATTTTTTTTTTTACAATTTTTTTTAGAAAAATCGCTACTTTTTATATATGGAAAAAAATTTCAAAAAAAAAAAAAAATTTGGTTGTACTGCACATGTGCACTAATACGGAAAGCCTAAACCACTTAACCCACCCCCCACCGACACCCCCCAAAAACCTAAACCCCCCCCCCAAAAAAACTAAATTCACCCTCCCACCAAAAGCCTAACCCCCCCCCCCCCTCCCCCAAAAAAAAAACCTAAATCCCCCCACCCCCACCCTCCCGAAAACCTAAAACTAAACCCTAAACATAAACCCGAAAAAACCTAACCCCCCCACCCCCACCCCCCAAAAACCTAAACCCCCCTCCCCCCCACACCCAAAAACCTAATCCTAATCCTAAACCTCCAAAAAACTAACCCTAAAAGCTAAACTAGAATCAAAAAGCTAATTTTAAGCATGTAATGCACATTGTAGTACATGTTATATTGCACATGTGCACTACTATAATAATAGTATTGAAAACAAGACGACACCATAAATCTTTTTTTATGTCATAAAAAATATGCTCGAATATACTTGAATGAAAGATAAGAAAATTTGTGATCTTATGGTGCCATTTTTGTTTTAAAATGATAACGTATGGAGAAATGGGAAATGTTTGAAAAGTTATATATTTTTTGTTCCAATTTTACCCCTCCTTCATTAAAAGTCTTTCCCCCCTCCTTTTTAGTGGGTTTTAGTTAGTTTTCTAGTTTTCACAATAACTAGTGGTTTTCATTTGAACCTTCCCCTATATATATATATATATATATATATATATATATATATATATATATGGGAAAGTTTAAATGAGAACGTTAAATATTGTAAGAACCGTGAGAACGAATGAAAAAAAAACTGCGAGAATTAGGTTAAAAACAATTCAAATTCAAAAAAAAATTTTACACTTATCATTATTATTCGAATACAATGTTATAAATTTTATTTACACGTTTAAATTTACGTGAATTCGTAAATAAAGAAATTTTATACATGTGTAACTTTGCCATTTACACGTGTGTTAATTTGTTATATTTACACATGTATAAAAATTCTAATAAGAATGATTTTAAGAGAAGAAATGAATTATTTAATGATGTAAATATACTTTTTTTTATGTTGTATCTTAATTACAATGAGGTTTGTATTAAAAAAATGGTTTTTATTGGTTTTTTTAACGGATCTCGCAATATTTAGCTTTCTCGAGATAATCATTCCCTATGTGTGTGTGTGTGTGTGTGTGTTTATGATAGGGTTCATGCGGGAACTAGATTTAAGGAGAAAAGTTGATAACTTATTTTATTATCTAAAATAGATTTGAAGTATTTCAAATAAAACCAATCTTTATTAACTTTTAAAATTCAGAATTTTCCCCTTTATTTGGTAAACAAACTGAAAATCCAGTAACTTATTTCCTTACTTGTTAATTAAGTTGGTTTTTTTTCTCCAGCGCTACGCGGCGGGTGCTTGATTCCCGTGGTACGTGACGTGACTTTGGTCGTTATCAACTCGACTCAACGAAAACAATAAATACAACTAATGATACCGATTCTGATAATACCACTTAAAACAAAAGAAAAAAAAAGGTTCACCCCACCATGCTACGTGGCGTGTCACACCCCTATTTTACCACGTGTTACCGATGGGCCCGGTGGGGAGTATCGTGACGTAGTTGATATCATCATAGTCAAACAACACAAATTATAAATACACAGCGGAAGCAAAAGATAAATTTATTTCAACTGAATAAATTGTAATGTTAAGTATCACAAAACAGTCGAAACAGATCCACAGGCGGATCGAATAAAAAGGAAAACTGTTCAATAGACTTTGACATCTATAGCTTGCGAGACTTGATTATTGATGCCTGGAATAGCCAGCCTATTACGTATAGTACCTGCACTTAGCCTTTTTGGAAAATACGTCAGTTTACACTGGTAAATACAACTTAACTGACTCATTTTGAAAAGAGTTTGAAAATTGATTTGAATGCACTTCGGCAAAAATATCTTTATAACTTGGGACAATTATTTAAAAATAATTTTGTCCACAGTTTTACTTATTTGTCGTCCATCAGGGCCGGTTTGTAAGGCCGGTCTTGATTAACTGACACGCTACAGGTATAATACCAACAAGGTTGATTCCTTTAAGTGGGCTACCAGTTTTTACGTAATGCAGCTGTCAGGTGTACGCCTACACCCCGTGCTTAGGTCGTGGGCATTTCTTTGAATGATGCCAAGGATATCCGGGACATGGTCATTTAACCCCCAAAGGCCATACACCAAATAATACATATTAAACGGGTCATGTAAATACATTAATCACAATCCGATCTAAATGACTACACACACCCGACCAAGCAAGTGCACGTACCTTTTACTGGGCTCCTAATCTGGAATGAAGGTTTTTAATAACCTGTTAGAATCCTAACGGGTCTTTAATTAAGCTTAGACTTAGACCGGTTAGTTTTCAAAAGGAAGACACGGTTCAAACGCATGATAAAGCGAAGACCGGTTTAAAATGTGGTTTTGACCCGACAAGCTTGTATGCTTGTTTAATATGGGAAACTTAAACACATTCTGGATTTTGAGACAAAAACGGTATGGTTTGACCCGTTTCGGCAAATATATGTAAACTAGTTACGTAAGCCGATCCGAATGCGAAAAGTGCATAACGAGTAACCAAAAGAGTCATATACAAGTTTCTTGAGTTAATATGCCTTAAATATGTTGTGATATCAGTAAGATATCTTCTATTATGCCCAAAACGAATTTAAACTCAAACTATGCCTCGTAAGGGCATTTTGGTCATTTTAAAGGTTATACAAGAGTTTAAATATCAAACTGAGTTACAGGTCTGATATAATCAGTAAAAATACTTAATTTAGTAAGTTATAACAGTAGGGTATCATACATATGTGAAATTTATCAATTATAACCAAACTATGCACCTTAGGGGCATTTTGATAATTTCATATAGGCTTAAAAGGTCCAAAATTGGAAATTTGAGTTTAAAACTTTTGCTTACTGTTAGAATATAAATATTTACTAAAAATATCAGTAGGCATCAAACCTTATATGTTTAAAATAGTTTTAATGCATACTATGCGTTAAAAACGCTTAAAAAGGCGATTTAGAGCCATTTCCGGGTTTCCAAAGGAATGCCGATATTTTCATTATTCCAGAGAGGTCAAAATATTTTATTTATCATATTAGATCAGTAGAAAAAGGTTTGGTATCAAAAGGATTTGTAAAACTCATTTTATAGCCCAAAAGGGCAAAACCGACAATAACTGAATCAAGCTTAGAACCCTATGTTATGCTCAGCCTAAAAATAAGTAAAAATCTTCAAAAATCCCAAAATATTATATTACATCAGTGGGTAAAAATTTTGATATCAAAAAATAGGTTTAGATAGGCTATATGTTAATTACGCCGTTTAATTACTAAAAAGCTTCTCATTTACGCTAATGAGCATAACTCCTAATCTAGACCTCAAACTGATATCAAATTTTAGGGACAAGTTTATAAATCAGTAGTGAAGGTTTCCGTTCTTTCACTTTTTTAAAAATCACATTTTAAGGTGAAAAGGGCATAATAGTCAACATTTAAGCATTTAACGAAAACATGCATATGAATCGGATAACTAGTGATTCAAGTTGTATAATCTCAGAGGGTTATACTTATAGGTAACTTGGTCCTAATAAGGCTCTAAGGCATTCCTAAACCATGCTCAAACGGGTCAGAACTGAAAGTCAAAGTAGAAGTTAAACTATGCGAGTTTCGGTTCCAATCCGAGCTTAAACTGAAAATTGTCGGGTTGAACATGTTTAGACGTGTTATTACATTCATTACCAAGTTATATGAGTGATAAAACAGGTTGCATAGCTTCTACATTGCTAATTACGCATTAATTTGAAATTAAGCTTTCTGTTGACTTTTTATTATCAAGTTTGACCCGACAATTGACCTAGTTAGAGTGGGAATCAAAGGGTGCCCATTTATGGGTTTATTGCCCACATAATTACCAACTCATAGGTACTTTCAATTTGAAATTTGACTGGACAAATTAAGATTAATGATGAAGTCAAATCTTAATTACGACGGTTTGACTTTAAGCTAATAAACTAAGCAAAACTGAATTAAGGAAGGTTAATGATGCTTACCAAGGTCCTATGCACGACTAATGATCACTAGGAATGGGTCTTGAGCTCCAGGAACTTCCAGAAACCAAGTTGTGAAGTTTTCAAGTGAATGCTCAAATGTTTGCAACCAAGAGCTTCTTATATAGGAGTTCAAATGCATTAAGATCATGCCAAATAAGCCTATGGAATGTTTCCTGATCATTCCAAGTGTCCCTAGGCCCTTTAAAACCATCAAACAAGCCCAGGTATCAAAAACAAGCTCCATAAGTCGGTTAAATGGCTGGAACAGGCACCTGTCAACATTTTCTGATGTTGGCATGTTGAGGTGGGCCGTGTAAGGTCCCATAGAGGGTCTACGCGGGCCGTGTGAGGGTGGTTCTCTGGTCAGCAAGTTTCAAATATTGCAATTTTGGTCCCTGGTCCTTCCAAACTTGATTTTTACATGGTTTCTTGCACTTTTAACCCCCAAACTTGACTTTTAAGGACCCCAAGTCATAAACCAACTTTTTAAGCCCCCGGTTATTCATACGATCACCGAAAAGTCTTAAATTTCAATGTTGACGCTTTTAACCCCTCGTATACGAATATTGTCATAACTTTCTCATACTTAATCGAAACCTTGTGAAATTTTTATCACACATTCTCGTGAGTAAAATTAATCATTACAAAGCTTCGGGTTCGCTAAAAGGTCACGCAGAAGTATACTTTAAACATGTTGACACATTTAACCCCTGTAGTTTGTAATTCCTCACTTTCTTTCACAGTTAGCTTCGTATGATCCATGATTTATTCGTTTAAGGGTATAAACATCATGTAAGGTTATTGAAAGATATATTTATTTATTGTTGACACTTTGAATCCTTTTACACACATAGATTCCTTGTTTGTCAACTTTAGTCCCTCTAAATCAATCCTTTACACGTTTTAAGTCCATGACACGTGTCGATATATTATTGGACATGAATTTTCGAGGTGTTACATCCTCACCCCCTTAAAAGAAATTTTGCCCTCAAGATTACTGAAATAAATGAGGGTACTTTTCTTTCATTGTGGATTCTACCTCCCATGTGTACTCAGGACCTCTGTGGGCATTCCATTTAACCTTTACAATAGGCACATGCTTCCTTCGAAGCTTCTTTACCTGTCGATCCTCAATCGACAAAGGTTTTTCCACAAATTTCAAGCTCTCATCTATGTGCACATATATATGTGGTATGACCAGCGATTCATCAGCCAGACATTTCTTCAGATTGACGATGTGGAATACTGTGAATACCACTGAGCTCTTCAGGTAAGTTTAACTTATATGCCACTGTTCCTACACATTCGATGATCTCGAATGGTCCTATATATCTTGGGCTTGACTTACCTTTCTTACCAAATCGCATTACTCCTTTCCAGGGTGATACTTTAAGCAAAACTTTATCACCAACCTCAAACTTCAGAGGTTTTCGCCTTTTATCCGCATAACTTTTCTGCCTATCTCTGGCAGCTTTCAGGCGGTCACGAATCTGGACAATCTTGTCCGTCATTTCAAAGACTATGTCTGGACCTGATAATTGAGCTTCCCCTACTTCTGCCCAACAAATAGGCGTTCTGCATTTCCTACCATATAATGCCTCAAAAGGCGCAGCCTGAATGCTTGTATGGTAGCTATTGTTATAGGAGAACTCGATCAATGGTAGATGCTTATCCCAACTACCACCTAAATCAATTACACATGCACAAAGCATATCTTCCAAAGTTTGAATGGTACGCTCACTCTGCCCATCCGTCTGAGGATGGTAAGCCGTACTAAAATTTAAGCGTGTGCCCAAAGAATATTGGAAACTTTTCCAAAAATGAGATGTGTACCTAGTATCTCTGTCAGAGATAATAGATACCGGTACGCCATGCAAAGATACACTCTTATCCACGTACAATTGGGCTAACATGTCGGTTTTATAAGTCTCCTTAATGGGTAGGAAATGTGCTGACTTAGTCAGTCTATCTACTATTACCCATATACTATCATTTCCTTTCTTTGTCTTTGGCAATTTGGTGATAAAATCCATTATCACCATTTCCCATTTCCAAGTGGGAATTTCAGGCTGTTGTAGCAAACCTGACGGCTTTTGATGTTCAGCTTTGACTTGTGCGCATGTCAAACATTTAGCTACATAGGCAGCTATAGACTTCTTCAAGCCTATCCACCAATAGTTTGCCTTCAGATCCTGGTACATCTTGTTAGCTCCAGGATGAACGGAATATTTAGAACTATGGGTTTCATGGAGGATAACATCCCGAAGTCCTCCATAAACAGGAACCCATATTCATCCATTTAATCTTAGAATTCCATCCTTGCCATAGGACAACTGTTCTTCAGTTACTCCTAGCTTTTCATCAGGATAATTAGCTTCCAATACTGCTTCCTTTTGCGCAGCTAACAACCTTTCGTTCAAGCTATTCTTTATCTCAATGCTCTTGGCATTGATTCTTATAGGCTTCACTCTTTCTTTTCGACTTAAGGCATTGGCAACCACATTTGCCTTGCCTGGATGGTATCTTATTTCACAGTCATAATCATTCAAAGTTTTCATCCAACGTCGCTGCCTCATGTTTAAATCCTTCTGATTAAACAAGTGTTGGAGGCTTTTGTGATCAGAGTAGATCACACACTTAGTTCCATACAAGTAATGCCTCCATAGTTTTAGTGCGAATACAACGGCACCCAACTCCAAATCATGAGTGGTGTAATTCTTCTCGTGCACCTTTAACTGATGTGAAGCATTGGCAATAACTTTGCCTTTCTGCATAAGCACACTTCCCATACCGGTGTGTGATGCATCACAATATACTACAAATTCATCAATTCCTTCAGGCAATGTTAGTACAGGAGCATTGCTCAGCTTCTGCTTCAAAATATCGAAGGATTCTTGCTGCTTAGGCCCCCAATCAAATTTTCTATTCTTGCGGGTGAGAAGAGTCAGGGGTGCTGCAATTCTTGAAAAGTTTTCGATAAATCGTCTGTAGTATCCTGCCAGTCCTAGAAAGCTGCAAATTTCCGTAGGCGTCTTTGGCTCTTGCCAATTCATAATAGCTTCAATCTTTGTGGGATCTACATGGATACCACGCTCACTAACAACATGTCCAAGGAATTCGACTTCACGAAGCCAAAATTCACACTTTGAAAATTTGGCATAGAGCTTTTCTTGCTGAAGCAGCTTAAGAATGCAACGGAGATGCTTCTCATGGTCAGCTTGATTCTTCGAATAAATGAGAATGTCATCGATGAAGATGAAGACGATGACAAATTTATCCAAGTAAGGCTTGCAGACGCGATTCATGAGATCCATGAATGCGGCAGGTGCATTAGTGAGCCCAAAAGGCATCACTAGGAACTCGTAATGACCATAACGAGTCCTAAATGCAATCTTGTGTATATCTTCATCTTTAACCTTCAATTGATGATAGCCTGACCTCGGATTAATCTTAGAAATGTAGCTTACCCCTTGTAATTGATTGAACAGATCGTCGATCCTGGGCAAAGGATACCTATTCTTGATAGTGACCTTATTAAGCTCACGGTAATCGATGCATAAACGCATCGATCCATCCTTCTTCTTGACAAACAAGATTGGCGCTCCCCATGGAGACGAACTAGGTCTAATAAAACCTTTGGCTAGCAAATCATCTAGCTGTGTCCTCAATTCCTTCATTTCTGTTGGTGCCAACCTATAAGGCGCTCTTGCAATAGGTGTAGCTCCAGGGATGATGTCAATTCTGAATTCTACTTGCCTATCTGGTGGTAAACCAGGTAGTTCTTCAGGAAAGACTTCAGGGTACTTAGAAATGACTGGAATATCTTCAATCTTGGGCTTCTGTTCATCAACAGTTACCTGTGCCATATAAATGACACAACCCTTCTTCAGACATCTGGATGCCTTGAGCATAGCCACCTGCTCAGGCAATCCATACTGGGTATCTCCCTGAATGGTAAGTCGCTCACCAGACGGAGTCTTGATCACCACTTGCTTCTTATTGCAAATGATCTGGGCTTGGTTATGCGATAACCAATCCATGCCTATCACTATATCAAAACCGGCTAACTTAAAGGGAAGTAATGACAATGGAAAAGAGTGGTTCCTAATGGATATAACACATCCATCTAACATAGTTGATGCGGTTTCTATGGTTCCATCAGCTAATTCCACCTCATATTTCACACTTAAGGTTCTAACAGGCAATTTCAACAATTCACAAAACTTATTGTCTACAAAAGACTTATCTGCTCCAGAATCAAACAACGCTCTTGCATATACATTATTTATGAGGAAAGTACCTGTTATCACATTTTCGTTCTGAATTACCTCCTGTGCATTAATCTGAAAGACCCTAGCATTGGTCTTCTTGGCTTCCTCAGGCTTCTTGGCGTATTTAGGGCAGTTGGTTTTGATGTGGCCTTTCTCATTGTAGTTGTAGCACGTGGCATCCTTAATCTTCTTGCAATCAATAGTCTTGTGCTCTTTAGACTTGCATAACCGACATGCAGGTGATCCTGATTGAGACTTGGTCTCAAGCCTGCATTTTCCAAAGTGGCGTTTTTGGCAAGTCATGCACTTTGGATTTTCCTCTGATCGTTGATTACCTTTGTTGGACCCAGACTCTTTCTTGTGGTCCGTATTACCTTTGTGCTTCTTCTCAGATCTTCGTGAGGTATCAACCTCACGCTTCCTCTTACTCTCTTCAGAGTTCTTGAGCGATCTTAGCCTGACCGCATCTAAAATGAGGGATAAAGATAGATCAGATGTTGATCTAAAAGTAGCAGGTCTTGAAGCCTTAACACTGGGTTTGATTTCTGGGGCCAAACCCCCAATGAAGCGAGCAATTCTCTTGGGTTCCAGGGTTACCAGATACGGAACCAATCTGGACATGGTATTGAAACTGGTGAGGTAGGCTTGACAATCTAAATTCCTCATTACCAGCGATAAGAAATCTGAATCAATCCTTTCAACCTCATGTTGCGGGCAATAATTCTCCTTAATGAGAGCAACGAACTGATCCCATGACAGATTGTAGAGTGGGATCTTCCCAGCAGCTTGAATGAGAGACTTCCACCAAGCTAATGCCTCTCCCTTGAACGATTGGGATACATACTTCACTATATCCCTTTCAGCACAACCGCTGATATCAACAACAGTGTCCATCTCATCTAACCAAGTCATACAATCAATTGCCCCTTTCTCCCCAGTGAAATCCCGGGGTTTGCAGGAAACAAAGTACTTATAGGTACAGGACTTGGTATGCGGTTCATCATCGAACACTATCCTCTTGGATGGAGTACTGTGTTGGTTTGAGGAATGTTGAACATCCTCTTTCTTAGGTTCATCTTTCTTAGAGGGTGGCTTGCTGTGAGCCTATGAATGAGTTTTAGGGACGGATTTAGAGTGGGGTACTGAAGAGGTTCTACTATGCGTCCCACTAAACTCCCTGAATTGCTTATCTACAGCTTTAGATACAGCTGTATCAATCAGTGTACGGAGCTCTCCTCTGGTTATATTAATCTTATCATCATCGTGGTTTTCCAGGGGATGACTGTTTACTTCTTCTGACCCAGCCACGTAGCTTTAATTGCTACAAAAAAATCAAACAAGGACAATGTTCATACAGAAGCTTATACAGTTTTATTGTTTTTGATAATTTATAATCCATGGTTTTTAATAACCATTTTAGTTAATTTGTTAAATATATAATTGTTCAGGATCTTTATCATAAATCCTAAATTATAAGTTAATAATAGCACAAAAGGCCTAGTCACGTAGACAAGTTTAAGTTATAAGCCCAGATTTTATGGAATCGAGGCATTAAGGTTTGAATCAAAGTTCATTACCTTTTCTTGACAGGGAGTTGTAGGCTACCACTGTCTTTAGTCTCAAAGGACGTTAATTATAGCCCGTAGGCACTTCATCTTTAGTAAGTTATAACAGTAGGGTATCATACATATGTGAAATTTATCAATTATAACCAAACTACGCACCTTAGGGGCATTTTGGTAATTTCATATAGGCTTAAAAGGTCCAAAATTGGAAATCTTAGTTTAAAGCTTTTGCTTACTGTTAAAATATAAATATTTACTAAAAATATCAGTAGGCATCAAACCTTATATGTTTAAAATAGTTTTAATGCATACTATGCGCTAAAAACGCTTAAAAAGGCGATTTGGAGCCATTTCCGGGTTTCCAAAGGAAAGCTGATATTTTTATTATTCCAGAAGGCTCAAAATATTTTATTTATCATATTAGATCAGTAGAAAAAGGTTTGGTATCAAAAGGATTTGTAAAACTCATTTTATAGCCCAAAAGGGCAAAACCGACAATAACCGAATCAAGCTTAGAACCCTATGTTATGCTCAGCCTAAAAATAAATAATAATCTTCAAAAATCCCAAAATATTATATTACATTAGTGGGTAAAAATTTTGATATCAAAAAATAGGTTTAGATAGGCTATATGTTAATTACGCCGTTTAATTACTAAAAAGCTTCTCATTTACGCTAATGAGCATAACTCCTAATCTAGACCTCAAACTGATATCAAATTTTAGGGACAAGTTTATAAATCAGTAGTGAAGGTTTCTATTCTTTCACTTTTTCAAAAACCACATTTTAAGGTGAAAAGGGCATAATAGTCAACATTTAAGCATTTAACGGAAACATGCATATGAATCGGATAACTAGTGAACCAAGTTGTATAATCTCAGAGGGTTATACTTATAGGTAACTTGGTCCTAATAAGGCTCTAAGGCATTCCTAAACCATGCTCAAATGGGTCAGGACTGAAAGTCAAAGTAGAAGTCAAACTGTGTGACTTTCGGTTCCAATCCGAGCTTAAACTGAAAATTGTCGGGTTGAACATGTTTAGACATGTTCTTACATTAATTACCAAGTTATATGAGTGATAAAACAGGTTGCATAGCTTCTACATCGCTAATTACGCATTAATTTGAAATTAAGCTTTCTGTTGACTTTTTATTATCAAGTTTGACCCGACAATTGACCTAGTTAGAGTGGGAATCAGAGGGTGCCCTTTTAAGGGTTTATTGCCCACATAACTACCAACTCATAGGTACTTTCAATTTGAAATTTGACTGGACAAATTAAGATTAATGACAAACTCAAATCTTAATTATGATGGTTTGACTTTTAGCTAATAAACTAAGCAAAACTGAATTAAGGAAGGTTAATGATGCTTACCAAGGTCCTATGCATGATTAATGATCACTAGGAATGGGTCTTGAGCTCCAGGAACCTCCAGAAACCAAGTTGTGAAGTTTTCAAGTGAATGCTCAAATGTTTGCAACCAAGAGCTTCTTATATAGGAGTTCAAATGCATCAAGATCATGCCAAATAAGCCTATGGAATCTTTCCTGATCATTCCAAGTGTCCCTAGGCCCTTTAAAACCATCAAACAAGCCCCAGGTATAAAAAACAAGCTCCATAAGTCGGTTAAATGGCTGGAACAGGCACCTGTCAACATTTTCTGATGCTGGCTTGTTGAGGTGGGCCGCGTAAGGTCCCATAGAGGGTCTACGCGGGCCGTGTGAGGGTGGTTCTCCGGTCAGCAAGTTTCAAATATTGCAATTTTGGTCCCTGGTCCTTCCAAACTAGATTTTTACATGGTTTCTTGCACTTTTAACCCCCAAACTTGACTTTTAAGGACCCCAAGTCATAAACCAACTTTGTTAAGCCCCCGGTTATTCATATGATCACCGAAAAGTCTTAAATTTCAATGTTGACGCTTTTAACCCCTCGTACACGAATATTGTCATAACTTTCTCATACTTAATCGAAAACTTGTGAAATTTTTATCACACATTCTCGTGAGTAAAATTAATCATTACAAAGCTTCGGGTTCGCTAAAAGGTCACTTAGAGGTATACTTTAAACATGTTGACACATTTAACCCCTGTAGTTTGTAATTCCTCACTTTCTTTCACAGTTAGCTTCGTATGATCCATGATTTATTCGTTTAAGGGTATAAACATCATGTAAGGTTATTGAAAGATATATTTATTTATTGTTGACACTTTGAATCCTTTTACACACATAGATTCCTTGTTTGTCAACTTTAGTCCCTCTAAATCAATCCTTTACACGTTTTAAGTCCATGACATGTGTCGATATATTATTGGACATGAATTTTCGAGGTGTTACATGGCGGGAGTACGATCGTTTTTTCTCTCATGCTATGTGGCGTGACTTTAGTCGTTATTGGCTCAAGTCATCAGAAACCATAAAAGAGAATATCGATATGGGGTTTTCTTCTCGAGCTACGCGGCGGTAGTATAATCAATTTTCCCTCATATTATGCGGCGTGACTTTGGTCATTATTGGCTCGACTCATCTGAAAACCACAAAAGAAAATATTGATATTGGTTACGGTAATACCAATTAAAAACATAAACATAGGTGTTTTCACTGTGCAATGCGACGAGATTTTGATCGTTTTCCCCTACTACGTGGCGTGACTTTGGTCGTTATTTGCTCTACTTATTAGAAACCATAAAAAGGAAGATTGATAAAAGAAAACATTCATATCGGTTCCAGTTATATCAACAAAAAAAATAATGAGTAAATGTCAATTTACGTCCCTAAGGTTTACACCAAAACGCACGACCGGCCCTCATTTGAAAAAAGCGCTACAATCAAATTGCGTTCAATAACATCCCTCATATTTTCCCGGTTTAAATATTGTGAAAAGACTAAATTACCCTCAAAACTTTCATGACCATTTCGGTCCCTACTATAAAATTTGTTAAGCTCCCTCCATATTCAAATGGTTTCCAAATCTCATTACCTATCACCCCAACAATTCAACAACAACAAATGTTTGCAGCAACAACACAACAAATGTGTGCAAGAACAATATCAACAACATGAACAATCTGAATTGACTGCACCAACAACATGAACAACATGACTACAGCAACGATATGAACAATCTGAACTGAACCTAAGTGAACGGACTGCAGCGACAACATGAACAACATGAACAATCTGAACTTACAATTTGAGTGCAACAATCTGAACAATCTGAATGCAAGTGAATGCAACAATCTGAACTTACAATATCTGAATGCAACAAGTGAATGCAACAATTTGATTGCAGCAAGGTTATGAACAATTTGAACTGAATGCAAGTGAATGCAACAAGCAAAACTCAAAATGAACCTGAAGGTGAAACTGAATGCAAGTGAATCCAACTGAAACTGAAACTTATGCACAACCTATTCAAACACCAACAACAATAACATAACCTAATGCAAGTGAATGCAAGTCTAATTTGTTTAAACACCAACAACAATAACATAACCTTTATTTTTTTCGCTTCTCTCGTATTTAATTATGGGTACTTATTATTTAATTATAACTAGTTATTATATCATTAACCAAATAAATATAATATAATATAAAATTAATTATTAGTTTCCAAATAAACTTTTTTTCTATTTAAAAGCTTCTATTTAAGTCTCAAAATATGCGTAAATTCAACATTATGTTCGTTAATTTAACAGAATATACAACTCTCGGATAAAAGCTATTTTTTCGAAACATATCTTGACAATCGTACGTATTATATGTTAATGTTATATTTATATTTAGCATGTGCAATATACAACTTTTTAAAGACATAACTTAGTGGTTTGTATAAATGGTTATTAGATTAGACACTTCAGACCATTGTTAGGTTCCAACTTTACCAAATGTGTTATGGTCATCTAAATTGAATACTTAAAAAACACAGATTTTGGATATAAGTCAATATTAACATCTCCATGTTAAAATAATTGAAAACAAAAGCTGAAAATATATGTATCCAACTCTATGAGCTTTATGGTAATTTCAGAAGTGACTTTAAGCTTCAGTACCGCTCATGATCATCGGTAGCAGTAAAGTTCTTCAGTTTTGAATTTGTACAATAGTATCAGGCTTCCATAGCAACGTCGTTAATTAGAATGTCTTTCTAAGCATCAACCTTAATTATACCCAAAAATTTCTTTTGAACTATGGGTTGGATTAACCTAACGCTAGAAATTTGTCCAATGACTATTCAAGATGCAAATAACTTAGAGTAAACGTCAATTTACAACCCATATGGTTAGCCCCTACTGACACGTTTGGCCATAAGGAATCTTTGGACATCTACATCCACGTTGTTTCTAAATTTCTACACTTTATAACCTTCTGTGAGTTGAACATCTGTTTGACCGTCAGGGGCAATTTCGTAATCTCACATGCTGATTAAAACTCCTAAAGCTTTGCAACCTTCACCGTTAGAACTCCTGACACCTTGTAACCTTCACCATCACAACCACCACAACTAAAACTCCATAACCCACAATATATACATTCTCACCCACAAATCTCTCTAATAAACCCCATTGTATGTTCCACAGTCCACTCCGTTCCTAATTTTTCCAATGTGTAAACAATCACAATCCTTTGAAATTTCAATCCATAAAAAAATCATCATGTGTCTTCTCTTTTATATTGCATTTGTTTATTTGTTGCCATTAAAGGTCACATCAACATCTAGAACCCAAGGATAAGCACCTATCAAATGGAAGAATACATTATCATTATGCCTTGCGGCTCCAAAATTGGACCTGAATGATGCGGCTTTACCCACAAATCAAGATGTAGTCCCGATCTAGAGTCTTATCGGAGGATCTGATGTTGCTGAAGTGATTAGAGCCTCAAACACATCCTCTGATGTTTCAAATGCTTCTTCTAGTCTAATTTTGGGGTTTAAAAAGGATATGCGACACAAAGAAACTACAAATCTAACACCAAGGTCTGAGGAGGACGAATCATCCTACAAAACTGCACCATAAAGACTAGCATTTTATTCTCTTTTAATTAAGGTATTTCTATAGTTTTCATTTAATTTGAAAAAGAAAACGATGCTTAACATGCAACGTGATTGCGTAGCAATACGCGATTACATAACATTACGCAATTTTGGAATATGTCTTATATTTTGAGAACAACTATAACGTTACGTGATTTTGTAGTATGTTTTAGTTTTAAGAAAAATTAGAACATTACATGATTTGTATAAATAACTTGATTATATATGATTATATAACTTGTACTACGTGATTATATGTAATTATATAACATGTTAATTGATTATTTAACTTGGTGGTACGTCATTATACGTTATTATATTAACAACTCAATTCATTAGACGTGATTACATGGCACGTTATATAATCTATCATGTGCATATATAAGCGTAGGAGGAAGCCATCACAAGTTGAGCAGAGGATTTTAGATGAAGGGAATATAAGGCAACCAGAGTTTATATACGATGCGTTTAGAGCTATACGCAGCGTATATAACCCATAAGGATTTTGTTTGGTTATTTTGATGTATTTGTGGTATAAATTTTCACCTGGTTCCAAGGTTAAATCGCTTAAAATATATAATCGTTAAGGTTATACCATTAAAATTATACACCGTTAAATTTTTTTGAAAAAACGTATATACGGTTCGAATATATTATATTGTTTTCATCTAAATTAAATTATTGTACCACGTCTAGTGCGGTTCGAATGCTATAAACGTTTAAATATCATACCGTTAATTATTTTTAAATACTTTTGTATGGTTAGAATATATTATACCGTTTCCATACTATACCGTTTAAATTAAAACTGTTAAATATTTTGAAATATCCGGGTACTGTTCGAATATATTATACCGTTTAAATACAATTCCGTTTAAATTAAATTATTATACTAAGTCTCGGTGTGGTTCGAATATTATAGCGTTCAAGATTTTTATACCGTTAATTTTGTTAAATTACTCGGGTACGGGTCAAATATATTCTACCGTGTTTCCATACTATACCGTTTAAATTAAAATATTAAAGCAGTTTTAAATTTTTATAACGTTAATTATTTTGAAATACCCGGGTACAGTTTGAATATATTACACTGTTTCCATACTATACCTTTTAAATTAATATACTATATTGTTTCAATATGACAATATGACTGAATATGATATATTTGTCTAAGTTTGATATATATAGCATAAGTTTGTACATACATAACAAAAGATATAATATAACTAAGTACTAAATACATCGAAGAAGATAAAATACTATGGCAGCGGATCATCCTGCTGCTGATGTTGTTGTGCTGCTGATAATGCTGATGCCATGTTGCAGCTGGAATGTAGGGTCGTGGAAAGCAGGCATGTTCAGAATTCGATTCGGATTCGAAAATTCGAAATTTGATTAAAAAGGTTCGAATTCGAGTTGATTCGTATTCGAATCCGGTAATCGATTTAGAATCGAATACGAATTTATGATTTTCAATTCGATTTGATTCGAAATTCGAATTCAATTTATACATATATTTTTAATATATGTATATACACACATAAATATATACACACAAACATATACACACGCATATAACTTCTAAACTTGGCCAAAGTATGAACAATCTCCATAAGTGATAAGTTTATCATTCATAACATTACCAAACCTACTGACAAATAGCCCATACTACTTATTTCTAAAATTTTACCTAACTTAAATCGCTATAAGTAACCAACCTATCTTCTAAATTTTGGTGTTTTGACATATTGATAGTTAATTAGTTTTGCAGATTATTATATTTTATATTGAATATATTTATTTGTAGTAGTTTTAAAAAATTAAAGTAAAATAATTTATTGTTTAGGGTGAAGTTAAACGAAATCGAATTTATTCGAATTTGGTTCGAATTCGAGTTTCAAATACTAATCGAATACGAATTCAGGTAAAACGAATAAAAATTCGAATAATTCGAAAATTCGTTATTCGATTCGATGAACTCCCCTACGTGGAAGTAACCCATCACACTGTCATCGCTCCTGCAACTCCTCAGCTACCCAGCCCATCACATGCTTCAACTAGTCAACGTCCTCACGTAGCTGCTGATAGCCGAGTGTGAGGGGGCATGACCGAGCCGAACATGTCGCGGGAACTAAGGCGCCCCGGGTGGTCTACGCGGCTATGGTAGGTCCGGAATGTACATCTCCAGGTCATGCATTGCCACCTGCTCTGGCATGGCTAGGGGATCTATCAGTTCAAACTGTGCCGGTAGGTCCTTCGGCTGGAAGGCCTGGCCGTCTGAACCCTTAAAACACTTCTGGTTGTACATTTTATGAATAATAATGATAATAATGAAAATAATAATAATAAAAATAATAATAATAACAACAATAATAATAACAAAAATAATAATTATAATATTTTAACAATAATAATTATAATAACAGTTTTTAACAATAATAGTAAAAATAATAATATTTTAACAATAATAATAAAAATAATAATAATTATAACTTTAACAATACTAACAATAATACTACTAATGATAATAATAGTATTTTAACAATAATGATAATAATAATAATAATAATAATAATAATAATAATAATAATAATAATAATAATAATAATAATATTTTAACAAATAATAACAATAATAATACTTATATTTTTAACAATAATAATAACAATAATAATAATAATAATTATAGTTTTAACAATAATAATACTTATATTTTTAACAATAATAATATCAATAATAATAATATATTTTAACAACAATAATAACAATAATAATAATGATAATAATATTTTAACAATAATAATAACAATAATAATAATTTTAACCTAATTTTGAAACGGATTTCCCGGGTTAGAGGGTTGATAATCATCATACAGTGGTGTGTTCGGAGGCTCATCACCGTATCCACCGTAATTCGGATACGATTGTTGTGCCGGGTAATATGGTTCATCAACAGGCTCATCTCCGTATCCACCGTAATCCGTATACGATTGTTGTGCCGGGTAATATGGTTCATCAACAGGCTTATCTCCGTATCCACCGTATCCATCCGGATTACCTTGTTGCATGCACAAAGATTCACACCCGTATCCGTAATCGGGATACA
This sequence comes from Helianthus annuus, assembly GCF_002127325.2. Lineage (NCBI taxonomy): Eukaryota > Viridiplantae > Streptophyta > Magnoliopsida > Asterales > Asteraceae > Helianthus > Helianthus annuus. Next base: position 159,103,304 of record NC_035435.2, on the reverse strand, counting down.
CTTGATGCGCCGGGTAATATGGTTCATCAACAGGTGGAGTCGGAGCCACGTTCAAGTCTAACAACTAAGCCTTGTTCAAGTCTGACAACTGTATCTTTTGTTCAACAGGGACGTCAGACAAAACCTCCTCCTCCTGATTAGCATCATTCACTCCCCACGAGTCGTTAGAATACTGCTTACCGAAATAATTGTTGCGCCAAAATAATGACATTTTAGTTCCACAGTCGACCAATAAATTATATACCGAAGAAATGAAGAAGAAGAAGAAGAATTTTTGTTTTGAATTCGTAGGCAAGGCAGATGTCTAAATAGGAATTTGAATTCACATTTATCAGTCGTGTATAGATCCATACGTGGCGTATACCTTTATTCACGTGGCTAGACAACATCGTATCATTGTCAAATCCGTTAAACATATGTTGCGTATAGCTCTATACGCAGCGTATAGATGCTTAGTATACTTGTTGCGTATTGCTCTATATGCAGCGTATGTCAGACATATTTAACAATGTACTAGGTTGTCATGTACTTGCCCACTACATACACTGCGTATAAACCTATACGCAACGTATAGGGTTACTTCTATACGTTGTGTATGGCTCTATACGTAGCGTATATATGCATGATTTGACAGTGTACGAGGTTTGACTGGGTGATCGTTTACGGACCCTGTACCTACGCTGCGTATAGACCTATACGCAGCGTATAGGTCCTATACGCTGCTATACACTGCGTATAATTCTATACGCAACGTAGGTAAAGGTAGGGTTTGGTGTGCAAATAGCCATGTTGGTGTGCAAATATGTAGTCCTATAAAAAACCTTATTTACGGGTTTGGCCAAAAATTTTCGTTAAAACCAGATGAACCGGACGATGAACACTCGTAGTCAATGTAACCCACTACTTAACATGTGTTTTGGATTGACATATCTAACCCATTTGATAAATATATGCCATGTTAGGGATGAACTAATTAATCAGGTTAACCAGTCAACCAATCTAAAATGTAACTATACGAAATATAATTTATGTGTAACCCGCTGACTCCTATATGATCCACTAATACGTTTACAAGCTAGTTTATTACAAGTTGTTTAACTGTAAACTTTTGTTTCGATCTAATGCTTATTTGGCCTCAAACATGTCATGTCCGATAATACAGCTTCTTGAATTTAACTCATTCTCTCTGCTTTCAATCACCCTTTTATTTTTAGTATATTCATTGTTAAAGGAAAATAAAGATTTATTACTTTTACTTGTTTTTTCTCCATCGTACTCATTCGCATTATTACATCAAAAGTTAAAAGGAAAACAAAGGTTTATTACTTTTACTTGTTTTTTCATTTTCACCACCGTACTCATTCGCATTATTACATCAAAATAATGAAGTTTTGTTTTTTTCCCTCAATTGATTCAATTATTATGGGTTAGGATTGCTTTCTTGTCCTACTGGCTTCAGAAACAGATGTTTCCCATCAATTATAGTCCTTTCCAAATATATTATGAATATAAGAGTAAATTACGATTTTGGCCTCTATGCTTATATCACTTTTACCCTTTTACTTTAAAAAAGAATTTTTTAACATCTGAGCCCCCAGCATCTTTTTTTCTAACCCTTTTGGCCCCTAACACTAACCACATCCATTAAGGGTCTGTTTGGTAAGAGGTAATGGAATGGACGAAGTAATGGAATGGACGAGGTAATGGAATAGACAAATGAATGCAATGGATCATTACCATTCCATGTCTTGTTTGGTTACCATGTTTGAATGAAATGAATTATTATTTTGTATTGTTCGGTAGTCAAGAAAAACAGAGTAATAAAATAAGCGGTGAGTGGTGGTGGTGGTCGGTGGTAGTAATTGTGGGTGGTTATAGGTGGCGGTGGTGGGTGTCGGCGGCGACGATGGGTGGTGGTCGTGGCGGCGCGGCGGTGACGACGAGTGGTGGTGGCGGCAAGGTGGCCGTTGGTGGTGGGTGGCAGCAGAGGTGGCGGTGGGTGGCAGTAGAGGTGGCGGTGGGTGGCTGCGGCGGCGGTTGGTGGTGACGGTGGTGGTGACGTCGACGATGGTGGTGGGCGGCGGCAGCGAGTGGCGTTGGCGGTTGGTCGCGACTGTGGGTGATAATGGTGACGAGTGGGCGACGGTGGCTGTCGGGGTGAGGTGGTGGCGGCAAGGTGGCCGTTGGTGGTGGGTGGCAGCAGAGGTGGCGGTGGGTGGCAGTAGAGGTGGCGGTGGGTGGCTGCGGCGGCGGTTGGTAGTGACGGTGATGGTGACGTCGACGATGGTGGTGGGCGGCGGCAGCGAGTGGCGTTGGCGGTTGGTCGCGACTGTGGGTGATAATGGTGACGAGTGGGCGACGGTGGCTGTCGGGGTGAGGTGGTGGCGGGTGGCGGCTATGGCGTCGGTGGTGGGTGGTGGTGGTGGTGGGTTGTCGTGAAGGTGGTGGGTTGTGGTGTTGTTGATGAATGGTGCAAGAGGGGGTGAAATGAAAAAAAAAACATGAGGGGTGGAAGGAATGATTTTGAGGGAATGAAATGTCTTTTGGAATGGGTGATTCCATTCCATTGACCAACCAAATACCTTTTTTCTTCATTCTCTCGTAATCATCTATTCCATTCCACCTCTCATTCTTGCATACCAAACACTACCTAAATGTTAGGGGCCAAAAGGGTTAGAAAAAAAGACGTTAGGGGCCAAAAAGGTTAGAAAAAAAGACGTTGGGGGCTCAGATGTTAATAAAATTCTCTTTGGGGCTAAAAGAATAAATGTGATATAGCCGCAGAGGCCAAAATCGCAATTTACTCTAAATATAATTCATTAGAAAAGCACATCGATGGACAACCCATTGAAGGTAAAATAGATAATATTTGTAAGACGAGATGTGATTGTAATGATACCAATGAAATTAACATAACTACTGTAACATCCTAAGCAAATCTCACATTGGTCGTGATCAGGAGAGATTCTCGGTTCATAAAGAATGTCCAGCCTCATAAATCACCAATGCGTTTTGGGTGCATTGGTTGTGGAGTATGTGAAAACTTCATAGTTGAACGTGGTCAGATAAAAATTGTACTAGGATAGGTGACCTCTTGTAAAATCTCCACCGGGGCAATAAAATACAAATTCGTTAGCTCCTGGACCGGCAACGCATCGAAGGCAAAGCGGGCAATACTAAGGATACAAGAGACATTGTTAAAATAGCTGGATTTATGTTACTGGTCATTCACTTGGTTTATTTATTATTGGGTTGTCGGTTATTTGTTTGTTGTAATAGTTGGGCTGAACTGTACTCTCTCTCTCTAAATGGGCTAATGTGATTGTTAGTTCCTGGGCTGTTGTAACAGGCTCAACTGATATAAATATCTAGAGGGGGCTTAGTGTAAAGTGAAGGACTGCGATTGCCTTTGTGTGAAGCTTTGGGACTAAAGTGCAACTCATCAAGTTTCATGTTATAAAAGCTTGTATCCTTCATTATTGTTGTAGTTTAGTTGTAACTTGTAACAACTCTCATTAAAATTAATAATTAGAATGATAATTAGTCAATAAGGAAACCCTAATTGAGATACCCAAGTAATTCCGCACTAACCCTAAAATTTTCGGAATAATCGGAATTAGGATCAGGACCCCTAAAACTCACGGGGGGGGGGGGGGGGGGGGGGGTAAACCCTAGTTGATAATTATCAACTAAATTGCGTTGTACAGATGAAATTCGAATTTTAAGTGAGTCAGCTAAGCTAGTCCCGAACTCAGCTAGTCTAGGAAAATAGACTACACCCTTTACGGACCGTAAAGGAAAATGCCTTACGGACCGTAAGCATATGTGCTTCCCTTACGGATCGTAAGGGTTGAAGCATACGGTCCGTAAGCGGGGCTATTTTCTGGCTATAAATAGCCGACTTCGGGACTTGAAATTGGGAGTTAAAACGTTGGCCAAAAGCCTTCTGTACGTCGTCTTACAGTTATTATAGTACAAATTAAACACACACTGCACTCGAATCGCTGCCGCAAAACAGGGTAATTACTCGATCGCTATTACGATTCATTTTCCGAGATCAATATATCCAAAGAATGTTTAAGTGCCGCCCACATTAGGGTTATACTTTGTCGTTCGTCGTTAAATCGATGAATGTTTAAGTATTGCACTTTGTCGTTCATTGTGAGAATTTGATCTCGTGAGTTATCGTGATTGTTGTATTGATCACTAACCCAGTTTTGTGTGCATTATTATTACTATTAGGTTAACGAGGCTAAATCATATTCTGTCCGTATTAAATCTGCAATGTGAGTCATTCTCTTTTTATCAATTGTTTTACAATACTCCAAATTATTTTTCAGAATTATAATTACAGTGATTAAGTTGATGTAATCACCAAATTACAGCCAGTATGTGGGGTATTGTGCACATTACTACAGTTTAAATCATTTTAGGTGGGCGAACCTAATTTTAATTGATTTACGTCATTCATTGGGGCAGCCAATGGTGATATGACCACTGTCACAGATCCAGTCGAGTGACAAATACTGTGGGTAGTTGGTTGATATCAGAAACATGCGTAAAAGATCTTAACACTGTGAATAATAGTAAAAGTGTCATTTTCAGTAAAATGAATGATTCACTCAGTATTTCCCCGCTGACAAAACCTTTTTAAAACATGTTTCAGGTGATCTACTATAATTCAGGAAAAGTGCCGAGGAGCATTTCAAGCTTACGATAATGGCTCAATATAAAATAAAGAAATATGTTTTGAAATAAAGATTATCAGAAAAACCTTATTATTGTAAATTATCGGGGTTTGTCCCGAATTGTGAAATGAAATAATCGGGAAAAGTTTTTTGCTTTAAAACGATCCTGATGTTAAAATTCCGCTGCTAAACTCAATTAAATAAATATCACGGGATTTCTGTCCCCGCGGCTCCTGAAACGGGTTAAACCGGGTCGGGGGCCGTGACAGAAATAAGGTGGTATCAGAGCCACTGAGTTAAGCTAATTAAGTATTTAACAGATACTTAATTTTTCCTGATTACTATTATGTGATTATGTGTTTTATTAAATTGACTATTTGTTAGTTACAGTATGGGTAAGCAAAAGTTGCAAGATATCTATCTTAAATTAGATAGGTCAGTCTATGAAGAGGGAAGTTCGTCCAAAACTAAATTTTCAAAGCTCCCTACAATTCCTGAAGAAGGAATATTTGTGCGAAAAGCACAATATGAGAAACCGCTTTCTCCTAGAAAAAGGAGTATGATTATTAAGAAAAGTAAAGAGCAAATCCGAGAAAAGAGGATTAAAAAGGAAACCCAGGAGTTAATCAATAAATCACCTTGGGAAGATAAGCTAGATGAGAAATGGGCAAATTTGTATATGCTAGCTACTGTAGCCGAACATGCAAATCTTTAAATACCCTAAGTCTAGTAATAACACTTCTCAGTAAATAAATAAATAAATCTGAGTGTGTTCTTTTCTGTTATTTTGTACAAATAGTGTGCAATAAAACTTCGATGTTTATTTGTTAAACTTTGTTCCAAAGTTTTAACTTAGCATTTCTGTGCATTTTGCATATATGCTACACAGCATGAGCGAGATATCTGAAGCTTTTCAGAACCTCAATCTGTACCCGGTGAATATAGAAGTTTCCCAAGAGTTTACTGGATACTTTGCTGATGTGGACAAACCTGTAGAATTCCATGCTCCACCTTTGACCAAACCAAAACGAAAGAAAAAGAAGAATTACGTGTGGGGACATCGTATCCGTAGGAAAAAGCCAGTTCCGAAACTTCCTAAAATAAACAATCCTTTAGAAATAGCAAAAGAAACTGGTAAACAGCCGGAAATGGAAACTGAAGTCGAGAAAGATTCTAGGCAAATGGAGATACAGTTTGAGGAATATTCTAAAGATATAGAAATAGAAGTAGGACAAGGTTCTAGACCAACTCAGATAGAAATCGGAGAGAGCTCCAATCAAAACCAGAACCAGGAAATAACTTTTCAGGATGAAATAGATTTTCTATTGGCAAACTGTGAAACTATTCAGCGTGTCAATACGAATGTTTTTACCTATCCTAGTGAAAATCCACTCCCTATGAATTTTGCACCAGCAATCCCAGAACCAATAGTCCACGCTCAACCTATAGAAATGGAAGAATGGTGGACGAATGATTGGCAATTTCAAAATATTGTCAACGACCCTTATTCCTTCCTTCCGCAATTCGATCCAGAACCCCTACCTAATCCACCAATGAGCACTGAGAATATGGTTGAACTTCGCCATTTCGGTGAAGAGTTGATGGATACAGGGAATAGAATCAGGGAGATAGGGGGGACAGATTGCCTGGAAATATGATGAAAGGGAAATGCGTTTTTAGAACAACAAATGGCGAGGGATAGGAGGACGGTAAAACTATAGTTGTGTAATAGTATAGTAAATAGTGAAATCAGTCTGTAACATAACAAATAAAACATTGTAAAATATTGGTGTGTATTGATGCATACTATAACTAATATAAAATCGATAGTTTTGACTTTACATGCATTATAAATTTTCTGATTGTTTGTGTATAAATTGCTATTTATCAAGATACTAATTAATATATATATCAGATGGCAAATAGTGGTAATGAACCAGTAAATGAAGCTAATCAGTCAGAGCAACATCCAGGGGATCAATATATGACTAGACAAGATATTGAAAATATTGTTGCTCAAGGGATAGCTAATGCTATTCCAGCATTTGTTGCTGCTGTGAAAAATCCAGTCGAACCGCAACATATTATTCCTAGTAAACATACTATTGAGGATAATTTCAGTAATAGTATAAACGGGGGTAATAATCATGCTAATCATGATAATGAATCCCAGCACACGCCGCTCCCTAAGAAACGAAAGGCTGCAGCACCTGGTTGCACTTTCAAGGAATTTCTTGCTTGTAAACCCACTGAATTTGCAGGCAACAAAGGGGCAACTGCATCACTGCGTTGGTTCGAGAAAACCGAAGCAGTAATTGCAATAAGTAAGTGTGCCAAAGATGATCAGGTCATGTACGCATCGAATCTGTTTAAAGAAGGAGCACTCGAATGGTGGAACACTGTGTTACAAGCTAAAGGAAGAAATAGGGCTTATGCTATGACTTGGGAAGAATTCAAGAATCTGGTAGAAAGAAAATTATGTCCTGAGTATGAAAAGGAACAAATGGCAAATAAGTTCCTAACTCATCGGATGTTAGGTGTGGATTGTCGTGGTTATACTTCGACATTCTTCGAATATGCTAGAGTGGTACCTAACCTGGCTTCGCCAGAACCGGTACTCATTTCTCGTTATATTTGGGGATTAGTTAGCGAAATTCGAAATATCGTTAAGGCTGCGAGACCTCGCACTATTGACGATGCAGTAGAATTAGCTAACACCCTAACTGATGAACTGATACGCACAAGAGATGAAGATAGGAAGAAGGAATTAGCTCAGAAAATTACCCAAGGATTTAGAGTGGGTAATAGTAGGAATTTCAAGAAAAGAGGAACAGGGCAATCTTCAACTGTGCCATTCTGCAAAATTTGCAAAAAGAACCATTTTGGAAAATGTAATAGAATTTGCAATTTTTGCAAGACAACAGGACATCGTGAAGAAAACTGTAGAAAAAGATCCATAATTTGTTACAATTGTGGAGAAGCCGGACATTTCAAAACAGAATGTCCTAAGTTAGCCAACCCAGTAGATAACAAACCCAAGGCAGCCGAAGGAGCTACTAAGAAGAATGCCAGAGCATTCCAGCTAACTACTCAAGAAGCAGAGCTCATTCCGGATGTCATAGCCGGTACGTTTTTAGTTCACAACATATATGCAAAAGTATTATTTGACTCTGGTGTAAACCAAAGTTTTATAAATACTTCATTCTGTCAAGCTCTTAAGTTACCCTTAACTACCGTTAGGCAGATTTTTACAGTCGAAACCGCAGATGGGAATTCAGTAAAAATCAATCAGGTTTTGCAAAAAGTAGAAATAGAACTCTCAGGTCATAAGTTTGTTGCAAACCTATTGCCTATGAAATTAGCTGAGTTCGATGTTGTGTTAGGAATGGATTGGTTAATAGCCAACCATGCTCAAATCATTTGTGATAGAAACTCTATAGAAATTCAAGCACCTACTGGAGAGGTAATTAAGATTTCAGGAGATAAACCTCAGAAGCCACTGAAGTTCATATCAGTAATGAAAGTTGCTAATTATGAACGGAAACAAGGAATAGTATATATGATTTCAGTAATCATTTGTACTAAAGGTAAGGAAGTTAAGGAAATTCCTGTAGTCTCAGAATACCCAGATGTATTTCCAGAAGATTTACCTGGATTACCACCAGATAGGGAGGTAGAATTTAGGATTCATCTAATTCCAGGAACTACACCGATAGCCAAGGCACCCTATCGATTAGCTCCTACCGAAATGCTAGAATTGAAAAAGCAATTAGATGAATTACTAAGCAAAGGATTTATACAACCTAGTTCATCCCCTTGGGGTGCACCAGTGTTGTTTGTGAAAAAGAAAGATGGGTCGATGAGAATGTGTATCGATTATAGAGAGTTGAATAAGGTTACAATTAAGAATCGATACCCATTACCTAGGATTGATGATCTTTTTGATCAATTACAAGGCGCTAAATATTTTTCTAAGATAGACTTGCGCTCCGGATATCATCAATTAAAGGTTCAAGAAGAAGACATACCTAAAACTGCTTTTAGAACTAGGTATGGACATTATGAGTTTACAGTCATGCCCTTTGGATTAACTAATGCACCTGCAGCATTTATGGACATGATGAACAGGATCTGTAAACCATATTTGGATAAATTTGTAATTGTTTTCATAGACGATATACTTATTTATTCAAAAAGTCAGGTCGAACATTGTCAGCACTTGCATGCACTCTTAACTTTGTTAAGAAAAGAAAAGTTGTACGCTACAAGAAGTGCAATTTTTAGGACACATGGTGAAGCACGAAGGAATTCACGTAGATCCTGCTAAGATAGAAGCAATTACCAATTGGAAGGTTCCGCAAACTGCAATGGAAATTAGAAGTTTTATAGGTTTAGCCGGGTATTATAGACGGTTTATTAAGGATTTTTCCAAGATAGCTATACCATTAACTAAGCTAACCTGTAAAGCCATTAAGTTTGAATGGGGACCTAAACAAGAAGAAGCTTTCAGAATCTTAAAGCAGAAATTGACCAAAGCTCCAATCTTAGCCTTACCAGAAGGAACAGAAGATTTTGAGGTATATTGTGATGCTTCAAAATTAGGATACGGATGTGTGTTGATGCAACGCAAGAAGGTAATTGCGTATGCTTCCAGACAATTGAAAAAGCACGAAGAAAACTATACGACTCATGATTTAGAATTAGGAGCTATAGTTTTTGCCCTTAAGATATGGAGACATTATCTGTATGGAAGTAAGTTTACTGTTTATACAGATCATAAGAGTTTAAGGTATATATTTGGGCAAAAAGAGTTAAACATGAGACAAAGAAGATGGATGGAAATCCTGAGTGATTACGACTGTGATATTCAATATCACGAAGGAAAGGCAAACGTAGTCGCAGACGCCTTGAGTCGTAAGTATCATGAGAAGCAAAGGCGAGTCCGTGCCCTTAGAATAAATCTACAAGTAGATTTAATGGAACAATTAAAGGAAATTCAGGAAACGGCAATCAAGGACGATGCCGAAGGAATGAAAGGTTACCTAAAAGAATTGGAACAAGGAAATGATGGAATTTGGAAATTCCACAAAAGCAGAATTTGGGTACCTAAACAGGGAAATTTAAGATCAAAGATTTTAGACGAAGCTCATAAATCTAGGTATACTATACATCCAGGAAACAATAAGATGTACCAAGATTTAAGAAAGAATTTTTGGTGGATAGGAATGAAAAAGGATATAGCCGAATACGTATCTAAGTGTTTAACCTGTTCACAAGTTAAAGCCGAACATCAGAAACCCTCAGGTCTACTACAACAGTTAGAAATGTCTGTATGGAAATGGGAACTCATAACAATGGACTTTGTTACTAAGTTACCCAAAACCAGAAAAGGTAATGATGCCATTTGGGTAATCGTGGACCGATTAACCAAATCCGCTCATTTTCTACCAATGAAGGAAACCTTTAGCATGGAAAGGTTAGCCAAGTTGTACGTAGATGAAATAGTATCCTTACATGGAGTTCCACTCTCCATTGTATCGGATAGAGATAGTCGTTTCACTTCCCGTTTCTGGACAAGTTTCCAAGAATCAATGGGAACCCGACTCAATTTAAGTAATGCATATCATCCACAAACAGACGGACAAAGTGAAAGGACGATCCAAACTCTAGAAGACATGCTCCGAGCATGTGTAATTGACTTTGGTGGTAATTGGGATAACCATTTACCATTAATCGAATTCTCCTATAATAATAGTTATCATTCAAGCATTGAAGCCGCTCCATTTGAAGCACTGTATGGACGCAAGTGCAGAACTCCCGTATGTTGGGCAGAAATAGGAGAAAGTCAATTATCAGGTCCAGAAATCGTGCAAGAAACCACTGACAAGGTAACACAAATCAAGGAAAGATTAAAGACGGCTCGAGATCGCCAGAAAAGCTATGCAGACAATCGTCGCAAGCCACTCGAATTCCAGATAGGAGACAAAGTACTTTTGAAAGTATCTCCTTGGAAAGGAGTAGTACGATTCGGTAAGAAAGGAAAACTGAGTCCCAGTTGGACCATTCCCAGTGATTCAACGAATCGGACCAGTTGCTTATCGCTTACAACTACCAGAAGAACTAGCTGGAGTACATGATGTATTTCATGTATCCAATCTTAAGAAATGTCTATCAGACGAATCCCTGGTAGTACCTCTTCAAGATATGGAGGTAAATGAAAAGCTGAAATTCATAGAGAAACCCTTACAAATAGAAGATAAGAAAATCAAGTTTCTCAAACACAAGCGACTAGTACTGGTGAAAGTCAAATGGAATTCAAAGAGAGGACCAGAATATACTTGGGAACTGGAGTCAGAAATGAAGCGGAAATACCCTCATCTATTTCAATAAATCTCGAGGACGAGATTTTTCTTAAAGGTGGGGAGGATGTAACAACTCTCATTAAAATTAATAATTAGAATGATAATTAGTCAATAAGGAAACCCTAATTGAGATACCCAAGTAATTCTGCACTAACCCTAAAATTTTCGGAATAATCGGAATTAGGATCAGGACCCCTAAAACTCGGGGGGGGGGGGGGGGTAAACCCTAGTTGATAATTATCAACTAAATTGCGTTGTGCAGATGAAATTCGAATTTTAAGTGAGTCAGCTAAGCTAGTCCCGAACTCAGCTAGTCTAGGAAAATAAACTACACCCTTTACGGACCGTAAAGGAAAATGCCTTACGGACCGTAAGCATATGTGCTTCCCTTACGGACCGTAAGGGTTGAAGCATACGGTTCGTAAGCGGGGCTATTTTCTGGCTATAAATAGCCGACTTCAGGACTTGAAATTGGGAGATAAAACGTTGGCCAAAAGCCTTTTGTACGTCGTCTTACAGTTATTATAGTATAAATTAAACACACACTGCACTCGAATCGCTGCCGCAAAACAGGGTAATTACTCGATCGCTATTACGATTCATTTTCCGAGATCAATATATCCAAAGAATATTTAAGTGCCGCCCACATTAGGTTATACTTTGTCGTTCGTTGTTAAATCGATGAATGTTTAAGTATTGCACTTTGTCGTTCATTGTGAGAATTTGATCTCGTGAGTTATCGTGACTGCTGTATTGATCACTAACCCAGTTTTGTGTGCATTATTATTACTATTAGGTTAACGAGGCTAAATCATATTCTGTCCGTATTAAATCTGCAATGTGAGTCATTCTCTTTTTATCAACTGTTTTACAATACTCCAAATTATTTTTCAGAATTATAATTACAGTGATTAAGTTGATGTAATCACCAAATTACAGCCAGTATATGGGGTATTGTGCACATTACTACAGTTTAAATCATTTTAGGTGGGCGAACCTAATTTTAATTGATTTACGTCATTCATTGGGGCAGCCAATGGTGATATGACCACTGTCACAGATCCGGTCGAGTGACAAATACTGTGGGTAGTTGGTTGATATCAGAAACATGCGTAAAAGATCTTAACACTGTGAATAATAGTAAAAGTGTCATTTTCAGTAAAATGAATGATTCACTCAGTATTTCCCCGCTGACAAAACCTTTTTAAAACATGTTTCAGGTGATCTACTATAATTCAGGAAAAGTGCCGAGGAGCATTTCAAGCTTACGATAGTGGCTCAATATAAAATAAAGAAATATGTTTTGAAATAAAGATTATCAGAAAAATCTTATTATTGTAAATTATCGGGGTTTTGTCCCGAATTGTGAAATGAAATAATCGGGAAAAGTTTTTAGCTTTAAAACGATCCTGATGTTAAAATTCCGCTGCTAAACTCAATTAAATAAATATCACAGGATTTCTGTCCCGCGGCTCCTGAAACGGGTAAAACCGGGTCGGGGGCCGTGACATAACTCTCTCTCTCTCTTGTTATTATTCTCTGCTAGGGTTTGGTTTTAGAGATTGTGTACGAATAATCTCTCATCTGTATCTGAGAGATTATTCTATAGTTTCTATTGTATTCTGTAGTTGATGATCATCAGTCGATGATCATCTTTGTACTGGTTGTATCATTTGATCTTACTTTTGTAAGATCTTCTGGGTATTCGGGGGGCAAACCATTTTGGGTTGGTTAATAAGATTTTGTCACATGTTTTGTCGCTATTTCTTCTGTTATCTTGCATTTGTGCGTTGATTCATATAATTTTACATGGTATCAGAGCATAAGCTCTTGATCCTGTTGTATTTTCGCTGTTGATCTGATCTTTTTTGTTATTTTCTGTGTTAGGTCTGCTTCAAGTTTGCAGATCTGTTGTCTGGTATTTGGTAGATCGGCTAGATCTTGGGAGTATTATAAACCCTAACTAGGGTTTCTTGGTTGTGAAAGGATTCTCCTCTCTGTTGGTGGGTATACACTCTGTGTTGGTCTCTAAATCCTAGAAGATTTAGGGCAAACTGACCAGTAGTGTTGGTTCTTATTGATTGACATTATTGGATCTCCAAGTTCTTGAGAACTTCAGATTTGGTGATTTGGAGTTGCTAGCACCCACTGTGAGATTGTTCTTTCTCTCTTCTTTTTAATTTATGTTGATTGGTTTAGTTGAAGTCGGGGTAGTGAGGACCAGCACTCGTATTTGATTGTATTTTTGGGTTGTTTGATTGTTGTTTTTAGGAATTTGGCTCCTATATTAAGACCTGTCCAGGCACTATAAGTGACGAACCTGGAATCTGGACACTGATACAGCTTCGCCTTAGGGTTTTTTGTATTCTTGGTTTAACTGTGTTCTATTTGTTGTTTGTGTTTGTTGTTCTGTTGATTTGTGATCATGACTGGTAAAGATGATAATGCTGGTTCTTCTCAGACCTTGATTAGCAAGTTAGATATTGGTGACCATTTATTCTTACATCCTAGTGACTCAAGCTCTTTAACTATTGTTGGTATAAAGTTAAAGGGTACTGAAAATTATAGGGTTTGGTCTAGTGCTATGAAATTAGCTTTAGAAGCTAAAAATAAATTTGGTTTTATAGATGGTAAATGTAAAAAAAACACTGATGACGATGTCTTGAGTAGTCAGCGGGACAGATATAACTCTGTGGTCTTAAGTTGGTTGCTAAATTCTGTTTCAGAAGAGTTGTATTTAGGACAAGTGTTTTCAAAGTTAGCTTCTGATGTCTGGACAGATTTGAAAGAAACTTATGATAAAGTTGATGGCTCTATAGTATATGATCTTTATAAAAAATCAACTGTATTACTCAAAGTGGCAGTTCAGTCTCTGAATATTATCATAAACTAAACACAATGTGGAAGCAGTTTGATGCTGTGCTTCAACTGCCTACATGTTCATGTCAAGCAGCTAAAGACTTTAATGATTTCTCTACTTTAATCAAACTTATGCAATTTCTTATGGGTCTTGATGATGTCTATCAACCTGTAAGAACTAATCTGTTAACTAGAGAGCCATTACCTTCAGTCAAAGTTGCTTTCTCAATTGTGTCCAGAGAAGAGTCACATAGAAATACAAGTGCAGGGTCTAAAAGTCAAAATGTTTCTTTTGTTTCTAAAACAACTCAGTCTTTTGAGCAGAAAAGAAAAGAATTTAGAGGTCCTAATCCTAATCTTAAAATTTACTCATTGTAATAAACTTGGTCATACAGTTGATAGATGTTTTGAGTTAGTTGGGTACCCTTCAGGTTTCAAAAAGAAATCTGGAGGTCAAGGTGGGAAAAAAATTTCAAATAATAGATCAAATGTGTCTTCTGTTCCATCTGTGTCACCTTTTTCTCCAGAGCAGGTTGCTAAACTTTTGAGCCTTATGAATGAAAAAACAAGTTCTGAATCACAATCTTCTAATATGGGAGGTGAGTCTAAATATGGTTTTAATTCTTTAGGGGAATTTATGTGTTGCTCTAGTTTAATTAACTTTGGTTTTGATTGTAATTGGATTTGTGATTCTGGTGCCAACCAGCACATGATCAAATCTGATAAAGATATGTTTGATTGTATTGATGTGTCTGAATTTGACTTAACTGTGTCTCACCCAAATGGAACTAAAGCTAAAGTGTCAAAAATAGGTTGTATAAAACTTGCTGAAAATGTTGTTTTAAATGATGTGTTCTTTGTTCCTACTTATAGTGTTAATCTTCTGTCTGTATATAAGTTGGCAAAAGATAATCAAATTACTGTTATTTTTAATGAGAACACTTGTTTACTTCAGGATTCGAAATCAGGGAGAATCCTGGTGACTGGTAAACAGGATAATGGGCTATATTTTTTAATAAAAGGTGGTAATTCTGTCAATTTGTGTTTTAACAGTTTGAATAACAGCAATTTATGGCATAGTAGGCTAGGACATCCTGCTGATCAGATCTTGTCAATATTAAAAGATGACTTAGGTGTTGTTGATGTTGTCAAACACCCATGTGAAACTTGTCATAGGGCTAAACAAGTTAGAGTTCCTTTTCCTTTGAGTGAACATAAAACAAAAAATGTAGGTGATATTGTTCATTTAGATGTTTGGGGTCCATATAAAGTAACTAGTAGAGATGGTTTTAAATATTTTCTAACTGTTGTTGATGATTACTCTAGAGCTGTTTGGTGTTATTTGTTAAAAAATAAAATGGAAGTATTTGAAAATATTGAAAGTTTTTATGAGCTGGTTTTAACTCAGTTTAAGAAAAAGATTAAGATTTTTAGAAGTGATAATGGAACTGAGTTTATAAATAATAAAATGGAAACTTTTTGTAAATCAAAAGGCATTCTGCATCAAACATCTTGTTCATACACACCACAACAAAATGGTGTGGTTGAACGAAAACATCGACATCTTTTAAACTTGGCAAGATCCCTGCTATTCCAAAGTGGTGTTCCATTAAGTTTTTGGTCTGATTGTGTGTTGACTGCTGATTATCTTATTAACAGGTTACCATCATCTGTGCTTTTAGGAAAAAGTCCATATGAGTTAATGTTTGGTTTTAAACCCTCTCTTGCACATCTTAGGATATTTGGTTGTTTATGCTTTAGCACTATTCTAAATGATTTAGATAAGTTGTCTTTTAATGCTGAAAAGTGTATCTTGATTGGTTATTCAAATGTTAAAAAAGGTTATAAGTTGTGGAGTTTAGACAATAAAAAGGAATTTTTTTCTGGAGATGTTAAATTTTATGAAACAGTTTTTCCTTATAAGTCACATCAATTAATCAGTCAAGATAAAACTTTAACTAATAGTTTAAATCATTTAATTTTTTTTGATAGTGTTGAGGTATTAACAACTAATCCTATAAGTACCAATGATGAAGAGGGGAGTCATGAATCTCATGAGGTTACTGGTGATGATCATCAACCAATTCCCTCTACATCTGCCACTCCAAGTAGTGTTGAACATCAACATTCAACAGTTGGAGTTGAAAGTAGTAGTAGTGAAGAATCTGGTAGGGCAGAGGACACAAGTACCTTAAATGATGAGATCAGCCCATCTGAGGGAACTAGTTCTGTTAGAAGGTCAAATAGGAGAGTTGTTGTGCCAAAACGGTTTGAAAATTTTGTGTTGAATGCTAAAGTTAAGTACAGTTTAGATAAAGTTGTTAATTATTCTTGTTTGTCTAGTGATAATTTTTGTTTCACTACATCTCTAAATATAACAATTGAACCCTCTTGTTATGAGGAAGCAGCCAAAGATCCCAGGTGGATAGAGGCTATGAACAAAGAAATGGATGCTTTGTTCAGAAATAATACATGGGTTCTAACTGATCTTCCTCAAGGTCGAAAGGCTATTTGGTGTAAATGGGTATATAGAGTTAAGTATAAATCTAATGGAGAAGTAGAAAGGTTTAAAGCTAGATTAGTTGCTAAAGGCTTTAATCAAAGAGAAGGTCTTGATTTTGGAGAGACTTTCTCATCTGTTGTTAAAATGGTAACTGTTAGAACCATTATTGCTTTAGCAGTGTTTTTTGATTGGTCTTTGTACCAACTTGATGTTGATAATGCTTTTCTGCATGGTACAATTACTGAAGATGTCTATATGAAATTACCTCAAGGGTATTATTCTAAGAATGAATCTAAAGTATGCAAGCTTGTTAAGTCCTTGTATGGACTTAAACAAGCTCCTAGAAAGTGGAATGAGCGACTAACTGATGTTTTGCTAAAAAATGGCT
Organism: Helianthus annuus; assembly: GCF_002127325.2. Lineage (NCBI taxonomy): Eukaryota > Viridiplantae > Streptophyta > Magnoliopsida > Asterales > Asteraceae > Helianthus > Helianthus annuus. The sequence continues at coordinate 159,086,504 of NC_035435.2, read as the reverse complement.
TTATACAAAGCAAATGTGATCACTCTTTGTTTATTATGTCCAAAACCAATATAACTGTGTTTTTGTTAGTATATGTTGATGATATTGCTGTTACAGGTAATTCTGTTGATGAGATTAAAAAAATTAAACATGTTTTACATGAAACCTTTAGAATTAAAGACTTAGGAATATTAAAATATTTTCTTGGTATTGTAGTTTTTTATGATTAAAAATCTGTTTGTCTTAGTCAAAGAAAATACTGTTAAGAACTTTTGAATGAATTTGGCTACTTAGGATGTAAACCTGTTAGTACACCAATTGAACAAAATTACTTGGTTACTTCTAAAATTGACAAAAATCAACATGTGCTTAAAAACATAACTGGGTTTCAAAAACATATAGGTAAACTTATATATTTGTCTCTGACAAGGCCTGATATAAGTTACACTGTTCAGTTCTTAAGTCAATTTATGCACAGTCCAAAAGAAGTTCATTTAAGTTTAGCTTTGAGATTGTTAAGGTATTTAAAGCAAAGTCCTGGTAAAGAACTGATCTTTAAGAAAAGTGCCAAGCTGGACTTGTGTGGTTTTGTTGATTCTGACTGGGCAAAGTGTTTGTCAACTCGGAAATCTGTTACTGGTTTTTGTATTTTTTTGGGAGAATATCTTGTTTCTTGGAAAAGCAAGAAACAAAGCACCGTTTCAAGGTCCACTGCAGAGGCCGAATATCGTGCTATGTGTTCTGCTACTTGTGAGCTTATGTGGTTAAAAAATTTGTTATCAGAATTAAATCTTTACCTATGATATTAAACTGTGATAGTCAAGTTGCTATGTTAATAGCAGCTAACCCAGTATTTCATGAAAGAACCAAGCATTTTGAGTTGGATTTACATTTTTTGAGAGAAAAAGTTGCAAACGGTATTATTAACCCAACTAAAGTTGACTCAGAAAGTCAACTTGCAGATGTTTTTACAAAAGGTCTTGGTGTTGTTCAACATGAAGATTTTTGTAACAAACTGGGTTTAGTAGATCTGTTTAAACCAATTGAATGAAGGGAGGATGTTAAAATAGCTGGATTTATGTTACTGGTCATTCACTTGGTCTATTTATTATTGGGTTGTTGGTTATTTGTTTGTTGTAATAGTTGGGCTGAACAGTACTCTCTCTCTCTCTCTCTCTCTCTCTCTCTCTCTAAATGGGCTAATGTGATTGTTAGTTCCTGGGCTGTTGTAACAGGCTCAACTGATATAAATATCTAGAGGGGGCTTAGTGTAAAGTGAAGGACTGCGATTGCCTTTGTGTGAAGCTTTGGGACTAAAGTGCAACTCATAAAGTTTCATGTTATAAAAGCTTGTATCCTTCATTATTGTTGTAGTTTAGTTGTAACTCTCTCTCTCTTGTTATTGTTCTCTGCTAGGGTTTGGTTTTAGAGATTATGTACGAATAATCTCTCATCTGTATCTGAGAGATTATTCTATAGTTTCTGTTGTATTCTGTTGTTGATGATCATCAGTCGATGATCATCTTTGTACTGGTTGTATCATTTGATCTTACTTTTGTAAGATCTTTTGGGTATTTGGGGGGCAAATCATTTTGGGTTGGTTAATAAGATTTTGTCACCTGTTTTGTCGCTATTTCTTCTGTTATCTTGCATTTGTGCGTTGATTCATATAATTTTACAGACATGATGGTACATTCTCCTCTATTCATTTTTCTTTCCCGGTTTGTCTTTCTTTTCTCTCTTGCTATTGTGATGTTCCTTCTATGTACAGTACGTGTTGTTACATCTTGGTAATTGACAAACGACCAACAACCACCTGTTCTTGACAACTTTTCACTCAATTCTCTATCCAAATCAGTAAAGATGTGGATGATTTTAATTTCGAGCCCACAAGTTCAACTTGCATTGCCTCCACATGAGACCACTTATCCAACAACAAATTACCACTGCCACGTGTGAACATCTTGTTTGATACCGCAAGTGAAACTCTTATTCCAGACTGCATGTGCACACAAGTGAAAGATCCCACCACCAATGATTAATGATCCAAAATCATATGTGTCAGATCTAGATCTTCGGACCACGATTCCAACAGACAAAATAATATCAACAAAAGTTACTATCGAAAAGAGCACGAGAAGGAAAAATGTGAAAATAGTGACCAATTTGCATCACAAACCAATATTTTTTGAAAACTTTGCAAGGGTTTTCTTGAGTATTTTCGCATATTTGGTCTTATTCGACAATATACATAAAGGCTTACAACAATCTTATCTCAAGTTTTATAATAGAAATTTTCAAAGGTTTTTCTTCTTAAAATAAAGAGAAAAATGCCCGGATAGTCCCTGTGGTTTCACCTTTTTTCACCTATAGTCCCTATCTTTCTAAAACTACTTGAATAGTCCCCAAGTTTTCACGTTTTGTTCTCGGATAGTCCCTGGGTCTAACTTCAGTTTGTTTTCTCTGTTAAAATGATGTGAAATAACAAAAATACCCTTTCCTTAAAAGGCCAAACCACAGGGACTATCCGGGCATCTTCTTCATCTTTATTTATAAAACCCCACCACCACACTTCATCTTCAACCTCCACCCACCACACTTCCGCCGCCGCCTTTACCTCCACTTGTTCCACCACCGCCACCGCCGCCGTCACCTCCATATCTGCCACCGCCACCGCCGCCGTCACCTCCATATCTGCCACATCCTCCGGGTCCAAGGAACACGATGGGAACAAAACCTAGGAGACACCGACCACCGATTTGTGTGGGTTTAGCGACGATCTTACAGATTTGTGTGGTGACTTTTTTGTTCATCAAAAGACATCATTTGATCAAGACCCACAAATGATCCGATTTGCAGATTCGGATCCATATAAAACCTGCAAATTTGGCGAATTTATTTGAGGTATTGAGCTGGGTTAATTACAGATTTGAGGAGCTTCTGTAAATGGTACAAGTGGAGGTAAAGGCGGCGTCGGCGGAAGTGGTGGTACAAGTGGATGTGTCTATTTTCTATTTGAAATCCATGTGAGATGATCAACTTTTTCAGAATTTTATTTTTGTAATTTCTATGGGGTGTGTTCTTCACCTGTGAGTCAAGTTCTAATTTTTAAAGATATGCAATTGGATTTTAATACTCCTTGGTTTGGTTGATAATAATTCATATCGGTAGTTCACTGCTAAGTTTCACTTTTAATTCCACTCACACTCGATTTACATTTAATTCCCACTCAGTGGGATAAATTTTGCTCATTATCATCATCCCACCATACAAATTCAACATTCGAACTTTCCGCTGAGACGGCGGAGGCGGTGGTACAAGTGGAGGTGAAGGCGGCGGCGGAAGTGTGGTGGGTGGAGGTTGAAGATGAAGTGTGGTGGTGGGGTTTTATAAATAAAGATGAAGAAGATGCCCGGATAGTCCATGTGGTTTGGCCTTTTAAGGAAAGGGTATTTTTGTCATTTCACATCATTTTAACAGAGAAAACAAACTGAAGTTAGACCCAGGGACTATCCGAGAACAAAACGTGAAAACTTGGGGACTATTCAAGTAGTTTTAGAAAGATAGGGACTATAGGTGAAAAAAGGTGAAATCACAGGGACTATCCGGGCATTTTTCTCTAAAAAAAATCTTAGAAACATTTGCCACGGAATATGTTAATCTACATTTTTCAACTTTTCAAATTAATTTACCATCCACAAGTTGTTGGCAACGCATATTCCGTCGTCGCAACTGTCTCTTCATGTCGCTTTTTGTTTCATGGCATAAGCTATCGTTAAACCTCTTTTATTAGTGTGGAGGGATTTTCCTTACCAAATTAATGTGGTTGTGTATAATATTAAATTGCCAATGACCTCTAGCTCAAGTGGTAGGCAGACTTGAGTTCTTCTTTGAAGACTCTAGTTCAATTTCCATTTGGTGCAAAAAAGGAGTGAGACACTGGTGGACAGTGATAGGAGACCCAGGGAAACAAGGGTTCGATCCTTGACCAAACAGGTTTTCTGGTAATTTTACCGTTGTGTCTACGGGCGGGTGGGTTACCGGGTTTTCCCCGGAATTGGTGGTGGGTGACTCGGGTTACTCTCGGAGTACTCCGTTTGTCTAGTGGGTGCCGCAAGAGTGCTCAGGATTGATTTACTGGCCATTAAAAAATGTATAATATTAAATTCGTGATCCCATTGTGCCATACTGTCTTATCCACAGGACGTTTACTTTCACATCAAAGTCAACTCAAGACTTTCCTAAGTAACTAGACTAACAAAGCTCTCCGTTCCGGGTCCATCACCCCCAACATTTATAACTAAACTTTGTTAGACGGGTAGCTCTGGGCTAATGCTCTTACGCACGCCGGACTATAACACCCGTGAAAAACGCCATGGGGGCTTTAAAATGAGGTGCCACCAAAGGGGCGACAGCCCCTTAACGGGCCTGAGAACCTTGAATGTGTGACCCCCTTCAGAAAATTTTTGGATAATTTGAAAAGTAAGTAATTTTATTTAGCCTTTTACACATTATATAAACCAAACCATTCTGTATCTCCGAACTTTACATTTCTTAAAGCTTTTCCTTTCACAATGAACCCGAACATGAACATGTGGTATGCAAACCTCCACCGGTCACTACAAGGAAAAGGAGCAATAGCGGCAACAAAAGTTGTCGCTATAATGTTATTTTGTCGCCGCTAATACTATTAGCGGCGACCTGTCGTCGATAATGAGTCGCCGCTAACACCCCGTCGCTAAAAGGCTATTTGTCGCCGATAATGCTAGTCGACACTAAAGGATGTTTTCGCCACAAAAGTGCCGCCCCTGATACCACCAACCTGAGATGTCAGCATGGTATTAGCGACCACATATATCGTCGCTAATGGTGAAAACCAACCAAAACAGATTTTTTGCTAATTCTAGTATTACCCAAACAATAATTCAAACATTTAAATTTTTTCCCAAAACATACCATCTTTTAAACAAAAGGATCATTTTTAAAACATGAAAAAAGAAACATATATACAAGTTTAGAGGCCTCGTTAGGGGAATATCACCTATCATATTACGATCACGTAGCCATGTTCAATTCGAACAATGGCTGGACCGTAATAGTCTTAACCGAAAGTCAAAGCAAAAGTCAATTTGCTTGACTTTCGGCTAATTACTTAGCCTAATAAAAGTAATGAGCTATGGAAGAACACTTACAAGTGTTCTAGGAGGAAACGTGAACTCAGAGGAGGCCTCTATGAAGAAGCAACTCTAGTAGAGAAAGTAGAGAGGAAGAATTAGAAATGGTGCAAGGAAAAGTGGAGTATGGTCACTCCTATTTATACCTGAATTGGGTTCATAGGATGATGCCACATGTTAGCATTGGTTCTAGGATGCCTCTAGGTGTGTATTGAGGTGTTAGAAGTTGCACAAGGGTGTCAATTTGCGAGAGAGGTGGCAGCATTACAGGCTGCCTTGGGCAACAAACAAAACTGCCAGCACCATGCCTTACGGACCGTAAGGGTCTTAGGCTTACGGTCCGTAAGCCTTTTACCGCCCATGGTTTTTGAATTGCTTACGGTCCGTAAGCTTTAAAGCCTTACGGTTCGTAAGCCTTTGCTAGATACAATCTTTTATTTTCCTTATGGTACGTAAGGCTTTAGGCCTTGCGGTCCGTAAGGATCACTTAGAGGCCAAAACGTGGCATGCTGACATATTTAGTCCCTCCACATCTATTCTTTCAATATTTTACATAATTAGTCCTTCTCGTCCAACATTGTGGCATATTTGAGAGTTGATTGGACACGTGTTACCATACAATTTGATAAAAAATTCTGAGGTGTTACAGTCCAGTTACACGTTTTTTATCTGTGATTTTTTTCTTATGTTGTTGTTGTTAATTGACTAATATGGGTGATGCTAGTATCTCACAGACTCTAATTAGTAAGTTAGATATTGGTGATCCCTTATACTTACATCCAAGTGACTCTAGTGCATTAACAATTGTTAATATTAAGCTAAAAGGGACTGAAAATTACTCTGTATGGTTAAGTGATATGAAATTAGCTTTAGAAGCCAAAAATAAATTTAGCTTCATAGATGGTAAATGTGCTAGATCCACATATGATCTTGTTTTAGCTAGTCAGTGGGATAGATGTAACTCACTAGTTTTGACATGGCTTTTAAACTCTATTTCTGAGGAATTGTTTTTGGGTCAAGTGTTTTCAAAATATGCCTCAGAGGTTTAGGATCTTAAAGAAACCTATGACAAGATAGATGGATCTGTTGTGTATGATTTATATAAAAAATTAATTGTATAAGTCAAAATGGAAGTACAATTGCTGATTATTGTAATAGGTTAGCAACAATGTGGAAACAGTTTGATGTTATGCTCAAATTACCCACTTGTTCTTGTAAAGCAGCTAAAGACTATAATGATTTGTCTATGTTATTAAAACTAATGCATTTTCTCATGGGTTTAGATGATGTTTATCAACCTGTTAGTACAAATTTGTTAACAAGAGACACATTTCCATATGTCAAGGTTGCTTTTTCTGTTGTATCTTGAGAAGAATCTCATAGAATGTCTTGTGGTGGAGTTAAAAGTCAAAATGTTTCTTTTGTGTCTAAATCTACTCAGTCTTTTGATTCTGGGAGAAAGAATACTACAGGTCCTAACCCTAACTTGAAGTGTACTCACTGTAATATGTTAGGTCATACTATTGATATATGTTTTAAGTTGACTGGATTAAGAAGAGATCAGGAGGACAGTTTGTTAAAAAAGATAATAATACGGGTTTTAACAATAAGTCAAATGTTTCTGTTGGTAATGCAAATTCTACTAGTACTGCTTTACCTTTTACTTCTGAACAGATATCTAGGTTGTTAAGTTTGGTGAGTGATAAAACTGAAAGAGATCAGTCCATGTCAAATATGGGAGGTGAGTCCTTGAGTATGAATAGTTTGGTTAATAGTTTTGTTAGTTGTTCTAGTACTGTTAGTCTTAAACATGACTATAATTGGGTTGTTGATTCTGGAGCAAATCAACATATGATTAAAACAGATAAAGATATGTTCAATTGTGTGGATGTCTCTGAATGTGGTTTAACAGTTAGTCATCCAAATGGTACTAGTGTCAAAGTTTTAAAAATAGGACAGTTAAAGTTAATTAATAATGTTGTTTTAAAATATGTTTACTTTGTCCCTAATTACAGTGTTAATTTGTTGTTTGTTCATAAGGTAGCTAAAGATAATCAAATAACTGTCATGTTTAATGAAAGTAATTGTATGCTACAGGATTTGAACACAAAGAAAATCCTGGTGATTGGTAGCCTGGATAATGGTCTGTATCTGATTGGTAAAGATGGCAATTTTGCAAATCTTTGTTTTAATAGTTTTTTAAAGTCTAGTATGTGGCACAATAGATTAGGTCATCCATCTGATCAAGTTTTGGCTATCTTAAAAGAAAGTTTAGGAATTAACTCTATAAAACATGGTCCTTGTGATATTTGTCATAAATCTAAACAAGTTCGTGTTGCATTTCCGTTGAGTGAGCATAAGTCTAAATGTGTTGGTAATCTTATTCACTTAGATTTGTGGGGGCCATATAAGATGTCAAGTTATGAGGGCTATAAATATTTTTTAACTGTTGTGGATGATTATTCCAGATCAGTTTGGTGTTATATTTTAAAGTATAAAATGGAAGTGTTTGAAAACTTAAAAAAGATTTTTATGAATTGATTCTCACTCAGTTTAAGAGTAAAATAAAAATGTTCAGGAGTGATAATGAACAAAATTTGTTAATAATCAAATGAATCTGTTTTGCAAAAACAAAGGTATAATTCACCAGACTTTGTGTGCTTATACTCCGCAACAAAATGGTGTTGTGGAGCCTAAACACAGACATTTGTTAAACATAGCCTGAGCGTTGATGTTTCAAGGTGGTTTTCCACTTAGATTTTGGGCAGACTGTATTTTAACTGTAGTTTATATAAGTAACAGGTTACCATCATCTGTTTTAAGTGGTAAGAGTCCTTATGAAGTTATGTTCGGATTTAAACCCTCATTATCACATTTGAGGAACTTCGGGTGTTTGTGTTTTAGCACTGTTCTAAATGAAATTGATAAATTTGCTTATTATGCTGATGAGTGTGTGTTAATAGGATACTCTAATGTAAAAAAGGGATACAAGTTATGGAATCTGGATGAAAAAAAGTTTTTTTTTTCTCTAGAGATGTAAAATTTTATGAAAGTGTTTTTCCCTTTAAATCAAAACAATATGATAATCAAGTTGTGTATGATAAAACTTTAAAACATATTAATTTTTTTTTATTTCTATGAAGAAATTGCACCTGAAGTTCCTCCTATTCCCAATGATGAATAGAGTGCTGCTAGATCTCATGATACCCTTGGTGATGATCAGCAATGAATTCCTTCTACGTCTGCCACTCATAGACAACCTGAGTCTGCCCCTTGCTTAGAGTCTAGAGTTGATAGTAGTAGTAGGGAGGAAATTGATAGGGCTGAGGACATTCAGGGATCAGGTGTTGAGACTAACCCATCTGAGGGAAGTACTGTATGTATTAGGAAGTCTTCTAGAAGTACATCTGTTCCTAAACGATTTGGTGAATATGTGTTAGATGGTAAAGTTAAGTATGAGATAGAAAAAGTTGTGAATTATTCTTGTTTGTCTGTTAATAATATGTGCTTTATCAGTAGTTTGAATAAAAGTGTAGAACCCAATACTTATAACGAGGCAGCCAAAAATCCTTTATGGGTTGAAGCTATGAACTTAGAAATGGAAGCCTTATTCCGGAATAATACATGGGTTCTTGCTGATTTGCCACCTGGTAGAAAACCTATAGGGTGTAGGTGGATCTAAAAAATAAAATACAAATCTAATGGTGAGATTGAACGATATAAAGCTAGGTTAGTAGCTAAGGGGTATAATCAACAGGAAGGTTTGGATTTTGGTGAAACTTTTTCACCGGTTGTTAAAATGGTGACCATTAGATGTGTTATCAGTCTAGCAGTTGAACAGGGTTGGTCATTGTTTCAACTTGACGTGAACAATGCATTTTTGTATAGTTCTATTACAGAGGATGTATATATGTCTTTGCCTCAGGGCTACTACTCTAAAAGTGAAACCAAAGTGTGCAAATTGGTTAAATACTTATATGGTCTTAAACAAGCATCTCGGAAATGGAATGAAAAACTTAAAGAGGTCTTGTCTGAAATTGGTTTTATTCAAAGTTTATCTTAAAAAATCCGGTACACTTGTTATTCTGTTAGTATATGTTGATGATATCGTTGTTACAGGAAACAGTGTTGATGAGATAAATAGAATTAAAAAAATGTTGAATGATAGTTCTAAAATCAATGATCTTGGTGTCCTTAAATACTTTTTAGGAATAGAGGTGTTTTACAGTGATAAAGGTATTTATCTTAATCAACGAAAATATTGTCTAGAATTATTAAATGAATTTGGGTACTTGGGGTGTAAACCAGTCAGTACGCCCATTGAACTCAGTCATGTTGTGTTTGCTAAAATTAATAAAGATAAAGTAGAGTTGGAAGATATCTCAGGATATCAAAAACTAATAGGAAAGTTGATCTATTTGTCTTTAACTAGACCAGATATTAGTTATGATGTGCAATATCTTAGTCAATATATGCATTCTCCTTTAGAATCACATTTGCAGATTGCTTTAAGGTTGCTTCGTTAATTAAAACAATTCAAAGGGTTAATGTTTAAAAAGCGTCAAAGTCTTGACCTGGTTGGGTATGTTGACTCTGACTGGGCAAAGTGTACTAATACTCGAAAATCTGTTACTAGGTACTGTGTATTTCTGGGGGAATCTCTGGTTTCCTGGAAATGTTAAAAACAAAGTGTTGTTGCTAGGTCAACTGCTGAAGCAGAGTATAGAGCTATGTGCTCTGCTTCTTGTGAAATAATTTGGATTAAAAATGTGTTAAGTGAACTTGGTATTAATTGCAGTTTACCTATTAAGCTTTATTATGATAGTAAAAGTGCTATTACTATTTCTATGAACCCTGTGTTTCATGAAAGGACTAAGCATTTTGAACTTGATCTGCATTTTTGGAGAGAAAAAGTTGTCTGTGGTGTTATTGATCCTGTTAAAATTTATTCTGACTGTTAAATTACTGATATTTTGACTAAAGGTCGTAGTAGTGAAGCACATGATCTTATGTATGATAAATTGGGTATGGTCAACATGTATAGTATATGAATGATGCGAGAATGTTGAGAATAAGGAATTAATTCATATACTATACTGTTACGTTATTTATTATTGGATCAGGTTGTGGGCTTATTATGTTATGGTTGGTTGTTTAGTTGTTGGGCTGTATTGTTATTGGGCTCAACATTTATAACAGATTATGTGTTAAGATTGTTAATAGGTTGGAAGTATGAGGGGCAAATGTGTATATTCAGAAGGGGTGCGATCAGTTCTTGGCATTCTTGTGGACTAAAATGTAATATTGCTATGATTGGGTATAAAAGAGCTCATCAGTTTGTGAGAGATTCATTCTCTATTTCATACGCTACACCTAACACTACTCTTCTCTCTGGATTCATTCAAGTTGTTACGCTCTGCTGTAGATCTGTTGAAGATCTTGTTGAGTTGCTGATCCAGTATTGTTGTAGATCCAGTGGATCTTTGTATTTTGGTTGTATCGTTCTGATTAAACAACTGATAATCATCAGTTGATTATATCTCTTTGTATTGTTTGTTAGTACAGATAATCTTACTATTTGGTAAGATCTTGGGAGGTTGGGCGTTTTAGGGTTGGTTAAGTAATAAAATTTTTCTGTCGCCGTTTTATCACTATATCCGTTGTTGTGTTGTATTCTCTATCCTTCTATATTTGTTTACAGTATATAAAGGGACAAATTCCCACATCATATAGAGATTCTTTTGGAAATTGAAAACGGTTGTTATACGCAGCGTATAGACCTATACGCTGCGTATATAAAGCTATGGTTTGGTATCACTAATAATGATTATATTATACGTGATTTCTAGTTTTGATTTTGATAACCTAGTTTAGTCATGATAATATGTGCTAGTGTTCTTGATGATGAGTCGGTTAAATTTTAACTACAATGTGAAATTTCACAGAAGTTGATGTTATAAACATCAAGTATTGGTTGAAAATGATTATAACCACTGCAGAAATGAGTTAGATGATTATACCGTAAATGTTTCTCAATTTACATATAAATTGATATGGAATGTGATGAAACTTCAACAAAAAAGTGAATTTTTATGCAAGTTTATCTTAAAAACATCCAAGTATTGATTGAAAATGATTATAACCAATATTAGAAATTAAAAATGAGTGTGGCCAAGATTAATTATGTGCACATAAGAGCTGAAAGCTCGTTTCAAAGATCCTCATTTTTCTTATTATATATAATGAGATTTTAGAACTTTAAAAATGCTTCCAATTAGGACTGGCATGTTACTATGTTAGAATATGTTAAAATAAACCTGTGAAAATATTAGTCAAAGCTATACACAGTTGAAACTATTGAGACTGCTCTAAGATCTCCACTTTCGATTGGTTTTTTACTCACAAAATAAATCTTAGCCTTTTATGTTTTCAATTAGCATTGCCATCCGCTCAGAAACTCACAAATCAAATCATTTAAACCTCAGATCTCTCTCTCGTTCACATTATCACATCGCTCTAATCTTTACTAGAAACCCTACCATCACTTTGAGTATCTATCTATTATACTAAATGAATTCTCTTAGGCCACATGGGCTATTCTTAGCCAATCAATTGGGTGATGTGGACACTCTCTTTAGCAAGATAATTCTTCAAGAGCGCCAAACCCTTTTCTTTTATTCTCCTTGCTCTTCCGCTTTCTTTCTCATTCTCTCTCATTTCCAATTTGAAATCAATTCAAGGTTTCTAAAAATATAAAATCTCCATCGTTCTTTGCTAAACCCTAATAAAATCTCCATCGTCAATCACTAGCTCTATATCAATTCTGAAACTTATTTTTCTGAATCAAAAGAAACATCGATTTTCTTTGAGAATTCTTATTTCACATTTTCGATTGCACTATAATGGAATTTATTTGGCAGCAATCGATTCATGGAAGGATCAGGTAATCAAATCTTCTTTCCAATTTGCATTAATGAAGTTTCAATCTTATTTCTTCTTCTTATTTCCCCTTCCTTCAGCTGTACGACTCAAACCCTAACAATCAGATGGATGCTTCTTTCAATCATTCCATTGAGAAAACCCAAAATCTTCTTCAGAAATCACATCCATTGCATCGCACCTGTCTACACTGATTCAGAAATCACATCCATTGCATCTTATATACTTACAGGTAAGGTTGTTTCTCGATCTAGACTGCTCTAAACCTAACACTCTTTCATGATTCATCTTTAATCTATGTTTATATGTTATCAATCTTTGAAAAATAACGGTAATTGGTCCGATTTCTAGGTCAACGAACTTGTGTTAAAGAGATTAGATTTATTCCATTCATTTTTTTAGAGCTGGTTGTGTTAATTAAAGAGATTAGATCTAGGTTTATTTTTACCTAATTTTTATGGATTACAATCTGTTTTTTGGTAAATGTAGCACCAGCGGTGGTAGTCTTCTTGGTCGCTGACGATTGCAGCACATGTGTAATTTCAAACTCAATGCCTTTTAAATCACTATAAGTCCCTCTTTATGTTTGCTTTGTGATTTCTACCATATTCACTGAATTTGTTTCAGTTTAAGTATATGGATTGTTTGGATATCTTATATTTCGTATACTTTTGTTGCCACGATAGGTATTCTGAAAGAAGCATATAGAATAAACTTTCCGGTCAAGTGGGCGCACTCCACATCAACCATGGCAGATGCAACTATAAGCAAGTCTTCTAACTTACACATCATCATGCACCTATCATTTTGTATGTGTATTGGAAGTCGAAACCAGTTGGTAAGTACTAGCCTACAATATAGCCTTTTTCTTCAAGATGTAAAAAGTAAAATGATCTTACCGTTTATGTTATGATTATTAAAATTGCAATTCGGATCTTACCAATCATCTAAAAAGGTTGAATTTTGATACATTTCAATGAAAAAAGTAGAATTATTGTGTGACGGTTCTTTTAATCGGCCTTTTTCACGATATTGTTAAAAAAATGTATACTAATTGTCAAATTTGAATGATACCTAAGCTTTTATGCATGTTATATATAAGTGTCAACTGGATTTACGTAAATTAAGCTGTTATTTTTGCAGCGGACCTTGATGGTTGGACTCGAATTATTGTTGAGAAGTCATTTGGTAAGGACTTGGCTTCTGACGTAGAACTCAGTTCTCAGATCGGAGAACTGTTTGATGAATCGCAAATTTACCATATTGATTAGGGCTGTAAACGAAACGAACGTTCAGCGAACAGTTCGTGAACCGTTCGGCGGGAAGTTCGTTTATGTTCGTTCGTTTAATAAACGAACGAACATGAACAAGAAATTCCGTTCGATTAGTTAAATGAACGAACACGAACAGAAGTCTCGTTCGTTCGATTGTGTTCGTGAACGTTCGGTAAGGTGTTCGTAAACGTGTTCGTGAACATTCGTTGATTTGCATTCCTTTATATTCGTGTATGTTTGTGTTTTAATTGAAGATCTTTGTACTTTCTTATATTTTATTTGTACTTTTTATATCATTATACTTTTTTTTTATTTTATTAGCCTAACAATTGAACTAGGAAACCCACTTTCATCTTGTTGATGCATCATTTCCCTTTCATTTCTCATTATTTACATCGGCGAATACGATCGACATTCGTTCCACAATAAGGGGTTTAAGTTAAAGTGCTACTCTCTGGGCCATCTATCTTTATCCTTCGTCACGTTCGCCAAATTTATTTGTTTTCGTTTGTGTTCGTGAACATGCTCATTTCCTTAATGAACGAACACGAACATAAAATCTCGTTCGGTAAGTGTTCATGAACCGTTCATCAACACATTTATTTCCTTAATTAACAAACACGAACAAGGCCTTGTTCGTGTTCGTTCGGTTCATTTACAGCCCTAATATTGATCATTATTTGGGAAAAGAGTTGGTGTTTTTAAAATGTCTTCAAATAAGTGACAACATCTCAAATATACAGGTAATAATTCTTCATGAGAGTATTACTTCGTTAGCTTTATATTTGGTTTTGAAGAATCACTTATTACAAGCGACACAGTTCCCATACTTTAAATTGAATTTTAATTGATATGCCTTAATTACTGTTTATTAGAATTTTCCAGATTATGTCTAGAGATAATTTGTGTTTTAAGGCATAAAACATCCTAAATCATCCTATTAACAAATTTAGATTATTACAGAAACGACAATTGTCGATAAGCACGTTTATTTATGCGTGATTAAATCCCTTAAACTTTAAAAGCTTGAGGGAGAAGTCCCTTCACTTCAATATTATAATAACAAAATCATTTCTTTGCATGATTCTAGATTTGTATCTCTTGATGTTTTTGTATTTACTGAAAATTTGACACAGTTACACGCTTTGGTATAATCTAGAAGTCCCTCTGTCACATAATGTATGAATTTTGACATATTATATAAGTAACATGTTTTTTTTATTTGAAAAGGTTCGTAATCTTGATCATTTCATTTTTTAGAACAATTATCTAATATTAACAAAACTAACTCAAATTTGTACAAAAGCATCAGCTTTTTATATTTTTGTGTTTGACAATTTAGTTGCTATCCAATTAAGCCTCATTCTTATTTTACACATCTTAGTGCTTAATATGAAGAATTAAACATTTGTTAAACATGGCTACCAAGATGTCCACTGTAGATAAAGCCGAAGAGCGTCTTCAAAAGCTGAGTAATGCTTCTTGGAATGTTCCGGTACAAGGTGAGTATTTTGGAATCTTGGAATGAATTTATATTGTTACTATTTTAATCTTTCTAAAATCATGGATTCTCTTTTCTTGCTTTCTTTATAAATATTAGATGGGTAAAGTATTAGCATTAAAATTAAAAAGATGGGTAGGGGGTTGGGTTTAATGGCAAAGCCTTTGGAGTTTAAGTGGAGCTTCTCTTGAAGGTCAGTGGTTCGAGCTTGGGAGAAACATTGCCTTTAAAAAAACGGGTCAAATAGGTTAACATATAGCGAAAAAATATGAAACGGGGAATTTTATGAAAATCTAAATAAACACGTCGAATTTAAATAAAACGAGTTAAAACTTACATTAATTGGGTCCACCCATGTCCTCACTTTATTTACATTAAAGTTAAAGGTTTATATCAGTTTAATTTTTTTTTCTTATTATAAAATGTAACATTAACTATTAGGACAGCACACATATCAATAGATCGTCACCTCCAGTTACAGGTCTGTGAATTAATTTGACATTTTATCTGAGCATGTTCCAGTTATTTCACCAAACAATACCAGCCAATATTTCTAATGTGTTTATTTTATAAAATAACTCTTTGGCAGCATGTTTTCAAGATGGAGCAAGAAGAATATTCTAAGGAGGAAATAGACAGGAGTTACATACAGTTTGAGGATAATCAAGATATTTTAGATCTCATTAAAAGGTCTATGACATTTCTGTAATCTGTACGTTTGTTTAGTTTATTGTTTACAGTATGTTTTAGGCCATAATTGAGGTTTTTTGTTAGTTCAGAAACCTGGGGGGATCCTTGCTCTTCTGGATGAGGCTTGGTATGTATACGTTTCCATATACTTTTGTCTATGTTTCTTATATATTATGTTTGTGTTTTTTAGCACAATAATCTACTGGATAGAATATGTAAGTTAAGAGGAGTAGATAGAATATATAAGCTTTCATATATTGTGTGGACAATATACATTGTAATTATCTTTACCGCAATTAGTTTTCATAATTCTATACCACTAGACTACGGTTGGCCGCCACCACCCTTACAAAATGTGTCATTTGTGTTTTTCCCTACTCCTGAGTCATTTAATTTGGTTCGTCTCACACAAATTCTAGTTAGAATGAGTCTTTTATACAAAAAAAAAATAAGTGTCAATTTGGTTCGGGTCAAAACGAGTTATTTCAAAGAAGTATCAAACTGTGTTCAGGTCAAAATATACCATTCTTAAAAAAGTGTAGATTTGGTTCGGATCGAAAAATGTTGTCATCATTATTATTTAAAACGGTATTGTCCACATTAATGTTTGTTCAACAACAGCTATTTGTGGTTCTTAGAAGATCTCTAACAAGAGCAGATTCCTTAAAATTAAAGCGACTTGTGGCTTCCAATCAACTACCTTAAAATTAAAGCGTCTTGTGGCTTCCAATCAACTGGTATCATGTCAAATTTGATTTAAAGGTGGTATAGATATGAGTAAAGGTGGAACATGGGTGGCTTGGGCAAGTTACTAAAACAGGTTGTAGACGTCATAGACTTTTTGCTATTAAGAAACATGCCAACCTCTTTACTAGACTTTCCCAGCCTCTTTACTAACCCTTTTTGAAGTTGTTTTGTTTCATTGTCTAATATAATGCAGCCTAGATGTACACCTTCAAAATGCGGTACTGATGATCATGTTGGCTAGCCTTTGGTTGGCCATATTTTCACCTTCATTACCTGTAGCGCAACACGCGCAGTTCATTACCCGTGGACTTACATGTTGAAACAAATCATATTTTAATTTGGTTAGCCAACATGATCATCTACTCTTATTATGTTTCCAAATATGGTTACAATGCACTGTTATATCAATAATAATCTAATTATTTTATTGAAGTGATCTAGGTGTTTTATACATTTAGACACACTTTGGGAAACTTTCTACCCATATGACCCGTTTCGTTTTCAGCTTATGTTTCATATCACTTCTTTAACCTTAAGATAAAAAACCCTTAATCGGCCCATATGTAAGTAAATGAACTGTAACTTTTGCCTCTAATAACGTCTTATACTTACTCCGCCCGAATTCATGTTTAATATATATATATATATATATACACACACACATACATATACCGACTGCATTGCTGGCAAAACTGTTGCTTTTGGCCAATAACTTTTATGCAATTAGTTTTGTTGCTCATAGAACTATTCTATATGGTGTCCATGGGAGTGTCTACAGATTACTGTGTGCACGGGGCGCTTCGGCTTTAAGCCTCCACCTGAACTGAGTTATTCTACCTCCATCACTATCTCCCTCTTTCTAATCGAGGATTGGGGGTTTTAAGCATCATGGTGTTGCTCCGCAGGTATTGCTTAAATTTTTATATAAACAATGTTGTTTTGTATAGCTTTGTTGTTTGGTCACGAATTTCATATGTTTGTTTGACGTATAATCCATGAAGTGTTCTTTCGAATTATTGATGTGTTTTTGTCAGCTTCTTTTTTATAGATTCAAACGGTTGGACCCTTGCTGTGGTGGGAATACTTATACAACATAACTGGATTGCTAAAACTAGTGGAATACAAATTTTGGGTTTATCTCATTTGTGTTTTTAAACATGATAGTGTCCACGTGTGTGCAGGTTAAATTTACAAGTTTTGATGCCAGATTGCATAATGGCCAGTGAACTTTAGCAAGATTCAAGTTCTACAGTTGTAAAGGATAGGTTAGTGGTAGGCAAGAGTTCAAATGATTTTAACTTGAACGATGGGCTAATAGTTGGATAAAAAAAAGTATTGTAAATGGTCTTCGTGGTTGCAGTGAAGTTAGTGGTATGATTAGGTTACAAAGAAATGATTTTGATTGTAATTCAATACATCTGATAACATTTCTTAGGCAAATTGCTAAACAAGTTGTAGACGTCCTTGACTTTTTGCTATTAATAAACATGCCAACCTCTTTACTAGACTTTCCGAGCCTCTTTACTAACCCTTTTTGGAGTTGTTTTGTTTCATGGTATAATATAATGCAACCTAGATGTACACCTTCAAAATTCGGCATTGATGATCATGTTGGCTAGCCTTTGGTTGGCCATATTTTCACCTTCATTACCCATGGCGCAACATACGCAGGTCATTACCCTTGGACTTAAATGTTGAAACAAATGATATTTTAATTTTTTTTGTTGAAGTTAATTTATTATGATTTCAATTTCATAAAAGTTATAATAATTAATGGGAATGTTTGGTTAAAACTTAGGATTTTTTCTTGCTTATGTTGAAATGTGGTGTAGAAAAGTTGGAATTTGGCAAAACTTCTAATTTTTACAACTTTCAACCAGTTTCACTTCTGGTCAAAACATTTTTTATTACATGTATATATGGTTGGAAAGTTTTTAGCTATAAAAAAACTTTTTATATGTATGAAGCTGTCTTCAAGAAGCAGACAACGCTGGCAATAACAGACTTATGGGATTGGCGCATCATGAATATGGTATGGTTTTTATTTAACATTTGGATTTAAAGCTACGATAACCATGTGTTCTTATTAACGATAGACGTGTACATAGACAATGTTTTGGGGTTTAACTGTTTAATAACTTTTCTGTAGTTATTCAATTTTTTTCCTTTAACAACTGTACCACTTATGCTTAGATCCGAGGATGCTATTTTTTCTATATACACGTGTAGGAAGAGTGGATATTGAAAAATAACAAATAAATATACATTCACGAGTTGGACAAAGCCATTATTTGTGTAATTGCTATTCATGGGTATTTTGGTAATTGCTTACTTGCTGTAGCATATTACAGTTAGGATATTCATGAGTTATGGATGGATGGGATATAAAGAAAATTCTACAACTGAAGCTAAGATTGTCAAGCTCTTTGATAAGGTATGATTTTGTGTGTAATAATGAGTTCATTTACATTTGTTAACATGAAAGATATAAGGCTTACCTTTTTTATAACTTTTTATGTTAGTTTTTCTTTATACTTCAAGTTTTGGAATATGAAAATGGTAAGCCGTTTTATAAATCTTGAATATGAAGTTATGCTTTTGTAGATAATACTCCCTCTGTTTTATAAAGGTGTCAACCCTTGACTGGGCATATACCCTTTCTATAATGTTTGAAAATTTAATTTTCGATATTTCCTCCACTCATGGCAATACGAATTAATTTTTTAGACCATGCTTTCAGCTTACATGATTTTCTTGGGTTACACGATTTTATTCAAGGTTATAGGAACAAGAAAGCATTCCATGCTGTTATTCTGACTGCTATTTGGTGTGTGTTATGTATGCGAAAGGATAAAATGTTTAATCACGCGGTGTCTTTGGTGAAAGTTGTGAAAGAAATCAAAGCTGTGAGTTATTTGTTGGTGAAGAATAGATCGAAACGATAAGTTTAAAGCAGCACTTGTGATTATTTCGTATTTGTTTTTGTCAGTAATGGAACATTTTTTTCATTTTTGTCGTATTTATTTATTTATTTATTTATTTCAATTTAGTGCAGTTTTATAGTCACATTAGTAGTTCAACATTTATTTCGTTAAAAGGTTTATGTAAACATTGTTAAATAATATATTTTGTTGTTGGTCCACCTGTGTACCACACGAGAACTTAATATAGTGGTATGTTGTGATTTAGTTCCGACATGCTTTATCAAGGCTTTATGTTACCTTTTCATCCTAAAGTTTTGTTTGGTGCTTTAATAATCTTCTTATAGTTTCGGGTTTAAAACTATAATTTGATTGACACTAATTAGATATATATGAATTTATCTGGCTGCTAATATTGAAACGGAAATAATGGGGGTTCCTGCAAGCGGGTATAGTTGATACAACATGAGTTTTCATATATTCAAGCGCAAAATATAGTGGTATGTTGTGATTTAGTTCCGACATGCTTTATCAATGCTTTATGTTACCTTTTCATTCTAAAGTTTTGTTTGGTGCTTTAATATTTGGTCCAGAAGGTATCTATCTGACGACCCTTAGACGTGAAGCCTAAATTTGGAAAAGCATAGAACAAAAATGATGATCTACATGGACTTCAATGCCAGTAGATATTATGTGTTGGTTCAAATGGTCAATGATTCTGAAGACCCTAAAGTTCATGTGAATTTGTAAATATTTCTTTGCATGAATTACTTGATAAGTTAGTTGGGCAACCCCCTTTATGCATCAATTATTGATAAAAAAAAAGTCAAGATTGAATTTACATAACTATCAGTTCATTATAATTTAATATTTACATAAATAGTGAAACATTTTTTTCATTTTAAAATTTATATATATAATTATTCTTTTTTATCACACCTATTTATAATTACATTTGATGAGTTATCGTTTTGAATCATTTAAGTGTCAACTTTTTTTCTTTTGTTGCGGCAGTCTATGAACGTTGTGTTGTAATTCGGGTCGTGATCAAACCGTGCGTACATGTTTGGTCTACTTTGTACACATATTGTATACAACACACGTACAGTGGGGTTATGGGTTCTGAGCCACGGTGGTTATGGTCTATAGACACCGATCTATGGCAAATGAGCTTGGTTATGTAATGGGTCATAAAAAGAAACAAACCCGATGAGCCGAAGCCATAACGTCCAAGTCACATTTTATATTCATTTATTTTAATTAAGTGAAATTTTATATTTACTTTAGTACTAATACTGAAACAAATCTTTCATTAAAAGATATATGAAAACACCGTTAAATAATATATATTTTTTTTGAGACCACCCGTGTAATACACAGGGTCTTAAGCTAGTCTAACAATAAAATGATGAAAAAAATTCCCTGTGTATCATCAAACAATAAATTTATAGTATGAAATTTTGTTTCTATTAGATTAATATATATATTCCATAATTATTTGTTGATAAACCAAAAACTAAGTTTATATACAATTGATTGATTCTTGTTTTCTTAATTATATACCACATGACCTTGTTTTGACAAAGATATGAACAGACGATTATTTTTTTTAGGAGACAAACATCATACAATTAAATTAAATTATTATATAAGTCACAAAATGCAACCTTGTAATTTGTAACAAACTTCGCCGACGTAATAGTTTTTTCTTCAAATAAGTCACAAAATGCAACCTTGTAATTATTAACAAACTTCACCGAACGTAATAGCTTTTTCATATAAAAAGCATGGATAATTTCAATGAAATAGTTACAAAGTTGGTTACTTTGGATGATTATTTTGAATCATTATAAAAGCATGCAACTAAATAGTTGAGGCTTTGTTTCTAGTTAATTTTTTATACTATTTCCGTACAAAGCTGGAGTACTTTTTCTAGATGGTGGGGGCGTTTTACATTTTCTAGCGATAAATATGTCGAAATCTATTGAATTATATTCGTTTCTTTGGTTATATACTGATTTAAAAACTGTCCCATCAAGTCGGAAGACTGGACAACGATTTGTAGTTAGATTTGTATCTAGCTTAGGCTTTAAACTGTTAAGAAGTCTTTTCTTTTGTATGCTTTATTTTCTGTTTTTTAAATAAAATATGTGAGATTAGATATATAACGGATTCAATTAACACTACGATAGAATACTTGAGACGGATTTACGTTGGTTTTGATGGTGAGAAAACATCATTGCTAATCAGTTTTTGCAACTAACACAGTATTCCTGCGGACAAATGTGATAAAAAGTGGTCATTGAATCTGTGACATATATGTGGCCACAGATCTTGATCTTGGACTGAACAGCATCATTAGATATAACCTCTTGGACTAGTTGGTGACATCATGTGTTTATCCCCTCAAAGTAGTACAGGTTCTAGTCCCACAAAGTGGGTATTTGGTAGAATTTAGATGTAGATTTTGTAGGAAAAATGTTAGTGAGAATGATATACAAAGATAATTATTCCTGGGTTTGTGTTCTAGCATGTAAGAACTTCCCAATGACATAAACAAATGCATGCAAATTGGGGTTAAGATGAATGAAATATCGATGCTTGAACTTGTGTTGTTTGAACAACCAAAGCTGTGAAAGTTGAAAGAAAATGAATGAAGTTTTGTCAACTTGTCTCACATAGGTGGGAGGACAAACCTTGATTTGGTTTATAAAGAGAACCATTCCTTGAATATTGTTTAATTTTAGGTAAACACTAGTGGTGATTAACTCATACAAGCACACATGGCGATAGGCTCAATGTTACGCTTTGATGGTGCACTATGCACTTGGTATTTTTAACATTGTGTGTGTGGTACAAGCCAACTCGGAATACCTGATATGGCGTGAGAGACATCGACATAAAAACACCTGGCACTAGGTGCGACCAAAGGAGAGCACACAATGCCTCATGTAAATGGTTCGGTCCGCTGCGGCTGGGCATGCGCAACTATGGCGCGCTACGAACGCACGACTCAGTCAAGCACGGTCTACCTAGCTCCCACTGGTGAGTTAGTACTAAACACTTACAAACAAAGTCACGAGTGTATGAGAGTTTTGTTTGACCAATTATATATATATATATATATATATATTAATAATAAAAGCCAATTAATAGTGTTTTTCATATTATAATAATATATACAGTTTTTTTAATACTTTTATTATTTTAATATTATATATATAATAATTATTTTGTTTACTTTTAAAGTTGGATAGGTTTGGCGTTAACCGGTACTGGTATCGAAAATAACGGTCCGG
Source organism: Helianthus annuus (assembly GCF_002127325.2). Classification (NCBI taxonomy): domain Eukaryota; kingdom Viridiplantae; phylum Streptophyta; class Magnoliopsida; order Asterales; family Asteraceae; genus Helianthus; species Helianthus annuus. Next base: position 159,063,980 of record NC_035435.2, on the reverse strand, counting down.
TCCGTTATCGATACATGAAGGTAAAATCCGGTACCAGCCTGGTATAGAAACGCTAAAAGTCGGTACCAAAATGATTTTGTTAAATCAATTTAATACGTTTAATTCTTTCCTTACAAGATTTAGTTGCAATTCGGTTTCAAGTTGTTGTGACGTGTTCCACTCAAATCAAAATCATTGAAGCAAACAGAGAAGAGTACTCCCTAATGCAGTTCCAACTTCTTCTTCTCATCTTTTTCCACATATTTGAAAAACACCAAATTATACCCGATGCTATCTTTTATGTTCAGAATGTTCAGATTTAGTTGTAGTGATGGATTCAGGATTTTTTTACAATAGGGTCCATTTTCTTTTATGTTCGCAATATTCAGATTTAGCGTTGCAATTGGGTTTCAAGTTGTTAGGATCGATGACGTCATCCCAAACAACATTGATATTACATATATGAACCTATAAGTATAGAATCTGATCTTGAAAATGATCTTACTAGACGCAAGTACTTGGAGATGAGCTTTACTTGAGTAGTTAGCCTTTTTTTATTGTTAATATCTTCTATATTGTATTATTATTATTATTATTATTATTATTATTATTATTATTATTATTATTATTATTATTATTATTATTATTATTATTACACTTAGGTGTTGTTTGTTTTTTAAGAAGTAAAATGTCTGCAATCTGCGGACAATATCTGCAGACATCTGTAGAAGAAGAGGTGGCACAAACCTCTGCAATCTGTAAAAAGAGCTCGCGCAGACTTTTTTTTAATGAAACGTCTCCGGAAAAACAAACAGTTTGCGCGTGGCAATATCTGCGCGTGGTCTGCGTTAGGGATGAGCATATGCCACCGAATACCGATCCCATACCGATCCCATACCGATCCCCTACCGATCCCGTACCGATCCCGATCCCGGTCGGTATCCACTTTTTGGTGTTTTCGGTATCGGTACGGTACGGGTATCGGTATTATACCGATACCGACCCTCAAAATACGGTATAATACCGATACCGTACCGATACCTAACCGACATGTTTCGGTATCAGTATCGGTCCCTAGTTTGGGTGAAATTCGGGATCGGTATTAGGCGGTATCGGTATCGGATACCGATTTGCTCATCCCTAGTCTGCGTGGCGCAGACAGAAGAGCTTGTCTCTATACATAACATAGATATAGATATCATGCGTATTTTCTATTAATCAATACCTAACGAACAAAATTTTGAATTTACATTTTTCTACTATTACTTTTTCTTGGTACCAAGGTTTGATCCACCGGTCAACTTAGCTATTTTTCGTTTTCCACATTCCAAGAACACAAAAACATAAAAAGAAAAGAAGATCTGGTGTGAACAAATTGAGAAATTCAAATGGAAAATCAGAAAGAGATTCACACAAAAGATTCAAACTCAAAAGAGATTTAGAAAACAAATTATTAAGAAGCTAGAAAATTGAAAATTGCATCAAATAACTAAAAAAATAAATTCAAAAAATGGTATAGACAACCAATTATTCAACATTCAAAGAGCTTATAAGAGGAATATTGATCTTAACTGTTACTAAGTCATGGTATCCAAATTTATTACTCGTTTTTGTGATCTTGTCTTGCTGTAAATCAACTTCAGATCTTTAACCATGACAACGACGTCAGTAGTGGTTGACGCCAATAGTGGTATTGGTGAACAATGAATAACACTCATGGAGATCGCCTTTTAAAGCTCTATAAGCTTGGCTTGTCTATAATTTATCAACTGTTTTATACATTACATTCTTAGGTATTTTTGTATGTTTATAAATTGTAACTTTTAAATATAATATAATAACATCATATAGTTATTTTTATCATAGTTTTATGGTTTGACAGTAATGGGGAGAGTTTAAATGAGAACGCTAAATATCGTGAGAAACGTGAGAACAAATCAAAAAACCGCAAGAACTTTGTCAAAAACAATTCAAATTTAAAATTTCTTTTTACACTTATCATTATTATTCGAATACAATGTTATAAATTTCATTTATACGTTTAAATTTACGTGAATTCGTAAATAAAAGAAATTCACACATGTGTAAGTTTGCCATTTACACATGTGTAAATTTGTTATATTTACACATGTGTAAAAATTCTAATAAAAGTGATTTTGAGAGGAGAAATGAATTATTTGATGTTGTAAATTCTTTTTTTTTTTTTTTGATGTTATATTTTAATTACAATGAGGTTTGTATTAAAAAAATTGGTTTTGATTAGTTTTTTTATTCGTTCTCACGGTTCTCGCAATATTTAGTGTTCTCAAGATAACCCTCCCCTAATAGTAATTACACAAATATATATTTAAGATGTTAAACATATAAAAGTTACAAATGAACTTGAAATTCGAACTCGTTTATTAAATGTGATCCGATAGATGCACGTTTCACAAATGAATTTTGGGTATAGTGTTACAAGTAAATACAAGACCAACTACGTCAACAGTTGACTCCTTAGTAATCGGATTGCTTGTATTGTTGTTAACAATCCATGTTTCAGAAGTCCCTAAGCGCTCCCAGCCTAGGCGGGGAGTACCAGAGGAGGATTCAGACTAGTAAACTAAAAAGAAATTGATTTTTGAGAAATTAAATATATGTCAAGTATCATAATTTATTAATATTTACAACAAAATACATGAATATCGATAAATCAAAAGGATACATGTTAAATATTAAAGTATTTTAAAATTGATATTCATTCTTTAATATTATACTCATGGTAATTATTTAACTCTCTTTTTACAAGGTACTCGGTGAAAAACAACGAAAAATCAACAACAATCAATTAAAAACAACGAAAATCCGATTTGACTGAGTTGGAACGATAAGCTCCGAGTTTGACCGATTCCGAGTAACGTCGACCGAACGGAAGAAAATCAATGGACCCTACGAAGTACTCACCAAGTACTTGGCCTCCTAGACCGATTTTTACGTGACTATCAATTGAGCCTACTTTTTGGGAATGTGTGTCACTCGCATGGCACGTGGATCCTCGATTCCCGTGCTACACCTCACGTGACTTCAAATATTTCTATGGTTCGCTATGTGGTACCCTATTTGGATAAGAAGTAGTTGTCATTGGCAATGATTTGTCACTTGTCATTTCTCGTATTGGTTGTGATGTACATTCCTTGTATCACCATATACCTTAATTTTAAAAATTACCATATACCTTACTTTTAAAAATGTACTTGTAGTTAGGGCTGTAAACGAACCGAACGTTCAGCGAGCGGTTCGTGAACCGTTCAACAGGAAGTTCGTTTATGTTCGTTCGATTAGCTTAACAAACGAACACAAACAAAAATTTTCGTTCGGTTCGCTTAGCGAACAAACACGAACACAGGTCTCGTTCGTTCGACTGCGTTCGTGAACGTTCGGTAATATGTTCGGTTATGTTTGTTCGTGTTCGTTTGATTATCTTAAAAAAATAATAAATAATAAACATTTTATCAAAACATATTGAAAACTTGAAAACCCTATTTTTTTCTAAGTTAGCTAAAATTTGGATATTTTAAGACATTTTTAATGATAATTATGTCTAAGTTGGTTAAACTCGATTCATCGTTTGGTGGTGTAGTAGACTTCTTGTGTTTTGATTTATCATTTGATGGTTGTATTAAACTACTTATATCCAATGTTTAAGGATAATATTGTATTTTTTTCAAGTTAAATGTTCATCTGCGTTCGATTTTATTTGCTTGCGTTCATTTGTGTTCGAGACCAGTGTTCACGAACTGTTCGTGAACAGATGAATTTCCTTATCGAACGAACATGAACATAAAGTTATGTTCGGTATGCGTTCGTGAACAGTTCACGAATATGGTAATTTCCTTAACGAAAGAACACGAACATGGCCTTGTTCGTGTTCATTCGGTTCGTTTACAGCCCTACTTGTAGTTCCCGTCTGTAAAGATATGTTATCCATTATCCAGTTATGTGACTATGTGACTGATCATCCTCTTACTTACACTTTCTCACATCATGGCGTTTTGATTCAGACGGTAACATATCCAAGCCTTATTGTATATTACTTTTCCCACAATATTATTATTCACTTAACATTTCTACATGTACTATGAATTGTGGCACTCTCGATTCAGGATCCTTTTATTCAGTTGAATCCTCTTATTCAATTTTCTAGTATAATTCGTTTCTCCATGTTTCTCTTGAGTATTTGAGTAAATATTATAATGCTTGTAGCATATTTTATTCTAAAGCACTATTGTTTTCACTCTTTTTGTCACGAAATTACCTTAACATATTATTCATTATGACACGTGTACCCTCACCTATTGTGTCCTACTCTGGTTAGCATTGTTTTATTATCGTAAGTTATTACGTTAGCTAATTTAGAAGGATCTATTTGTTGATTCACAGGTCCCAATCCCTTGATTCTTTCCGACATAAATCACCTTCAATGTGATGGTGCTACTAAGCTGGAACAAGGTCTGTTTGTAAATTTCTTTCCAACTTCGACATTACCTACCACACATCTTGTTCATACAAACCCCAAAAATGTAGTCGCTGAAAGGAAGAATAGTCATCTCAATTGCTTGAGCATTTCTTTTTAAACGTACATTGTACCTTTGATGCATGTGTTACTACTACTTTCCCATACCCTATCTCACTCTTTTCCACATTAGCTTTTGACTCTTTTCCACATTAGCTTTTGTTTCACTCTAAACCTGATCACAAAACTTTACACACCTTTAGGTGCTTTTTTTTATCCATTTCATGGGAATATCCATCCATTCAAACTCTTTCTAAAATACATTCCTTGTATATTTCTCGCATTTACCACTAGCCACCGAGGACATATGATGATGTTCAGTGTTCACACATCTCATACATACACTTCCCTAAATATCACATTCAAGAATCTATTTTTCTATTCCATCCACCAACTATATTTCCAAATCGCCTATTGTTATCATTCCCTCTTTTTAGTTATTCCACCATATGTGTCACACAATTCTTATTTAGAGTATTCATCTAAGTCTACTTAACAATCCTCACACCCACCCCTATCTGCTCCTTCCACACCCTTCTTATCCTAAGGACGCTCTTTTACTTGACCATGCTCATCAGCGTAAGTACTTCCCTAACCATATTCTTCTACATATCCTTTGAAACCTACTACCTTTTTTAGACACATAAATGGGAAGTATGTTGGGATATTATGCATATAGAAGTTGTTGCTCTCCATGCAAATATCGTTGGGTGTTAGTGAGTTTATAAGATTAACCTGTACTCGGTTAATTTGTTTGTCTATGTAATGCTTTACATGTTGCCAAGGGCTTCCATGAGACATAGGGCATTGAATACACACATTTAGCCTAGTTGTCAAACTAACCATTATAGGGTTGGTTTTATCAATTTTTTCCTCGCGGTTGGGATATCTCACAAGTAGATGTCAAAAACACCTTTTTCATAGTGAGTTTTTGTGCCTATGTATATGGTGGAACATGGTGGCTTTTTAAACTTACTCACCCTCATCATGCTTGCATGATTTAAAAGGTCTTTTACGGCCTTAAGCAAGTCCCTAGAGCTTGATATTCTAAACGTTTTTCTACTCCCTTTTGAATTTCTTAAACCGTATCCTCGTGAAGAAACACTAGTTAATGCCATGTCACTCACCTCTAATCCACAATCCAAAACCACTACCCTAAGGGTGTGGTCACGACCCAAACCATTATCCGCTTATTTATTTTAATTTATCGTTATCTAAAGAAAAAGCAAATGATTTCTTGAAAAAATGGAAAGGACCATGGTTGTCATGGTTTAATCCATGGAAACCATGGTGGATCATGCAAGAGAGTGGTGTAGCCTTCCACTCATGTTCCTACATGGCGAATCATGTCCCAACCATGACCCCACACCCTTCAGCCATGGTATAACATCATTATTGCTTCTGCAGCCAAAAAATAATGAGATGAGTTTTTGTTTAAATTATTCTCTCTTTTACACATAGAAGAATAATTTGAAGTAATTAAGAAAATACAAAAGAATGAATAATGAAGGTAGACTTTGACGAAGGTTTCTCATGTACTCAATATCCTGCGCTTCTTTTTAAGGTAGACGTTGCTTCGAACGTCAGGCTTGAGAGGCATATTAGAGATATATTTGAAAATGGTTGCAGTATTGTCTTTATAATTTATTTCTGTAAGTATCGTGTATCTGGTTGTAATCTCCGTATAAAGAGATTCACACAAGTTATTATACCCTTATACAATTAGCAACTTAAATTATGTCTTATTTATTAAAAGTCACACCTTTTAATTCATTTTATTCACACCCTTTCAATTTATAAAAAGCAACATGGGTCACCACTCACCAACAATTAACTCCTATCATTTCACTTAATTCCCACCCTTTCACAATTAACTATCCTTTTGTTTCACAATTAACTATCCTTATGTTTAAAAGACACCTCGGTTGGAATTTGGAAAATGTATTGACGAAACATATAATTAAGAGTAAATTACAAGTTTTGTCCTTTATGTTTACATCAAATTTCAGGCGCTGTCCTTTCGGCCAAAAGTTGACAGGCGCTGTCCTTTACGTTTCAAAATCTTGCACGTTATGTCCTTTAGGCCAAACCCAGTTAGATTTTTTGGTTAAATCTGGTCATGTGCAAGGCACATGAGGGTACCATTGTAATTTTACCATTCAAGAGGCTATTGTGTAAGATAAATTATATCAAGTGGCTATTATGTAAAATAAAACAAAATAATGCACTCTATTTCTCTCTCTAAACTTCCTCTCTCTCTAATCTCTTCAACATTCACAAATCCTCTATCTTCTTCAGTGAAGATCAAAATGGAAATTGCTCAATCTCATCAGCGACTTGGTGCTTGTATCCACCATGAGAAAGGGGTTTTATATTTAACAAGAATATACCCAATTGCATAAGCCTATTCATATCTGTGATTTTGAAATCATCCATTTTATGCTGAATAATCCAATAATAACAATGAATCAAACGAAATCACTACTCATTCCAACAATTCTCACCATATCTCATTATCTACAAAAATCCATTTTATTCGCCAGTGACCACTTACCGATGTAACACCCGCTTCATAGAGATTGGTATTCTAGGGCTCGCCGCCATCATTTGATTTGCCTTAGTCTGGGTCTTTTTCAAGAACCAACATACAACCACCTTGTCGAGGGCGATGAAGCCACAGTCATCATCACCGTCTCACTGACATCATCGAGGGTTAACTACATCACCACCACCCCTCACCACCACCCTCCACCGCCACCGTCACCACCACCGCCACCATCACCACCACCCTCCACCGCCACCCTCCACCTCCACTGCTACTTGCATCCAAAACCCCCAATAAAAACCTAAATACCAAATCAAAAACCCCCAAAACTCCCCAAAACCAAAAATATGTAAAACCCCCAAAAAACAATTCCGGCATCGAGTCTCCACCGTCGCACCTAACCCACCACAACCACCCCTTAACCCACCGTCGACCTAACCCACTGTCGCACCTAACCGACCATTTTTATCCTTCCTTTTCCTCTCCAAATGCTTCCTAATAGCAACAGCCTTCTTGATCAGGTGGTATAAATCCTGTGGGATTTAAGAAGCACCATAAATTAGAGAAAGAAAAGATAAATTAAAGAAAGAAAAGACCAGGGATTTATGATGATCAGAGAAAGAAAAGAGAGAGAAGAGAGAACTTTATGATGATGAAAGAAGATAAAATTTATATATTTTTTATTTTTAAATTTTGTACAAAATAGTCCCTGAATAAAAGTTTTTTACAAAATAGCCCCTAGGAATGTGAAATGACAAAAATACCCTCATGTGCAATGCACATGACTAGATTTAACCAAAAAATCTAACTGGGTTTGGCATAAAGGACATAATGTGCAAGATTTTGAAACGTAAAGGACAGCGCCTGTCAACTTTTGGCCAAAAGGACAACGTCTGAAATTTGATGTAAACATAAAGGACAAAACTTGTAATTTACTCTATAATTAATTATCAAATAATACAAAACGATGTTATTTGATTTTAATGAAGCGCATATAATTACCAAATAATACGAAACGGTGTGATTTGATTTTAATGAAGTGGCAAATTAAAAATACGTGCCTTTCTAATATGAAGATTTGCTATTAATTTTTTCCTAGGCGTGCTGCCAATCTAAAACAAAGGGGTGTGTTTTTAATTTAATCCATAATTTATTTACCTATTTTTTAACGGTAAATTTGGATCGCTAACGAATCTCTGAAGTATCATCGTGTCATGAGGGGAAACCACCCGATTATATCCATCTCCATTAGACATAATGTCTATACACAAATTAAGGAGGAAATCCAATAAATAGAAAAAAGGCTAAATTGCATTTTTCGTCCTTTATGTTTCAGGGTTTTTGCAGGCGCTGTCCTTTAAGTTTAAAAATTACACTCTATGTCCTTTATGTTTGCAACCTATAACAGGCGGTGTCCTTTCTCATAAACCCAGTTAACTTTTTTATGTTAAAACCCCTCACCATAACAGCAGGGACCATATGTGTAACTTTGTAAACATGAGGGACCTTTAATGTTAAAACCCACTTCTTCTCCGGCCATCTTCTCCGGCCTTCTTCTCCGGCCTTCTTCTCCGGCCTTCTTCTCCGGCCTTCTTCTCCGGCCAAGTATTTCTTCTGCGGGTGTTTACGTCTAGAAATAAAAATCGATCTTGTACAAAACAAAAAACTGCAGAATAAAAAAAAAAACACCTTCACCAATTGTAAAGAACATAAGCAGTGGGTATAAGAGATTTTCTACTTATTATAAAATTGGTTAGCTATTAGATAGAAAAATTGAATTAGAGGCACATATAGTTTCATATATTGGATTAATCTTGCTACATAGTCACAAGTACTTTCAGATTTTTCTATTTTCTTGGTAACTAATAGCTCTCAAAAGTAAGCATTTCTTGATTCAAATGCCGCCTGGAGAATCACGATTTTATTCATTTGTTAGTTTTTCTGTTACATTCAAATGCCGCCTAGAGAAGCACATTTTTTCTTCGTTTGTTAAATTCTGTTACATAACACAATCCACAGACATATTTTTTCACATAATAGGATAAAAACTACCCCTTTAATTGTCATATACAGTGAAAGACAATTTAATATGTGACGTCGGTTCCTTTTACTTGACGTTATGAGGGTTTTTAGCCAGTTGCCAAGTTCATGATTTAAGAAATATACAAGCAAATTAGTTGAACAAAAAAATTAAACCTAAAAACAAAAGAAAAATACACAAAAGATGGAAAATCTAAATATTGAATCTTGTAGGAAAAACTAACAGGATATAGGGGAGTACCTCTAAATAACTTGGCCGGAGAAGAAGGCCGGAGAAGATGGCCGGAGAAGAAGGCCGGAGAAGAAGGCCGGAGAAGATGGCCGGAGAAGAAGGCCGGAGAAGATGGCCGGAGAAGAAGTGGGGTTTTAACATTAAAGGTCCCTCATGTTTACAAAGTTACACATATGGTCCCTGCTGTTAAGGTGATGGGTTTTAACATAAAAAAGTTAACTGGGTTTATGAGAAAGGACACCGCCTGTTATAGGTTGCAAACATAAAGGACATAGAGTGTAATTTTTAAACTTAAAGGACAGCGCCTGCAAAAACCCTGAAACATAAAGGACGAAAAATGCAATTTAGCCTAGAAAAAATGAAATGATAAAACCACCAACCACATGTATCTTTTAATAGTGAAAGATCATCATGTTTAAAGTTACAATAATATTATTATAATTAAATAATAAGAAGCATGGCAAATTAAATAAAGTGGCCTGATCCATTTACGAACCGAGATGTCCATTTGCAATTCTGGATTACAACTCTCACATAACCAACGTACATTGGAAAAAACGTGATAGTTCAACTTTTTAACATAACTAAAATTCATGAACCGCCATACCCTATTCTTTGATTGTTTATTGTTTTATAACGAAACGTCGCATCACTTCGAAACACGTTTTTGAACTAACACAAATTACATGTCGCAATGGTTCGAAGATGCATCATTAATATTAATATTATATATAACAACCATCACAATTCCTTTTATAGATCTATAAATCAATCATACACTCCTCTCACTTTTGATCCATCGGTAAGAATCAAATAAGATTTTCACACACCGCTCACTTTTAATCAATCACTTGGTTCAATAAAAAATAAGAACCTATCTTTAAAAAAAGATATACCAACATTTATAAAGAAAGGGAAATCAATCTAAGGATAATGTTTTGTACTCCCAACGATATTCAAGAAAGCGAATTAACAATCAATGGGTATTTGATTGGGTCACTTATGGGTCATACTCCGGGTAAACAATATATAGTCTATGTTTTTGCGGCATGTCAAATCCATTTAATTTTTGGTTCTGACATCATACATGACAAATCGAAAGGAGTACTTGGTAGTCGTCAAATTTGGTTATCTAAACTCGGTTTATTTATGAAACATTGATCGTAATTGTTTCGTACCAAACACTATGGCAAATTAGAAATTATAATCAGGATACAGCCACAACGTGCGGGTTAGTGTCAACTCTGTTTTAATTTTCTTTCGGTATTCTTTAGCATTTGGTTGATCCATATGTAATTTTTTTAACTCGAATTAGCCATAGTAATAACCAATCTGAAATAATAGAACCGTTAGAAAATTGGTGGTTCGGTTCTTAAATGTTTGTATAACCGATATAATCGGTTTAAGTTACCCTTAACAAAGCTAAAGTTATAGGAGCAGCCCATTTTTTTAAGGGTGTTGCTAAATGTACCCCTTTTCTACTAAATACACCCCCTCCTTCAACTTTTACATTAATATAATTCAAACCTTTTTGTTTTTCTTTCATTTTTTATCTTTAATTATTATTATTATTACTAGTATTTGCTTTTAAAACGTTATTTTATTTAAAGAGAAACTTTTTTTGATTATTTGAAAAATAATCGTTTTCTTACGTTTTAAACTAAAGCGAGTCATTTTAATTTTGAAATGGATTTTTTTGTTCATAGCGGCTTGAAGTGGATATGCGAATTCGGTTTGTATAAACAATGATGCACAAAAAATTAAATGAAGCTTTGAAGTAAGCCAACTTAACTAACGTTTTATTTTCTTTTTACATCTTATTACTTTCAATAAATAAAAGTTGTTAATTATATTAAAAAAACATTTTACTATAATAATAATACTAATAAAAATAGAAATAGAAAGATGAGAGAACTAAAATACGAAATAAATAAAAAATATATAAGCAACTGTTTTTTTTTTTTTTCAAAAAAAAGTTCTGAAACTTTTTTATTGTATAAAAGATATATTTTTTATTAAATTTAATGACGTTTTGTAGAAACATAATAAAATAATAGTAAGAGAAAGTGCCTTCAAATTATAGAAAACAATAATTTTCAAAAACAATATTTGAATTGTTTAGAGGGGTGAAATTTAATAACTTTTAAATTATATTGTTAGAAGGGGGGGGGGGGTTACGACTAGTAAAAAGCGGGGTGAATTTAGCCAACCTTTTTTTTTAATTATTTATTGACGTTTAATGTACATGATTTATTGATTATTAATCATCTCACGTTGTTAAGGAGACAAAGACCATGTTAGGGGGTCAAAGACCATGCGTTTACTGACGTTTAATGCACATGATTTATTGTTTATTAATCATCTCACGTTGTTAGGGAGTCAAAGACCATGGGCCAACATTGACTAAAGAAAACACTGTGCGTGTGAAAATAAGCCAAATGGAAGAATATTATAAGTTGAAAGGTTTTTTTCTAATTGTGTCAAAATCTTAACCCTACTCCACGTCTCCGTCAGTTTCCAGATTACCATAGTGATTTGAATCCCGGTGATAATGGTTTGAGACGAGTTTGTGAAATGCTCACCTTCTTGAGTCCCTATTATTCCCTATTATTAAGGGAGGGGGTGGTCATTAGTGATAGAATTCTATCACTCACAAGCACCAATTAAGTTCCGCCATGTTATCAACCATTTTTCCATCATACACAACCTTTTTTAGTAGGGGTGGTCATCACTCACCACCACACCCAACAATTTCCCTCCAACCAACAATTACACTCACAAAAAAAAAAAAAAACCATCACACGTGAAGAAAATAACGAAAATGGATTTCGTTGAAAATATAACGCGTTAATGTTTATAGCGGCGGTGGCCCATCACTCGTTATACATCATTCCGTTATACAATAACGGAACCGCCCCGGCCTCTCTTATGGTTAATCGGTCACGAAATGCAATAAACAACAACCATACGCAGTAAATCTCTCAAATAGCAAGCTAATGGTAGGGTATGGGGAGGGTGGGATGTAGGCAAACTTACCTCCCTCTCTAGAGACAGAGATGCCGCTTCCAGATAGACCCCCGACACTAGTAACAAGAATAGACACGACCAAATAACAGACCTAAGGTTGTGGATGGGCAAAATAGTAAGGTAGAAAGATACAGAGAAGTCATAGGACCACAAATAGCCATAGCTCCAGCAAGATAATTACATGCAAATAGAAAGTCTAAGCCCCTACAAATCAATCAAATTAGGAAACCCTCCCCCCCCTCCCCCCCCCCCCCCCTCCAAAGTCCTTAACCTTAATCCTATCACAAAATGCAATATAAATCCTAAAACGAATGATCAGGATTAAACTTTGATCTCATCCTAAACGGTATTTTTATCATTTATGTGATCTGCCCATGGATAGTTGCCCAAACCTATAGCTGAGCCAAATCGGCCTGTACATAAAACCAAATAAAAACTTAAACAAAATTCTTCACATGTATAGTTTTGAAACATTATTTGAGTCCCATGTCACATATTTCCAATGCGTCAACCGAAGTGATAGGTATGGACTTCTGATGCTTAGCTCATAACATAGGAAATTCACGTTTTTCTTGAGCAAGAATTACACATCATGATTTCAGTCTTTTGGTGTTGATCAACCGGTTGATCGATACAGTTATTCAATTCCATGTATCATTTTCCTTGATGGGAAAACACATTGGAATTATTTTTTATTCAACAAAACCATCAAACACATAGGAATCCGTACATGAAGGTTAGGCGAGCTATTATTACTTAGACTATAATTTTTTTTAGTTTATAATGAGGTAATCCAGCATTTCTATTCTAATCCGAATAATCTTTTAGACAAGATATACATATTTTTTAGGGTAAATTACACTTTTCGTCCTTTATGTTTGTACCGGATTGCAATGGATGACCTTTAACTTCAATAATTACAGTCACAATCATTTATTTGGAAAACTCGTTACACCTTTCGTCTTTTAACACTAACCAGGTTAAAATTATCAATTAAGTCTATTCACTTAAGGCTATTCTGGTCATTTCACGCTTTTATTTAAAATGTTTTTAATAGATATAAAACCAATAATAATTACATATATACATTCATCATCTCCCCCAATTCTCCAACCTTGAACCCTAACCACCACCACATCAACATCAATTGACATACACATATTACGTTCATCACGGATTTCTTCTCAAGGTTTTTTCGAGAAACAAAAGGCAACTATTGGATTTAACCGAATTTGAGTTGATGGTGTTATTGAGATACACGTAGATCTTATTTAAAAAAAAACATGATAAATAAAGAATATCGTTGTTGTGTTGTTGTGCGAAAAAGAAATAGAGTAGTACATCGGCGCATCATCTGAGATTCAGATCTGATTCAGAATTCCAGATTTAAAGTTGTGAGTAATCTTGTTGTTAGAGGTCGTTGTATTCAGTAAACTTTTTTAGATTTGAAATGAAGGTTTATCTTCAAGTTGCAGGTTTATTGCAAAGGTCAACGAATTTGAATCTGGTTTGTTGTTGTAGTTCAAAATAAAAAAAAATAATAAGAACTAGCAGCTAGTGTGGTTGTTCAAAGTGAGAGAAATGCGACGAAGAAGAAGATGTTTAACGGTGGTTAACAGTGGCATGGTGGTGGTGTTCGGTGGTTGGCATGTCAAAGTTGGATCTTGAGGGAGGAAGGTGGTGAGTTTAGAGAGAGAAAGTGTCGACAGTTTGAGGAGAGATAGACATATGTTGATGGAACTTGAAATAGGTGTTGAAATATGTGGGCTTTGTTGGAGTTGAGGAGTCTAAGTTTCATAAAGAAGAAGAAACAAAGTTTGAAAAGACAAAAATGCCCTCATATGAGGTGCAAATGACCAGACTTAACTTAAATTTTTAACATGGTTAGTACTAAAGGACGAAATGCGTAACGAGTTTTCCAAATAAATGACTATGACTGTAATTATTGAAGTTAAAGGTCATCAATTGCAATTCGGTATAAACATAAAGGACGAAAAATATAATTTACTTTATTTTTTATTATTATTTTAGACAAGATACTTATGTAGTTAAAAAAAGTCAAAGCATAGTTTTTCATTGTGAAACAAATGTTGAGGTGTTATCTTCACTTCTATATCAACAACACAAAATAATTAGTGACTGGTGGCGACGTTTGGTGAAACCAAAAAAAATCACCTCTTTTATATTAGTTGGTTTTTATTATAAATAAAAATTCAAGTTTTATTATTAAAATTTACTAAACCATAATATTTCAATATATTATCAACTTACTTAAAACACAAAGTTGGTGGCATACGCGACATACGCGATCGACATGCATGTGTCATTTCCATTTTTAACACAATATTTTGAGTGAAATAGATTTTGGCCCTTACTTTTAGTTTTGTTAAATTGCGTTTTGAGTCTATTTCGACATTTTTTCTTTTCACCCAGTAAAATACATTTTGACCCTTGCTTTTAGTTTTGTTAAATTGCGTTTTGAGTCTCTTTCCTTTCCAAGTTAAACTTCAATTTTTCACCCATACTTTGAGTAAAATACATTTTTTCCATCTGCTTTTAGTTTTGTTAAATTGTATTTTGAGTTCATTTCCTTTCCAATTTAAACTTCAATTACATTGCAATATTAGACCATTGAGGTTTAATCTCAAAAATTTATATACCGTATATCTATACATTTTTAGCTTATTATTTTCTTTAATTATTTTCGTTCGCTAATTTCTTTTTTAAAAAAAAAACTAAACGTTTGGATTCAACCATACATTAGGTTGAACTGAATACGTCAAGACATGCGCTTGCGCATGACATAGCGCTTGGACCAATCTGTTTGCAAGGTGCCTACGACGCATCGCCCGCGGGTTGTATTATGAATATTAAAATTTATGTATCGGTATAAATTCGAGCTGGTGTACGTTTCGATGTAAACTTCTTTGGGGAACAAGTCAGGTAAAATATATTTTGTTTTTTTATTGTTTTATGTACGTTTCCAATTCTACGTTTCGACCCTACCGCAACACGCTAAGGGTATATTTTTTTCCGTTGATATGAATATCACTTTTGATTACACGTGTTAGTTTTCCCTTGATACACATTTTATGCTTTTTTGTACGTTTTCTATGTATGAGTCGGGTCACATATAAATACGATATACTTTACATATTTATCCAGCTACAATGCTATTGAGTTAAATTGGATACGTCAAAATGTGCGTTTTCATATGTTTAACGCATTACATAACGCTTCAACTAATCTATTCGATGTTTGCAATGTACTTGCACCGCAACGCGCGCGGGTTTCCCACCGGCTTTGCCTCCCTGCCCCCGTACTTTCACGATGTTGCAATTTTAGCCCATTGACTTTGGTATCTTCAAAGTTTCATAAAATGACAAATTTAGTCCCTAAACCTTCTACTTTGGATTTCCAAAACGACAACCTCATCTTTCAAACTCTACCTACACCAACCCTCTACTTTGGTTTTCCACCATCACCCCTTAGCTCTTACACAGTTACGCCACCAACCCTCTTCTTTTACGTTTCCACAAACACCCCCTCATCTTTTACACATTTCCGCCACCACCCCTATACTTTTACACTTTGTCTTTTTTAGACTTTGCTTTTTTACCCCTTGCACTATTACTCCATTTTTACACCCGCCAAACTTTAAAAAAATTTGCAATTGTAAGCCCTAGACTATAACTCCTACTTTTGCAAATGCTAATGCATTGTGTTTTTCGAATGTCTTTGGCATTATGTTATACGCTTTGTGTCTACCTTTGTGATTTACACTTTTTTTTTTGTAATTGTCTTTTACACACTCCGTTTTACGAATCGTGTTTTGTCTTACTATATATTTCAACCCGTCGCGCGCCGCCGCAATGCCCGGCAGGCAAAATCCTAGTTTTATCTTAAATTTTAATGGGAAATTGGACTGTAATAATCTCACCTTGACTTTATTGGTCATTAATAATCCCACCTCAAATTATTCCCCTCACAACTCCCACCTTTCACCTATTTTTCCTACAATGGTCCCCCGTTAAAAAAAACTTAATGGAGTTAAACTTTTTTCCAAATTACAAACAACTTTTTAGGGTTTTTGATTAGAACGACGATACGAGTCCATTGATGTAAAACTTGCCTCAAAACGTTGCTCCAAACGATGAAAGCGACGCTTTAATTCGGGTGTTTAAATTTCCAATTAACCAAAATCAAATCACTTTGAGCACAATTTCGACGTAAGTTTTACATCAATGGACTCGTATCACCGTTCTGATTAGGGGTGCAAATGAGCCGAGCCGAGCCCGAGCTCGAGCTGGTCGAGCTCGAGCTCGTTTAACATATGAAAACTCGAGCTCGAGCTCGGCTCGAAGGTAATTTTTCAAGCTCGAGCTCGGCTCGGGCTCGACTCGTTTAGTATTTTTTAATTAATTTATATTAATTGTAATTATTATTATACATATAATTTAGTTATTTTTTATATTTATATAAATGGTAATTATTATTATATAAATATATGTTTAATATATTAATAAAAAAATATATAAATAGAAAGCTCGATTAGGCTCGCGAGCCGGCTCGAGCTCGGTAAGCGAAGCTCGGGCTCGGGCTCGTTTACTAAACGAGCTTGTTTTTAAGCTCGGGCTCGAGCTCGAGCTCGTTTAAGCTCGGCTCGTTCGAGCTTTTTTTCGAGCCGAGTTTAAACGAGCTCGAGCTCGAGCCCGAGCTTAAAAACAAGCTCGTTTACATCAAACATACAAAACCTTCGTAAAAACTAATGGTTTTAATATAATGGGTTTATTTAAAACATGTAACACATAAATTACTAGCCTTTTATATATATATATATATATATAGGGTTGGGTTCATTTCAAAACTCTAAATAATTGCAAAACTTTCAGAACTCTTAATAAACAACATTTTTATTTAGTTTTTTAATTTTCAGAGCACTTCTATCATTTTTTCCATATATTTTTATGATTACATACATGTTAAAAGTAGTTTATCATTTTTTGGTATGTAATTTTATGATTACACATATGTAAACTGGTTTTTTTACATATATGTAATTAGTTGTTACACATATATACAATTTGATTATTATACATATGTAAACTACCCTTAACATGTATGTAATCATAAAAATGCATATGATAAATGATAAAAGTACCCTAAATATAGAAATTTATATATAAAATAATTGTTTATTAGGAGTTTTGAAAGTTCTGTAATTATTTAGAGTTATGAAATGATCCGCAGCCTATATATATATATATATATATAGAAACGGGATCAGAAGAAAACGCCCAAAAGTGTGAGAACGGTGAGAACGCATCCTGGCCCAACACGTGGCGCGGGACATGATCAGGGCCCGAGGGGTTTTTGTCTTTTCAATATTCTTCTCCTTTCCCGATTTTCGCGTGTGACATGCTGCTTCATTTTTGGCGTGCAAGTTAATTTTGACGTTAACTAGAATCATTAATTACTTGGCGTTTTACTGTTTTTCCCATATTTCTTCTCGTTGAATTAATTCTTTTTGTGTCACATAGTTAATTTTTTTGACGTTATGGCGTTTTCCAGGTCATTTTTTTTGGCGTTCTGGGTCTTTTTGTTAATAATTGATTATCATAGATTAATATTTTATAAAATTACAATAATACGAAATAAAAATAAACTAGAGTTAATTGCCAAAATCGTCCCTGAGGTTTGGACAGGTTTGCCATTTTTGTCTAAAATGACACTTTTGTACCAAATTGCCCCCAACATTTGCAACTTTTTGCCATTTTCTTCCAAATCACTAACTTAGTTTATTTTTTCTGTTAAGTTGAGACTATTTGGATGAAACTGACAAATATAAAACCACAGGGACGATTTTGGCAATTTATTCAAACTCTTTTAAATTTCTTTTATTTAATTAATTTTGTTACATATATAATAAAAAAGAATATACATGCAATTTTTATACGAAAAAAATAATAGCTTTGGCACTTAATTTTTATAAATTTTCATCCAACCACTAACTAAGTTAATTTTTCTATTAAGGCGAAGGATGTTTATAAATTAAGACAGAAATTAATTTATAATGTTTTATATAGATCAGTTTTATAAAAATAAAATCTACTTAAATCTCTAAATTTTATAAAACTAAAATGCTGGTGACCTTATTGAAAAAGGTCAAATAAAAAAATCTTATCATATGTACCAAGTTTGTAATTCATCTTCTACTCTTTTAAATTCGCTCCTAAGGAAAACCAGAAGTCAGTGCCCCCTATCAAACAACGTATCATTACCAAACCTTAAAATTACCCACCAAATTGTAATTATAATGCTATGAACCAAAAGTTTCTTTACTCAAGCCACTCGGAATAAGTATTAGTTAGTTACCCTCATAATCTTAATTAAATAAATATTTTATTTCTACCAACATATTTCCTGGGTGCTCAACACTTTAAAAAACATGTAAGATTTTACAATTTTTTTCTATCTCTACAACTAATAAATACTAAAAATTGTAATCGATTGTTATGTGTTGCACACGAATGACACTTTCTCTTTATAAAACTGATTTATATAAAGAAACTGTAAATTAATTTCTTTCTTAATTTATAAAATTTTAAACATCCTTCACCTTAACAGAAAAAATAATCTGAGTTAGTGATTTGGATGAAAATTCATAAAAATTATGTGACAAAACTATTAATTTTTTTTTCTAAAAACTCCATGTATATTCTTTTTTATTATATAGGTAACAAAAATAATTAAATAAAAGAAATTAAAAAGGGTTTAAGTAAATTGCCAAAATCGTCCCTGTGGTTTTATATTTGTCAGTTTCATCCAAATATCCTCACCTTAACAGAAAAAATAAACTAAGTTAGTGGTTTGGATGAAAATGACAAAAAGTTACAAACCTTGGGGGCAATTTGGTACAAAAATGTCATTTTGGACGAAAATGACAAATGTGACCAAACCTCAGGGACGATTTTGGCAATTAACTCAATAAACTAATAGTCTTCTGTGGACGGGATTACATCAGAGATGTACCCATCGCTTTGTTCATCACTTTCTTCATATTCATCATCATCAAATTTTAAATTGGCGTATAACGCCATTAGCTCGTCTCTTCTTTGCTGCAGCCTATTCTTGAATATCATTGCTACCCTGGATTTTGGATCGTTCGAAGGTGCTAAATCACAGAGTTGTTCAATGAGAGATAGCCTCCCTGTCTTCAACATTTCCTCCATTGGCAATGAATATTGCACCCCGTGTTGATAAGTCACTTCAACCGTTCCTGCTTTTTCATGCATCACCCAACTGCTAAGTGTTGGTAGAGGAGTATTATCAATATTATCATCATCTTCATCATCATCTTCTGCCAGAAATTTTCTCTTCAATCTTTTTATTACAGTTCAGGTTCTTTCACAATCGTTGGTCATTGGAACCCCAAGGGCCAGGATATCCCTCTGAACCCTTTCATTCATACCAAGCATGGCTTTGATTGTCCTTACCTTCACCCTTCTCCTATCAGAGAACTTTATGGTGAATCATTTCTCTTTCCTTTCAAACCTCCATGCAATAACCTTAATCATTTTTGAAGTTTTTGGCGTTTTGGACAATATGTGGCGTTTTTTGTCAATGTTTTTGGCGTGTTTGAGGTTGTGTTCTCATGGTCTTATTTTATATTGACTTTTTTTCCCGTGCATGACAGGTAATTATAGTGTTTTGAAAAAGATAAATAAATTCAATTCCCCAAGTATTTGGCTTTCAATATAATAAGTGTTAGTAATTTTGTTTCCGTTGTTTCATTTTACTGTTTTTTTGCAGTTACCGTGTTTTGTTTTCAGATTCATCTGTTTTTATGGTGTAACACGTCTAATCTTGATGGCTGTAATTATGACGTTTTGTTTTCCAATGGCGTTTAGATAACGATGGGAGTTTTTTGTTTTATTTTCTTTTGCACATTGTTTTAAGCTTTTTTAAGATATATTATAATAGTACTTGCTCAAAGTAATTTTATTATAGTTTGGTAGTTTTTGGGGCGTTTTATGGCATGATGGCGTTTTACAAGCATTTGCCCATTTGGCGTTTTATTATATTTTTCATTATAGGATTAATGTACTTTGTTGTTTCTTAGCTGAAATTACATAACAAACAACAGATAAAGAAAATAAAAAAAAAACAAAGAGAAGCAATTTGTGATCTAAATCTTCAGTGTCACCAGTCTCTTTCTTCTTTTGAAACTACAAGAACTGTCACAAATAAATGGCGTTTTGGGTTTGGCGTGGTTTATTTTCTTTGTTCACGTGTTGAAGTGTCTTTGTGGATGTTGGAGACATATATCGACCCCATATGGGTGGATGCTATCTGCCCGTCGTCTTCTTTATAATCATTGAGGCCAAAGTAGCATTTACATTGGGATAGGTCTCTTTTAATCATCTAAACCTTCTTCAAGAACAAAGAAGACAAAATGACATATGGGTGTCATCAGTCCCTCTTTCTTGAGTTTTGTCCATCTCATGCAGCAAAATCTTACTCCACTCACCTAACAAATCATTCAGCAAAACATCATGCAGAACATTACTGAGTATCAAAGAAAAGAGGTTTGTCATCATTGTATTTTTTGGAGTTTTACATTGAGTTATATTTTTTTAGGAACCACTGTGTTTTTTGTGTGTTTTTTTGGTGTGATAAACGGAAGGTGGTGAGACGTTTCTATTTATAGGATTTTTTTGGCGCATAGTTTAGGCGGATATTATTTTTATAACAAAAAATGTAATTAACATTTATCCGGATGTAAGGCTTGGTGTTATATATTATGGTGTTTCACATTTTGTGGCGTTTTTGTAGCCTGAGAGCTTAAATAAAAACACAGACAAAACTACACAGTGATAAAATTAGCGTTTTGTATTTATTTGGCGTTTTATATTTTAACGACGTTTTATGTGAGAAATGATGTTTTACCTTTTTTACCCTTAATGAAGCGCGTCCACATAATAAAATTGATGTTATTTACGAAAACGCCACCGCGCCAATCTAGTCCATAGATTGTTTTGATCGGACGATCCATAACCGTTCTCACCGTTCTCACACTTTCCATCGTTTTCTCTAAATCCTGAGCCTATATATATATATATATATATATATATAGGGGAGGGTTATCTTGAGAACGCTAAATATTGCGAGAACTGTGAGAACGAATGAAAAAACCAATCAAAACTGATTTTTTTAATACAAACCTCATTGTAATTAAAATACAACATCAAATAATTCATTTCTCCTCTCAAAATCCCTGTTACTAGATTTTTTAGGCATGTGTAAATTTAGCAAATTTACACATGTGTAAATGACAAACTTACACGTGTAAATTTTCTTTATTTACGAATTCACGTAAATTTAAACGTGTAAATTTAATTTCTAACATTATATTCGAACAATAATGATAGTGTAAAAAGAAATTTTGAATTTGAATTGTTTTTGACAAAGTTCTTGTGGTGTTTTCATTTGTTCTCACGGTTCTCATTTAAACCCCCTATATATATATATATATATATATATATATATATATATATATATATATATATATGGGAGGGTTATCTTGAGAACGCTAAATATCGCGAGAACTGTGAGAACGAATGAAAAAACCACGAGAACTTGGTCAAAAACAATTCAAATTCAAAATTTCTTTTTACACTTATCATTATTGTTCGAATACATTGTTAGAAATTGAATTTACACATTTAAATTTACGTGAGTTCGTAAATAAAGAAAATTTATACATGTGTAAGTTTGTCATTTACACATGTGTAAATTTGTTATATTTATACATGCGTAAAAAGCTAGTAAGAGTGATTTTGAGAGGAGAAATGAATTATTTGATGTTGTAAATTCTTTTTTTTTATGTTGTATTTTAATTACAATGAGTTTTGTATTAAAAAAATTCAGTTTTGATTGTTTTTTTCATTCGTTCTCACGGTTCTCACAATATTTAGCGTTCTCAAGATAATCCTCCCATATATATAGGGTCAGGAATTAGGGAAAACGACGAAAAATGTGAGAATAGTGAGAACGCTTATGGATCATCAGATCAAAACAATCTATAGAATAGATTGGCGAGGTGTCGTTTTCGTAAATAACATCAATTTTTTTTACTTGGAACGTGCTTCATTAAGGGTAAAAGTGTCTTTTTGTAGGACCGGTTTTGACTCCGAAACGATTGCGAGACGAACGTATAACGTGCGGAATCCGTACACGAACACGACCTAACACACCTGATGTAATATAAACGTGATTCTATTAGAAATCTAACAGGAACAAGCACCTTGAATCACTTTCTCTCTCTAGAATCTCTCTCTAGATCTAGAGCTTTCTAAATGTCAAATGAGCAAAAGTTTTTTAAACTAAACATAACCTCCCTATTTATAGGCCTTGACTTTTAATGAGATTTCTTATTATTACAATTATGCCACCTTGCCTATTTGACTAGCTATCACTAATATAACGACTTGTTTTCTTCTGTTTCTCGCTACGGCTCGGATTGACGAAGGCTATAGACATAAATGCACTAACAGACTCCCCCTTGGATATTGCTGCAGTCAATCTCGTAGCGTCTTGTCTTTCTTTCTCTCTTTTTTTGAGTCTTCTTGAAGCTTTAACACTTTTTCATCAACGTAGACTCTCTTTTGTTTGAACAGAATCCCCGTGGATCTGTCTTCAGCTTCAGCTTCTCCTTTCTGTAAACTCTTTTCTTCATCAGGCTCCCCCTTTCGTCAAGCTTCCGTGCTTTTGGGGTCGACACCTTGCTTTCCGTATACAAGCTCCTTTAGAATAGTTACATGGCTTCTTGAATCCAT
Organism: Helianthus annuus; assembly: GCF_002127325.2. Classification (NCBI taxonomy): domain Eukaryota; kingdom Viridiplantae; phylum Streptophyta; class Magnoliopsida; order Asterales; family Asteraceae; genus Helianthus; species Helianthus annuus. The sequence continues at coordinate 159,040,767 of NC_035435.2, read as the reverse complement.
GCTTCCTTTTGCGTTGAGCTCGTCTTCAGACTCCCCCTTAGACTCGGCTTTCGGGATCGTAGTCTGGTATAACATCTGCAATTCTCAAACATTTATAAGTAATAATGTTTTGAACATTCAATTTTCCAGAAATCGTAATCTGGCACTATTCAACTCTCTAAATCACTTCCCCTATCAACAATCTTTACAGATTTGGCAGTGTTAAAGAATCCAACTCCCTCACAGTTAATCATCCAAGTCCAATCTAATGACCTTGGAGATATCACAAACTGTTTTTTAAATTTTTTATTTTAATTCAAGTATCAAATTAATGAACTTGTTTTATTTTCAGAAACACAATCAGCTTACTTAGATTTTGAAACTCAGCATTTCAGACATCGGTTTATCGAAAATAAAGCAGAAATCAAAATATTTTTGTATTTTCTGAAAATATAAAGCAGTAAAGAAATATATACAAACATATTTACAGACAATATTTTTGTTTGAGTATACGTCAGAGGATCATATCAGTTTTTGACAAGTCACAAGTACCGTTGAGCTTAATTACACATTAAGAATTAAACAATTCACTTGGATTGTCGATATACTGATCCACTTAAATTTTCATACAAATTTCAACTGATTCAGGATACGAATTAGATGTTTTAAGAACTTAAACTCATTCATGTGTCCCACCTCTTGAATATACTCCCGTATCCAGATCCCAATATTCAGTCTTACAGGTGAGTATACCACAGATGATATCTGTAAGGGGTTAGATGCGAGGGCCGTGAGAGCTCAGGTCGATACTTCCGTATACGCAGAGAGATGACGGCTTCGACTTTCTGGTGTGTCCCCTTTAGAGGATCTTTTAGTTACAACAGCAGCGACTATCAATTTTATTGTTTCATCAGGTTGCCGAGGGCGATGCTATGTTTCAAGCATTTGCAGAAAGTATTATTCGGGGACTAGGTCAGTACTTCCATACAGCAGAAGTCCCGGAATAATACCCCAGATATCACTGAGTATAAAGACCTAGTATCTCAGAATATGGAACCTTTCAAACAAGATTTCAGGGGTTACCTATATATCCAAGTAGTGTTCCCCACGAAATAAGCAAGTGTTTGAATTTAGGTTTATATCCCGAAAAAATTTACTAAAAGTATAAAAACCTATCGACATATCATCAGTGAGACTGTTTAACGCTTATTAATTCTTTACAATTCTTTAGCATACCGTAACTGTCTACTGATGTACTATCATTTCCTCTTTTTACGCAAAACTCAAATTTCCGAATTTTATCATGTTTTTGGCTTTTTCAAATTTTCTAATGTTTTTGTATTTTCTGACAATTTTTCTCCCCCTAAAATGCAAAACCATTAAAGGAAATTTGATAACCGATGTAGATAGCTTTGTCTCGCCATCCATTTTCTACTTCTCATGCTCTGATTGATAGTATCATGTTGTCAAATTTTGTACCCCCATGATTTACAACACATTGATGTTTACAGTTTGAAAACCGTTTTTCAATCTGGTGAAAGTAATCATGTTTGTTCAGCCGTGAGGGTTTCGGCGTATTTAGTCAACACATATTTTTGAAATTTTCTATTTTTGACAAAAATTAAAAACAAACATATTTTTGGTTTTTAATTTTTCAAATTTTTAGGGTTTTGAAAATATTGTTTATTTATGTACAGAAAAAAAAAACAAACTCCCTGTTTCAACCAACACAGGGTCCAGCAGCCTCTGCTTCCTCTTCATGTGCCAGGCTGCTCCAACGTTCAATCTCACAATCTTCAGTATTGTTGAGCACCTGCACATTCAACTAATTGAATTACTTGAACAATTTAGCCCAGGTCTGTTTGACCTTAGGCATTTCAACACAATAATTTTCATTCAATGCTGGAAATTCATTGTCATTTTTCACAAAAACTTTCTCAATTTTAACTTCAACTTTCTCATCTTTTACCGAAGTCACTTGTTTTTTAACACTCCATGTTTGACCTTTCGGTGTACCACGTTTGTAAAAACGTGAACCTTTTTGAACACTTTGGTTTTGAACAACAATTTTTGGTTTCCAAAACTCTTGGGGTTTTGTCATATCAACTGATGTTTTCCAACTTTGTGTAGTTCTGAATCTGGGTGTGTGAGAATTCCAGGTCTGTCTTGAATCGAACCTGTTCTGGTTTGATTTCCAATTTTGATTCGAAGCAAACTTGTTTGTGTTGTACCTCCAAGTTTGTTTTGAATCAAATCTGGTTGACCTTTGTCTCACATTTTCAGATTTTTGTTTCTCAGCATCAATCCTCTTTTTGTCAACATCCACAGGTTTTAGATTTGGACACTTTCGTGCAAGATGTCCTTTTTTATCACATTTGAAACATGTTCTCATGGACACATCTTTGACCTGTGGTTGTTGCTTTCTCTTTTGTGCCTCAAACTCAGCATTAGACTGTCGTCCAATTTTAAGTTCTTTCTCTTCAGCTAAACTGTTTCCTTGAACAAAACTCATTTTTGCCTGATAATTTGGCGTCTCATTTTTGTTCCGATGTTGTTTCTTCTTATAACCCAACCCAGCCTTTATGTTTTTCTTTTTGAAACCAGGTTTGTTATACGAACCTTTATGACTCTTACCAACAAACTTTGAAATCTCAGACTTCTCAATCTCAACCATTTTGAAAACTTTATCAACCTTTTCTGAAATCACATTCTGAATCGGGAATACAACATCTAAGAATAATTTGTCTGATCCAATCATGGTATAAACCAATCCCTTTGAATCATCATTCAAATTTTTCTCAAGTTTTGTGTTTTTCAGATATCCATCATGAAGATTTCCTTCATCTTCATCCTGTGATTCAGATTTACCTGTATCAACCGACTCTTCTTTCAACACACTTTCAACGACTTTACCTACCACATCTGAATCATGAGAATCATCAGATTTGGAATAGGTTATGTCAATGTTGTCTGGCAATTGGTCTACCATGTTGAAAGCTTTTTTGACCTTTTCCTCATCATAAAATGTAAACTTTTCCGGTGGTGGAACTTGATGAAACTCTGAGCCAATGCCCTTCTTGTTCTGCTCAGACTCACCATCACCCGGTTTTATATTGAAAATTCGTTCAAGCACATATGACGACACGTGGTAACTTTTTAACTTGTTGTTTTCCTGTTCTAAATCAGCAATCTGTCGCTTTAGCTTCGCAACATCTTCAATATAGGAATTAACAACATCTTGTTTTATAGCATACATTCGTTTAAGCTCTTTGGTTGTTTCAGAAAGATAATTCATTCTAGATTGAGCATATTTCATTTCGTCTTTTACTTTATCATATGACTCTTTTGTAACCTGATATGATAATTTCATTGAGTCATATTCCTTTTTCATTTCTTGACAAGCAATTTCTTTTTGTTCGCATTCATTTGTCATTTTCAAAACATCTTCTTTCAAAACTTCATTTTCTTTTTCTAACTTTGTACATTTTCCTGAAAGTTTTTGATCATTTTCGCTAAAAACCTTTTCTTTTTCTAACATTTCTTTGCATTTTTCTTTGAAAATGTTTTCGATTTTTGTGAATTCAAGATTTCTTATTCTGAATTGCTCATCTTTTTCAGTACAAGCTCTGCACGGTTCCATGCATTTCTTGCACTCATTAATCTGTTTTAAGTTTTCAGAATCTGAATTTACCTCAGTGATTGGCACTTCAGTGTTTTCAGCAGCTTTTGTCTGCATCTGATCAGCATCATTCAGTGTTTTTTCATCACTAACTTCATTACCAACATCACAAGCTTCCAAATTCACATTCTTTTCTTCTTTCTGCACCTCTTCATCACTCAGCTGTTCTTCAGTCACAGCTTCCTTAACCTCTTCATTCACCTCAACTTCTTCACTTTTGATTTCCTTCACAGCTTCAACTTCAACAACTTCTGTTTTAACCTCTTCAGCAGCTTTCTTCAAATCGTTCACCATCTCTTCAACACTCTTCTTCATTCTCTCTTCATCCCTTTTTCTTAGACACGATAACATGGCATATCTGATTTCTTTTTCAAGCCTTTTAGCAGATGTGTCATCTTTTATCACATTTCGATAATATGCGGCTCTCATTGGGACTACGAGAAGAACATCATCAAAAATTATGTCTTTCATTGGAACAACCGGTTCTCCTTCTCTGTTGTAGTAACATTCTCTCTTCTTATCCCATCTTCGACTGCTGACAGCATTTTCATACTCTTCCTGCATGTTGTCCATTCTGTTGTAGACCACATTTCGTTCTTTGTAAGTCTTCTCACTCAAGATTTCTTCTCGAGTTCTCTCCTTAATTTCAACCATGATGTTTTCTTGAATCACCTTGAATCAACAAACAAACAAACACTTATCAGTTTAAACACTTATCAAACAACTGAATCAAAATAATACTCGAACTGGTGAATATTCTTGTGCGGACTGAAGGTTGACAGACTGTGCAAACTGAAGGTTGACAAACTGTGCGAACTGAACTTGATGCGAACTGAGATTTAAGTTGTCAAACCGTACGAAGTGCTATGACCCAGATCAAATTCAAACAACCTGACAAAACCACACAACCTGGGACTGAACCACCTCTTGTGAACTAGTAATCAAATTCAAACTATGTAACACAGAATTCACTTTCAAACTAGCTTGACCCTTTCAAATGACTTCGCAATCTGAAACTAATGAACTAGATCAAATGGGCCACGAAATATTGAGCTTCCAATGGGCCACAAACAATGAAGTTCACTTGGGCTGTGCTTAGAAAAATTTGGGCCGAGATTTACACATAACAATCTTGTAACTTTTGTTGATATATGAGCTGACAAAAACTAGTCCATGATTGCTATTTATGGGCCGTTCATTAAACACATGGTTAACACATTGATGGCCGACAATGACTAGAAATACTATGATATGATTGAGCCTCTTACACCACTAACATGAAATATGATTGGACCTTGTTGTTTAATGTGGCCGACAATTTTATGTATGCATTAAATCTGATTGTATATCATTGGGCCGCTAATATGTCTGTGTAGTGGGCTGAATTAGATAATTGCCGACAGCATTATTTCTAATTAATTCTTATTGGACCTTGAATGTGTGTTGGACTGACAATTATTTTTGATTGGGCCGTGTATATGATTGAATTTGATAGGGCCGCACCCACTAACCCAACAACATGATTGGATCAAACTAATCTTGTAAAATGATTGGGCCGTTTAAACCATTAATCCGACAACAAATTGTTATAATTGACTATGATTGGGCCGTTTATCTCTAAATCACATGCAACCTGTTAAAATCTCGTGGCAGACATCACTTTTATTAAAGTTCGAAATTCATTAGACCAATTCTGTTACCAATTTATATGTTCGACAATATTGATGTGGGTGACCAACAATCAACTCAATATTATTGGACCGAAGAACTGTTAAAGCGAAATCACATGTAATATGTCCTCTAGAGCGAAACCTCTCTAGGACCTATGAGCGAAACTTCTAGTAATTATGTCCCAAAAGCGAAACCAGTTGAGGAATGCACTATGAGCGAAACCAAGAATTGCACTATGAGTGAAACCTTAGATGTTGTGCCACAAAAGCGAAACCATCTGGACATAAGAGCGAAACCACTAGATTTTGTGTCATATAAGCGAAACCAGGTGACAAATAAGCGAAACTAGGGGTCTTTGGTGTTCGTATGAGCGAAACTATGGTGTTCGTATGAGCGAAACCTGATTTTTTGACGCGAAATCGGACCGAAAATCTTCATTTCTCCTAAACGGTTATGAATTTGGATCTGAAACTTGGTAGGGTTATAGATCAGGTGTTTTCGCACAACATATCAAAAAATCAGACGATTTGGACCGTAAAAACCCGTTCAATTTGACGAAAATCAGTTAAAAACATGAAAAATATGAAAAAAAATGAAGAAATAGATGAAATCCGGATCTGAAATCGATGAAATCACGAGCGGAAATGTGTGTTGGATCAGTGCAATCAAGCTCTTGCTCTGATACCACTTGTAGGACCGGTTTTGACTCCGAAACGATTGCGAAACGAACGTATAACGTGCGGAATCCATACACGAACGCGACCTAACACACGTGATGTAATATAAACGTGATTCTATTAGAAATCTAACAGGAACAAGCACCTTGAATCACTTTCTCTCTCTAGAATCTCTCTCTAGATCTAGAGCTTTCTAAATGTCAAATGAGCAAAAGTTTTTTAAACTAAACATAACCTCCCTATTTATAGGCCTTGACTTTTATTGAGATTTCTCATTATTACAATTATGCCACCTTGCCTATTTGACTAGCTATCACTAATATAACGACTCGTTTTCTTCTGTTTCTCGCTACGGCTCGGATTGACGAAGGCTATAGACATAAATGCACTAACACTTTTTACTGCTCTAATTCAAAAAGCCAACCTAATGAGTAAAACGCCATTCAAAAACGACTAAAACACGATTAATACAAAACGCCAAAGCTTAATGATAAAACGAGTTGCAGACTTAGCAGGTAGATGGAATAAACAGTAACTGAAAGTCAATTATTAACATTTATTACAAAAAATTCCCTCCTAAACTACGCGCCAAAAACATCATTATATAAACGACGTTACCATCGCTTCCATCATCACTTCCATTGATCATACTAAAAACGTCATCTTTAACCAAAACGCCAAAATGGCAGCCATCGTTTCATGGAGATACACCCTCAGAATCAAAAGATTCGTGAAACGTTTTGACAACAGAAGAAGAGTGTTTGTTAAAACAATCAAAGCCATTTTGAACATGAAAGAAGAGGTACAAAGGGGGATCCTATCACTTGCCATCCCTTTTGATAACGAATGTGATGAAACACATAAGGTTATGAGAAGATTAACCAGAAAATTTGGACCAAGCAAAGCAAATGCAAAGATGGACCCAGTCATCACATCATGGCGTTTTAATGAAGATATAGACATGATCACCGTTATATGTGACAATAGAGCATAGGAAGACTACATGCTTGAAGACATCATGACCAAGCAGGGTCTTGGGTTCCTGGAGGAGTTACACAACGCCACATGTTTGAACACAACCATGAACATAAAATTGGCATTGATGCAGGACATGTTCAAATGGAGGCTACAAAATATTCAAGAACAAGAAGCCAATGAAAGTGAAAGTGATGAGTTAGATGAGAGATTAGAAGAAGAATCCGAAGAAGTAGACGAAGGGAGTAATGGAAACTTCTCAGACAAAGTCCCTTCTGACAAGGAGTTTTAATATTTTTTTGTTTCTTTTTGTGTAATTTTTTTCAAATAATAAAATACTATATTTCTCTCATTAGTTACAAAACGCCAAAATGCCACTAAAGCCATTAAATACACAACGCCAAATAATAAAAACTGTTTCTCCTGCATAATTTTTTTCTGTGTTTTAGCTAGTGTATTTTATCATCTTGGTCTACAAAAACGCCATTAAATATAAAATGCCAAACTTGAAAGAAGGGACGTGTTATAGAATTAACAGATAAAGCTGAACAAAACAGTAAATACAAACAGTAACTGAAACGACGGATACTTTATTAGCAGCATTTATTATAATAATATCCCGCCTAAACTACGTGCCTAAAACATCCTATAAAGAGAAACGTCTCAGCACCTTCCATTGATCACACCAAAAAACAAATGCCATGTTTCCTAAATACCATTCACTGTAAAATGCCAAAAAAGTTAAAAAAACCAAAGATGGCAAACATCGTTTCTTGGATATTCAGTATTGTTTTCCGTGAAGTTTCACTGAATGGATTGTTAGGTGAGGGGGTAACTCAATATGATTTTACTGCATGAGATGGCCAAATCTTCAAGAAAAAGAGACTGATGATAGTCATATGTCATTTTGTGTGCTTTGTTCTTGAAGAAGGTTTGGATGTGGAGAAGAGACCGATCCCAGTGTAAATTCTATTTTGGACTCCATGATGATAACTAGGATGACGAACAAATAACATCCACCCACATGACATCGATCTATGTCTCCAACATCCACAAAGCTACTTCAACAACGAACAACAATAAATCACACCATAACCAAAACGCCATATATTTGTGACAGTTCTTGTAGTTTCAAAGAAGAAAGAGACTGATGACAGTAAAGATTTGGAAGAGAAATTGGATTAGGATTTTTAATATGTTTTTTTCGGTTATATTTTTTTCTGTGGTCTGTTATCTAATTTTCCGCTAAAAAATACATTATTTCTCTAAAAAATGCTTGTAAAACGGCAAACTCCAAAACTATAATAAAATTAATTTAGACAAATATTATTAAAAACTCCAAAAAAAATTACTGAAATGTATAAAACAATGTGCAAGAGAATAGAACAATGTGCCATCTTTATCTAAACGTCATTAAAAATACAAAACCCCAAAATCTAGAAGATGGGACGTGTTACAGCCTTAAAAGATGAAGCTGAATAAACAGTAAATGAAACGACGGAAATTTTATCACTAACATTTATTATATTAAAAGCCACTCCATGGTACTTGAATTTATTTATCTTTTCAAAACGTCATAATTACCTGTCACATTGTAGGACTGCATCCTAGATGGCGGCAAAAAAAGTCATTATATAAGTGGAACATGTAAACAAAACTTAACACTCCACACATTCTCTAAACACGGCACACATTGTCTAAAACGACATAAAACTTAAAAAAAAAGGGCTTAGGTTATTGCATGGAGGTTTGAGAGGTCGGAGAGACGTTTCGTCCTAAAGTTCTCTGATAGGAGAAGGGTAAAGTTCAAGACAATCAAGGTCATACTTAGTATGGATGAAGCCGTTCAGATGGATATTCTGGCCCTTAGGATTCCAAGGGCCAACGATTGTGAACGGACTCGAATGGTAATAAGAAGATTGATGATGATATTGATGATACTAGTCTACCAACAGTTACTAGTTGGGGTTTGGATGAACAAGCAAGGACGGTTAAAGTGACTTATTGACACGGGGTGGAATATTCATTGTTGATGGACAAAATGCTGAACATAGAGAAACTACATCTTCTTGAACAACTACGTGATTTAGCACATTCGAATGATGCAAGATCCAGGGTTGTCATGATATTTAAGTATAGGTTGCAACAAAGACGAGACGAGATAATGGCGTTATACGCCAATGCACAATATGATGATGATGAATCTGAAGAAAGTGATGAACAAAGCGATGGGTACATCTCTGATGTAATCCCATACACAGAAGACTATTAGTTTGTTTTGATTTCGTCTTATTGTAATCTTTTGAATTAATAAGAACACCATGAACGCCAAAAAGTTTACCTTTATAACATATATGGAATTAATTCAACTGGTGAAATCTACAAAAACGCCAAAAAAATTGTAAAGTTTGAATTATTAAAGGTATATAATGAATTTGGTAACACCATGGATGCTAAGATATTAGAAATATTAATTAATTTTAATAATTTGGGAACGTCATAAACACCAAAATATTTACTAAGTAACACAAAAATAATTAATTCAACGAGGCAGATCTAAAAAAGACCAATAAAACGTCAGGTAGTTATTGAATCTAACGACATGCCAAAAAAATCTTAGACGCAAAAAATAAAGCAGTATTGTGACACACGCATTGGAAAAAAGAAGATAAAAAGACAAAAAAAGTCCCTCCGTCCTGATTATATCGTGCGCCATGTGTTCGGTCAGGATCCGTTCTCACCGTTTACACACTTTTAGGCGTTCTCTCCTGATCCCGTTTCTCTCTCTCTCTCTCTCTCTCTCTCTATATATATATATATATATATATATATATATAGTGAGAGAGAGAGAGAGAGGTTGGTTATTGTACAATAGGGGTTAACGTACGATCGTACGCGACTGGTTTTTCAACGTGCGACTTTATTTCTTAACATGTGATTTGTGATTAAACAAACAACATGCGAAATTGTTACAAAAACCAACATGCGATTTCTACAAAATTACCAACATGCGATTTCATCATCTTTACCAACATGCTTTTTTATAACATGCGATTTCACAATCGCGTACGCACTTACGATAAGGCCTATTGTACGTTACATTTTTTTTTTTCTCTCTCTCTCTCTATATATATATATACACACACACACTATGTAGGATTCGGTTCAAATGAAAACTACTATGAGTTGTGAGAACCGTGAGAACTTTTTGATCCAGCGCAAGTTGGGCCAAATTTTTTTTGCACACACGTAGATGAAAACGTTATAAACACATCTGTAAAAATAGTATGAAAAAATAGTCGAGGCGTTAATTTTGACTGATACAAGTTTTTTTACGCGCTTGCATAAAATTTTACAGCTGATAACTATTGTTTTTATCAGGGCGTAAAAAAATCTTAAATCAGTCAAAACTAACAACTCAACAATTTTTTTACACATGTGTTTATAAAGTTTTCCACTACGTTTGTGCAAAAAAAATTTGGCCCAACTTGCGCCGAATCAAAAAGTTCTCACGGTTCTCACAACTCATAGTGGTTCTTATATTAAAAAATATATATATATAGGGGGCCGCTAAAATGAAAACCACCCCCAGTTAATATAACCACAAGAACCACTTTCCTACCATTGATCTAGTGAGATGGATGGATGAGATTAAAATTAATAAAAAGAATATTATTTTTTTTTGTCTTATTATATTTTTAATATTTTAATGTCAAAAGTATTGTTTAGTAAATTTGCTTGTTTTGTCTTTATTGTCTTTATTGTTTTTTATTACCTTTTTTTCATTTTAAATTAATTGTTTTTTTATTAAAATCAGATTTTTTTAATTAAAAAACATTTTAAAATTTGATTTTTTTTACAAAAAAAAATAGTTTTCGTCACATCTTAGCTCGACGAAACATGTAGTATCTCGTCAAAGCATGTGTCGACGAAAGTTGGGATTTCGTCGCCCTTCATTCCGACGAAACATGGTTTTCGTCGTGTAAACAGTGTATGATGCTAAATGGTATTACTTGTTATGTTAGGGTTTATATTGATAGATGTCGGCTTACATAATGGTGATTATGTGTTAAGAATGATAGTTTAAATGGTTGAAACTTGAATATGATTCCATGATGAAACTGTTGTTGAATTGGATCGAGTATTGCAAATTGGGCCGCACAATGTCTTAAACAAATACACATGCACACTTGGGCCACACACTGACAATAGATTAATCCATTTGGGCCTATTATATAAGCGGGCCAGATACAACTGGGCTTGCATCAGTTTGGGTTGGGTTTGGCCGCACAGATCATGGCTGCCCGCGGACGTGTTGGGCTTTTAACTATGGGCCGCACGTGCCTGGGTCCACTCGGGATGGGCTTCAATCGTAACAGAACACACACCCTTAGATGAGTGATGTTGATTATGGTGATATGATAATGATAGGTGATCAAGTAAACAAACTGGTGTGAGATTCAAACACCCACTCTGTGATGATATGATGTATGGTATCGACTGTTGAACTGCATGACTAACTATTACACTTGCATAACATTATGTGTGGATTCCATGTGTAATATGTACAAGGAATGTATGATTAAGTGCTATAAAACTGACTGTTGCTGGTCGACATAAGATGAGGAGTCAGAGAGAAATCTGATGAGTTAATAAAGAAAGTGGTCGATCATGAGTCTGAGTTAATAAAGAAAGTGCATATGTCTGTTGACTTCGTCTTATATCTTGTATCGAGTCATGTAATAGAATAGATAGACCAAGACACGTTGTACGAAAGAAACGGGAACAGGTCTGAACCAGCCGGTTCATGCGACCTGGCCAGTTCGTACGAACTGACCAGTTCGTGCAACCTGGGTTGTGCTGGTTCGTGCGACCTGGCGTTCCTATATATAGTGGGTCTTGGGTCTTCATTTGTAACTTTCTGATTCCGGTAGCGAAGCTCTGCCGAGGTGTCGCCAGCTCGTGTAACTGTGTCAAATCAATACAATCGACAGTTAAAGTGATTCTAAGTGTGAATCTAGCTGATATAACATCAATACGTCTGATTCCGCCTTCCGTATTGATCGAGAACTCTTCTGATCGAATCGTTTGATCGATTCCCCGATCCTACACGTTACCTATTCCAAAGCGTCAGGATGGTGCGGAGGTGAGCGCCATTTCGGTTATGAAAGCCCAGAAGTGTCTACGGAAGGATTACTCTGCTATGTTAGCAACTTTTACTAATGTTTCGATTAAGGAAAAGAGGATCGAGGATCCACCAACTGCCCGTGATTTCTCACGATGTTCTGCCCGTAGAATTTGCCGGTCAATTTCCACAATTGTAGAGAAGAACCTCAGTTGATCTCACACCAGATAGAACCCTGACTACTCGTACTTCATTACCGCCTTGCACCGGGAGGGTTGCAAGGATTGTCTACTCAACCACAGGAACTGTTGGACAGGAGTTTGTAGGACCTAGTTTTCGCTTTGGGGAGCCCTAATTATATCTATGAAGATAAGCCTTTTCGTATGTGTACGGATTATCGAGAACTCAGCAAGGTGACAATCAGTGGCGGATCCAGGAATGTTTTCCAGCAGGTTCCTTTTGATAGATTCTCACTATTTTTTTCTAAATCATACAAGGTTTCCACTAATTTTTTTTTATTTTTCCAAACTTAGGGGGTTCCCGGGAACCCCCAAAACACCCCTGGATCCGCCCCTGGTGACAATCAAGAACCGTTCGCTTCGACCATGTAGTAACACCCTGTTGACTAGAGCGAGGGACAAGCTTCCATTTGAGGGTTGATTAACGAACAAGCTATTATCAGATGGAAGTCCAAGGGGAGAATGTTCCTAGAACAGCATACCGAACGCAATAAGGCCAGTGCGATTTGGTACACCATAACCATTGAGTTGATCAGCACACCATCAGCTTTATGGATCACATGAATCGACCGTGTTTATTGATGACGTTTTGAATCATTACCAGAAGAAAGGAACAACATGGACGGCATATGTATCCTATATTAGAGCTCCTAAGGGAGTAGCCACTCCGCGCGAAGTCTTGTTAAACGTAACTTCTGGATTTGAGAGGTACCTTTTCGGTCATATAATCAACGAAGTGGGAATACACGTGGACCTTGCTAAGACCCGTTTTGGGTAGAAACTGATCGACATCAAAGATTCTTGCGAGGATACAACAATTTCTTGGTTTCGCTAGATGCTATCACAGATTCATCACAGGATTTTCGAAGATCGCGCAACCTTAATCTCTTTAGCACAGCAGGGTGCTGTGTTCGTGGAAGACAAAACAGGAGGACGTCTTTTCAGCTTTCAAATTCCAACTCTGCAATGAACTGAGCATCGTCTTTACCCGAGGGTGCGGGTGATCTAGTGATATACCTTAGGGGTTCGAATCAGAGTCCCAGTTACACACCGATGCAACACGAGAAAGTGATGGCTCATGTAGTGGATTTACAAGAGGAGTTGTACGAGTCACAACCTGCGGTGGATACCATGGTCTTTGGATTTGAGTTGGAGGCATTACTTGGACGGTACCAAATGCCCTACTTAGACCGATCACAAGGGCCTCCCGAGTGCCGTTGTATCGGAAGAGCTAAATCAGTTAAGGGCATCGCCGGATGGAACTTTTGGATGATTACGACTGTGAAACTTGAATGTGCACGAGCTTTACGGCTCACTATCGACTCTAACCTACCTGATCAGACTCGCTCTGTTCAAACTGGAGAACCGCGGGAAGAGGATTTCCAAGTTGAACCCATGCGGGGCATGGAGAACCAACCTTTGGCAGGTCGGATGATATCCGCTACTTCATGGAACGAATATGGATACCACTGTACCGCAATCCAAGGGAACTTGTGTTGAGCGAAGCACACCAGCCTCGACATTCTAGTCATCTGGATTTTTATGGCGTATATTAGGATATAAGGATCTGGTACTGGCGACTGGGCTTGAAGGCCTACATAGCAAAGCATGTGAACGACGTTTGGCTTGTGCGAAAGCCAAGGTGGAACATCAGAAACCTTCTGGTTTGTGTCAATAATCAGAAACACCAATTGGGAGGATTGGAACAGACTGCCACGGATTATTTAACTGGTCTACCTAGAACTCAGAACGGAAACAGCATCACCTGGGCAATCGTGGATTGTCTCACGTAACTAGCACGCTTTATTGCGATCAAGGAAACTAACGAATCATCACAGCTTGTGAATATTCCTCTGAGAAAGGCGGCTTATGGGCACGAGGTGCCAACCCTTGTTACCTCCGATTTTGATATATACCTGATTTATGATAGGCATTACACAACACCCTTGACTCACGTCTAAACGAACCATCCTGACACTTGGAGACATGCTGCGGGCATGTGCATGATTGACTTAGTAACATTGGAAGGACACCTTCCTCTGGTTGAATTTATTGCAACAACTACCATTCTAGTATTCAGACAGCTCTTTTTGAGACATTGCATGGACAGTAACGCTAATCTCCTTGTTGGACTAAGGTGGGTGACAACCTAATTACAGATCCAGGACTTGTACTCGAAACTCTTGGGAAGATTGATTAGATCGGAAATCGTTTGGCGGCAACACGTGACTGTCAGAAAAGCTGATAAGCTTAGGAAGCACTGGGAGTTCGCTGTAGGCGAACGTGTCATAATCGAAGGTCTCACCCAGGGAGGGTGCGGTACACTATAGAAAACGTGACAAGCTTAGTCTTTGATGTGTTGGGACATTCGGATTTCTGGAACGAATCAGTGACATGGCTCACAAACTTGAGTTAATTGACGAATTGGGTAGCGATCGCGATGATATTTATACCTCGAATCTAAGGCAACGTTTGTCTGATGAAACACTTGTGATACCCTTACTAGCGCCTAAGGTTAACATCAAGTTGCAGTTGTCGAGGAACCTATTGGAATCATGAACCAGGAACTCAAGGTACGTTAACCTATTCGAATTCCAATCGTGAGAGTTCGTTGGAACTCAAAACGTGGACCGGAGTTCACATGGATACGCAATGATCGGAGTAGGCTCTAGTATCCTTAGTTGTTCAAGCGGTTGTATTAACTTATGATACCATTGGTGAATTTCAGGACAAAATTCCCTTTCAAGTTGGGGATGATGTGGCACCCGCAGAAAATCCACAGTCATCCTGAGTTAACATCTTGTCGTTTTGGATTACTTGTCAAATTTCGGGACGAAATTTCTTTCAAGTTAGGGATGATGTGACAACCCGTAATTTCTAGAATCCTTTTGTTGCCTTTACTCTTAGTCTTACCTTGTGCGTTATTTGGATTTCGTATAATTGATTGTACTAGTTTATTTGTGCAAGTTGTGATTGAGTAGATTGTACGTACTATGTTGGTGTGGGCCACACAAACTCCTGGATCGCACACCCGACCTCAACCCACGATCGCACATCTTGTGCCATTCTACTCGGCCCAAACACACACCTCATAAACAAACCCAACCGGCCCAAAGCCCAACCCTCATGCTATGCACATACAAGAGGGTAGGTACTAGTATTTTGTGATTTTTGGGGAAACCTTATACTCTCTTCCAAGCACGCATTGGTCGACGGCAGCCCCTGGTGTCCGATAAGCCTTCTTCTCCGATTCCTTTTCTTCACCTTCGCATACCACTACGATGCTTGGTTAGTATCTATATTTGTCTTGATTGTTGTGATTGTTCTTGATTATATGTGGTGTAATATTGATGTTAGAATTATGTAAGATGCTTGATTATGATCTAGAAATTATGTATGTGATGGTGCATGACAAAATTGATGAATGATTAAAATAGATTCGGTGATGTGATTTTGTTAACAATGTATTGGCTTGACTATGATTCTAGGGTTTTATGTGACTTATATGAAAGTTTAATGAGAGCTTTGCAAACTGATTGTTGATGCAGATGTTTTTGTTCACATAATAAACACATAATCAACAGGAGCATGTTCAACAATAGATTATCTGGGTTAAACGCTAGGGTTTATGGATACATGATCAACTGGGTAATGCAGCGATGAAGTGTTAGCTTCTGGTGACTGATGTTCGACGAAACACATGGTTTTCATCACATCTTAACTCGACGAAACTTGTAGTATCTCGTCAAAGCATGTGTCGACGAAAGGAGGGATTTCGTCGCCCTTCATTCCGACGAAACATGGTTTTCGTTGTGTAAAAAGTGTATGATGCTAAATGGTATTACTTGTTATGTTAGGGTTTATATTGATAGGTGTCGGCTTACATAATGGTGATTATGTGTTAAGAATGATAGTTTAAATGGTTGAAACTTGAATATGATTCCATGATGAAACTGTTGATGAATTGGATCGAGTATTGCAAAATTGGGCCGCACAATGTCTTAAACAAATACGCATGCACACTTGGGCCACACACTGACAATAGATTAATCCATCTAGGCCTGTTATGTAAGTGGGCCACATACAACTGGGCTTGCATCAGTTTGGGTTGCGTTTGGCCGCACAGATCATGGCTGCCCGCGGACGTGTTGGGCTTTTAACTGTGGGCCGCACGTGTCTGGGTCCACTCGGGATGGGCTTTAATCGTAATAGAACACACACACATAGATGAGTGATGTTGATTACGGTGATATGATAATGATAGGTGATCAAGTAAACAAACTGGTGTGAGATTCAAACACCCACTCTGTGATGATATGATGTATGGTATCGACTGTTGAACTGCATGACTAACTATTACACTTGCATAACATTATGTGTGGATTCCATGTGTAATATGTATAAGGAATGTATGATTAAGTGCTATAAAACTGACTGTTACTGGAAATGATATTAGGATTTGTTGACCAACTGTGAATAACGTAACTAGTCATACCGAGCAAACCATGGTGAGTTCACTGCTCTTTTTCCAAGCATGCGTCCCGAGTTGGGACATCTGGTAAACGTTCCGGGGAGGAATGTCGGGTAATGGGTTTGACTGGAATGTTAAACCTGGGTTGTTGGTTAATACACGTCTGTATCTATCATTCAAGTCCCTTCTACCGATTGTTGCTTGTAGGGCAACGGGGTATTAGTTAGTAGCGCTACTTAGGTTTGGCACCCTCACACCGCACCGATGAGGTTGGGAGTGAACTAATGACCCCCATCTTGACCAATGCTTTGATAGAGGCATTGGGGTTTAGGGCAAATAATTTGGAGCCATCGGCGGTAAGCGTGTGATAAACAACAATGAATCTGTGAAGCGTTTTAATCTGGTAACTGGTATCTAAACACGTTAACAAACTTTGAACTCACCAGCGTCGTCTGACACACTTGTCTGCATGCTTGCAGGTCTATAGGTTTATATCTTTGGGACTTGCTGTCTGGGATGCTGGAGTGGTCATGGGTCGAGATATGGGATCGCAACACAAGCTCAATGGTTTATGTACACACGGTTTGTGAAACACTTAACAAATGAGTTATTCTTCCGCTATATACAATGAATGATATGTAACATTTGTAACACTTTATGTTATTGAATGAAAGTTTTATTTAAAAATATTTAAGAGTTCAATGTGATTGGTGGCTTGGATCCTGGTATGTCACACGCCTCGCGGGGGTTTCCGCATGTGGTATTTTGCGGGTGTGACAACCGCCACCACCGCCTTCGACACATAGCCGCCCCTAACCCACCACAACAACCACCCCTTCACCCATCCCTTCACCCATCTTTCACCGCCACCACCGCCTCCGAAAAACGTCGAAACCTCCAAATTCGGCACCACCTCTACCCACCACCCACCACCGGTTGTACTACCGGCACCGCCTCTGCCCACCACCCACCACCTGGTTTGCCCATTGTGGCTTCTGTTCACCGCCGCCGTGAGTGGCGTCGTTTTTGCCGGAGAAACATGGTGATGAACGAGTGAGAGAGAGAGAGAGAGAGAGAGAGAGAGAGAAAGAGAGAGAGAGAGAGAGAGAGAGAAACCGGTGGTGAGTTCATCAACTCCGGGGTGGGTGATGTCGACGTCGACTTATCGAGGGTCGGCGGCAAGTTCATCAACTCCGGGAGTGTGGGTGGCAGGTTGGCCTGTTTCATATAAGGGGTTTGAGAGATGGTGGTGAATGATTTGAGAGAGAGAGAGAGAGAGAGAGAGAGAGAGAGAGTGCAGAAATGAGAGATTCAATTTTTGGGGGAAGGGGTTGATTTGAATGAATAAGTCTGGTGAATGAGACTTTAAATGAGACAGAGACAAGAGACAGATAGAGAAGATTTGACATTTTGGGTTAAATTACCAAAATAACCTTTTGGGTTTAAAATAATAGTGTATAAATGGCATAATCTTATTGGTGGAGAGTGGTTCTCGCGGTTCTCACAACTGGGGATGGTTTTCATTTTATCGGCTCCTTATATATATAGGGAGAAGATCATGCGAGAACCACCTCTTATTGTGAGAACCGCGAGAACCAATGTGAACACACAAAAAATGCCTAAAATAGCTAAAAATCACACAAATTTTTTTTTTTTGAATTTTTTAATATTTTTTTATAAAAAATCGCTACTTTTCGAAGCCAAAAAAAAAATTTCTTTAAATTTTTTTAAAATTTTTTTTTTGTGGCTTCTAAAAGTAGCGATTGTAACATAAAAAATATTAAAAAATTCAAAAAAAAGTTTTTAGATTTTTTTTTGATTTTTTTAGATTTTTTTTAGATTTTTTTAGGTTTTTTGGGGGTTTAGTTTTTAGCATTTTAGCTTGGGGGGGGGGGGGTGGGGGGTGGGGGAGGGGGGTTTAGGTTTTTTTTTTGGGGGGGGGGTGGGGTTAGGTTTTTTTAGCATTTAGCTTGGGGGGGAGGTTTAGGTGTTTTTTGGAGGGGGGGGGGTTAGGTTTTTTTTTTTTTTTTTTTGGGGGGGGGTTTAGGTTTTGGGGGGGGGGGGTGGGGTTAGGTTTTTTTTAGGTTTTTTAGCTATTTTAGGTTGTGTTCACATTGGTTCTCAAGGTTCTCACAATAAGGGTGGTTCTCGCATGAGCCTCTCCCTATATATATATATATATATATATATATATATATAGGGAGAGGGATAGAGACCGGTTATTGTACAATATGCTTTATCATACGAGGTGTACGAGATTGCCTTACAACATGTGATTTCCCATTTCTTCATTTTTTTGGTACATGCGATTTTACCTTCTTTTGTACATGTGATTTCCCCTATTTTAATGTACATGCGATTTAACTATTTTACTTTACATGCGATTTAATTTTTTTAAAACATAACGTGTGATTTGCCATCTCGTACGCGTCATATGTTAAGGCATATTGTACGATATACTTTTTCTGTGAGAACCGTAGGAAACAATATTAGCCATTGATCAAGTTGGCTTTGATTGATGAGATTAAAAGCCAATAAAACAATGTAATTATTGTGTTTTAATTAACAACATGTAACACCCCAAAAACGTTAACTAGGCATAAGTTGTAACACCCCAAAAATGTTTAGTATTATGATAAGTGCAAATAAATAAAGAATTTAACTTAGTTAATGAAATATGGCAACATGGTAATTAGTTTATGGGGGAAAACCTAATTTAAACACTCTTTCAAAATGGAAGGGTGCAATATGTAATTAGTAAACTAGAAGGGTTTTAATTAATAAACAAAAAATTAAAAACACGCACATCTAGGTTTGGTCGATTGATCAGGAAGAGCAGGAAAGGGGAGGTGAAACCCTAACCTCAAGAACTCAAGAATTGAAGTGAAATTCATAGGGAAATTCAGTGCATGAGTCTATAAATTCGAATGGCAAACCCTAATTTCCGAAGTGGTAAGTTAAATTTTCTAAAATTATGATTTGTGAATGAGGGGTTCAACCCAAACTCGATTTCTTGTATCAAATGTGGGAATTTTGAGTTAGAATTGCTTTCTAGAACAAGAATCATGATTGATTTTGGGTTGTATGGAAGATTGTAGTGAAAACCCACTTTGTGAAATTGTGTTATGATTAGGAAGATTATTAGGGATTATGATTGTATGTAATCTTGATATGTGATCCTGCTTGTAATACTTGAATGCTAGATAATTTGATGTAGAATAAAGGAATTACAAGAACTAGATTGATTATTGATGACATATAGGATGAATTAGCAAAGTCATGCTTTAAATGCTTGTACATTATGCTTTATTAATGTAACGCACACTAGGTGTTTGATGAAATGCTTGAAAGAATAATTATGTGTAATTTGGAATATAAAGGAATGAAATTTGGGTACTAAACGAATGAATGAATGTGTTGATATAGGCGTGAAGGAAGAAGGTTCAAATACTAAGAAATCGGAAGGTTCAAAAGACCGAGGTATGTTCCGTTGCATACAAAGCCTTATTTAAATTTTGTTTATATTATGAAAAACAACCCTTGTTACAATGATTATGGTGATTAGTAAGTAGATAACAAATCCCTTGCGGATTTGGTTATGCTAACGAAGGTTATATTAAGCTACGCAAGTCGACCGGTTCGAGTCGAACCATGTCGAGTAAGAATATGGTACCATCCGTTTAGAACGGGTGGTCATGAATGCAATAAAGAATGTATGAAGTTCAATCCGTTATACGGATAGAACGAAAGATTTATGTTGTAAGCTATTAACCTGATGTTACCGGGTCGTAAGAGATATGCTTGAATCTCATTATGAGAGTATATGCTATACCCATTTAATGGGGTAACCGAATGCGTAAGAGTAATGAAAGTAGATAAAGGAATGCAATTAAAAAGGTTGGTGTTGTAAGTGAAATAAGTATTATGACTTACTTTCTAAAGCTTGTTGTTAAATGTAGGTAAATCCTCGACTTAGGCGACTCGGCTAATTGGAGCGAGCACGTGATCAAAATATGTCTTACCAAGTGCTTCCGCTAGTTTATGTTAATGTTTTGGGTCAAAATACTTTTTGTAAAATTTGTTGGTAGACACACCTTTTAGTATTTGATGTTTTGGTTTTAGTAGTATCTTGTAGAATGGTATTGTCTTGATTATGGTTAAAACAGGGGTATATTCGTTTTACGAACGGGTCATGCCCAAATTTTGTAAAATTATGTATTAAAGTTGTTAGTTTGAAGTCTTTAAATCACTCTTGTAAGTTATTTTATAAAGACGAAAAAGCGGTCCTTTCAAGTTGGTATCAGAGCCTAGGTTTGAGGGATTCGAGCAAGAGTAATAGTGCTTGAACTCAAACCGATGGCTCGTGCAAAAGTGTGCTCGCTCCGAGATCGCCAATGAGGTAAATTTTTAAATATTTGTGTAATATGAGTATGTGTAGTGTGATACGGTATAAGTTTTAAGATTAAGTATGCTAAGAAGTGATAAAACGGGTATAATGAGAAGTCCCTGGACCCGTGTAGCTGAAAACGGATCTGGAAAATGGTCGGAACAGTCAAAATAAAGTTGAACAGCGTTTTTACAAAGGAGGGGCCGTCGCCGACGGGCTGTGATGCCGTCGCCGACGCCCCATACTTGCCCATGGCCTATTTTCCTGTCTACGGACTTTTGTGGGCGACACACGTTTACAAAGCCCGTCGCCGACGGGGTGTAAAGCCGTCGCGGACGGCCAGCGGAAATCAAATCCGCTGAAACTTTGTTTTGTTTTGTTTTCGTATTTTGAGTTTCTAAATTGTTTAAAAGCTTAATGAATGTTCGTGTAAGATCTATATAAGGCCTAGTACGATATATGTGACCACGATTAGTGGATAAGATAGACGGAATTATGAAAATTTGAAAGTAATGTGTCGAATGACACAAAAGAATGATGAAAGCTGAAAAAGCGAGTATAGTTTAAAATATAAGAATGCGAACGAAGTAATTATGGACTAATGAACTAGGATGTATTGAAGCTTGTGAATTATGATTTAAGTTCCCATACTTCTCAGAAATGCCCGTTTTATGTTCCTGTCAAGTTATAAGAAGATATAATAAGTTATGTAAAGTTATGTAGATCGTCGGCGATAAAGTAAAATTTATAAAAGTCGAATGTAACGTATGGAATGGCACGAAATGAATGACGAATGTATAAAGTGGAGTTGGAATTCGTATGAAAATTCGGATGAATGTATGCTTTGATAGAATTATGCAGTAGAGGCTTGTACCTTGTACATGAATGGTGTGATGCTTATGTGTATTTAATGATTTGCTTTAGTATGATTAAGAGGCGAATATGTGCTAAATGTGAATCATACGAGCTAATTAGTAAAGGATATGTTGAAATTATGTTATATAGTTGTTTCGAATGAAATTTGCTAATTGTAGAATCATGGAGCATTAGCATGTCAAAATACGTGTATGTGAATGTATATGTGTATTGTTTAGAGGATCACGTAAATCGTACATGTCGTACAATACGAGTATGAGATACGCAGGATATTATTATTACGACTTACCATATTTAGATGAATACATGTTCAAAGGTTTGAAGTGTGTATCCAAGACAGTTGACTTTCTGAAGGTCAACAGTATAGGAATATCATGAGATGGCCATTACACACAATTGTTTAAGTAAAGAGTTAATGTGTTACGTACTAGATGAATTACGTGTTATGATGGATGATAGTTTAGTTGTATGGATTTGAAATGAGATAACTATTAATGAACGTTTCTGTCACACCCTGCTAGTAGCGGAAGCGTATTGTGTGTGACGTAAGAAAGGTAATCGTTGCATCCAAATGTATTAACAACATGAACCAACAACGATGCCATAGATATATAGTTTTCAACAAAAGATTACAAGTTTTCAACAACGTTTGACATAGCATAGTTCTAAGTTATTTACACATAACAAGAGATGACATAAAACATAGTGAGGTTTTGTCCCCTATATACCCATACGAAGTCGGGATATAAAAGACAAACCCTCCAAAAGTGGCCATCGTTGTCATTTGTTTTCCCGAATCCCATAGTGAATCACCGGTTCAAGACCTGTTTCCTGAAATACATGTAGTTTTAAAAAGTCAACAAAAAGTTGAGCGAGTTCATGTAGTATTTGTTATCATGTGAAATCTCATAAATGTTATCTTGTAATCATGGTATGTTCTGATTCATTCATGGAGTCTGTTAAGGATCTATCAGTGGGTAGCGAGCCCCCTGACATAATGTACCATAAGTAAATAACCAAACCGAGAACACTTTGTCATCATTTGGGATCACAAAAGCACTCCAGGGTATACCAACCAGGAGTGGGGCGTGCCTCAAGCCCAATAGATCTACACCTTTTGCACCTTGGTCACTATGTGATTAATGGTTATTAATGTTATCATCCTACTTATGCACATTGATCATGTTATCTTCTACTCCGTAACTAACATACCAATAGTTTTAGCATGTATTTCCCCTCGATGTTTTTGAAAACAAAACATTGAAATCAGTGAAAGGAGGGACATGAACTCACAAATTTGCGTTCCGTGTAATACGATATCGAAGTGAGCGTCCGTACGTGTCAGTAACCTACATTTGTACTAATCTCGTTAGGCACTAGGTCTTTCGGACCTCGTACAAGTTGTTCATCTTGAATTCTTTATTATGTTCTTGTTTGTCATCTTTGGAACAACTTTGTATTTTAGAGCGTTGATAGTTTACTCGCTCGATTGTTATGTGTATTCATGTATTCTATACGTATTGAATTATATGCGAACGACTTCGTTCTTCACACGTCCTCGTGCAGTGCACGCATGTCATTGAGCCTTTGCTCATGTCATTGGGCCGAGCCCATGTCATTGGGCCGAGCCCATGTCATCTATGTTATCGTATCCAACCATGTTTTAATGTTATTGGGCCGAGCCCATGTCATTGGGCCGAGCCCATGTTATCTATGTTATTGGGCCTAACCCATGTTTTATTGTTATTGGGCCGAGCCCATGTTATATAGCCATTGGGCCCTAGCCCATGTATTAAGGAATTTGGGCCTAGCCCATTACTAACTTTGATAGGCCCAATTCTCACTTTATGAGTCCATTAACATAATCTTGCAATTTTTACCAAAATGTTACCAAGTAGCAAACTTTAAATAAGTTCATTTTTCTATGAAAAATACATGGTAAATTTAATAGTTTTCGACTTTCCGGATTCTTGTTATAGGTCACTTACATATGTGCTCGTTTAAACGTCCAAAATATGTTATTTTAGGCTCGACTTTGTAGTAACTTGTTTACGGTGTCGATGCGCCCAAATTTTGGTCATCAAGTGTTATGTATTTCCATTTCGGCCATTTTATATAATTGTCCGATTTTACTAGCATTTCTTGGACCATGTAGGAACATGTTTGTGTATTTATTTTGATCACCCTATAGATATCTATTACATACACATACATAGCACACATTGCAAGCACTTAGCAAGTTTCCGAAAATATATAATTTTTCTTACCAAAAATTATATTTACACATTGTTATATTTTTACCCATTTATTTTTGTAAAAATATAAGTTTAAATTCATAAGAACTTCTTGAATATCTAAACCTTAAATATTCCCATCAAAGTTTCCATGATGACGTTTATGACCACTAATCGCGTTTAACATTGTTAATCACCCTTTGATCCCATTTTTAATCGCGATTAGATTTTTAGAAAAATTCGCCATAGTTTCCCCTAAACTATGACGTTTCCCACGTTTTCAAAACGCGTTTAAACCATGTTTAAACCCATAATCATAATCAATTTCCAAATCAAGTTTCATTACACCAACTTTGCATGCATGATTCATGCTTTTTTTTTTCCCTTCTTTATTTCCATGAACTTTTATAAGTATATTTTTAACAACTTGGTTAAAAATAATGAAATCTTCACATATTTAGTAGGACCTTAAAGACACCATTTTCATTATATTTTCTAATTAAATCTCCTCTTTAAACCACTTTTTCTAGTAAACTTTTAGGATTATCATAATAAGAATCATGGTGGTTATTCTTTATAAAAGTCACTTATGTGTAATAAATCATTTTAAAGTTGTAGTAAAGTTCATGGAACAAGAGGTTGATGATCTTGTTTAGATTTAAACATTACCATGTTTAAATCATCATTTATTTTATTAATCATAAAAAGATCACCCATTTAAAACAACTTACTTTAACATAATCAACATAAATTATGCTAACTAGCTATCACAAATCAAATAAATCAACACATAATATAGTTATATTTAGTGTTTATTAGCTTTGTGTTTAGGGTTTTTGATTATGTTAAGCTTTAAATTCAAGATAATCAACTTGTACAATAATAATCTACTAATAATATGGAGCTAAAAAATGATGGTTAGAGATCTTACAAAATTGCACTAGTTAGACAAGAAAATAAGAAGAAATTAAGCTCCAAAAATGCTCCAAATAATGCTCCAAGCTTATCCCATGTATAAGTGATCTTGAAATGGCTAAGTGTAGTGTAAAATGGGAAATTTAATGGAACTTGAAGGTGGGTTTATGGTTACCCTATGGCTGCCGTGAATATGGAAGAACAAGAGAGAAGTTTTGGTTTCAAAAGTTGTTAAAGGAATGATGGTTTCAAGTATGGTATGTATTTTCAATATTTCAACAACCCCCACAACTTGTGCCATGCTTCATATCTTTCAATTTTCAACAAGATCAAGGGGTGGGGTCCTTGATTTACGTAAATAACATGGGGGGAGATGTTTATTTATTTATTTATTTTTTATAAAAGTTACTAATTGTAAGATATTTTGGTCATTAGGAGGTGTAGGGTGATTAGTATTTTAAGTACATCATTAGTGGGGTAATTAGGGATTCGGAACCAATATTATTATTAACTAGTTCACTAGACTAGTTAAAATAGTGTTTAACTAGTTTAAACGGTTCCCGGTTAAGCGCCGGTTCACCTACGATGCTTTTATGTCGTACCGACAAGGATTTTCCGCAAGTTGTTTTCTTGTATCCGTAGGTTGTATGAAGTGATTCCGAGTCCCAAATTTAGCTTAACTAGCTCGCTAGATTCTTCGTTTGTTTCGTGACCAAAAATATCGCCTATTAGTTCGTCGAGTCGCTAACGGACTAGTTTAGTGCATAGTGATGTAACGCCAGAAACTTGTGATTATGAACATTCCGCTGATATCATCTTATTGTTTTAGTATGTTTTTCATCAATTGACATTATTCCGAAGTCCCGGAAATGCTTTGTTATAGGTTCGGACGCGTTAAAAATGCTATATTTTAAGCCAAAACGGGCATTTTTGAGATTTGGGCGTTATACCGGAAAGTCTTGTATCTTTGCAAGATATGTTTTCGTATTAGAGTTTTCTTATAATAATGGACTCAATTATGTTATCCGTGTGTCGTTTTTCAGTGTTTCGTTCTCTTTTCACGGTTTTGCTGGCATGAATAGTGTAATCGTGAATAGTGCGCACAACACTTTTTACCAACACTTTTAGGACCTTGTTTGCTTGGTTTCGCAATATGGAGAAAACCAACATATGTTTTAACTTTGTTTTCTTGTCCTAACACTGTTATCCAGTATACGACACGGTTACGAAATTAAATTACGCTCAATGCATGAGATTTAGAAATATAAATAGTGATTAGATTGTACGGAATTACCAGTTATTTGCCAGTTGTTACATTCTCCCCCTGTTAAAAAGAATTTCGTCCCGAAATTCAAGTTGAGCCATCCTTTGTAGGAGTCTTCTTAAACAAGTGGGGATATTTTGCTTTAATCTGATCTTCATGTTCCCATGTGTACTCGGGTCCGTGACGTGAATTCCAGCGGACCTTGACTAGTTCGATATTACTTCTCCTTGTCTTGTGGACCTTCCGGTCCATAACCTCAGCGGGTTCTTCGGTAAACTGGAGCGTGTTGTCTACATGAATCTCATCCGCTGGAATGATAACTGTATCAACAGTCGGACTTTTCTTGAGGTTCGACACATGAAATGTGTCGTGTACGTTACTGAGTTCCTCTGGCAGTTTCAACTTGTACGCAACGGTACCGATCTTCTCCGGGATCTCAAATGGCCCAATGTATCTCGGATTTAGTTTTCCGCGTTTCCCGAATCTAGCTACGCCTTTCCAAGGTGAGACTTTCAGTAAGACTTTGTCTCCGACCTCGAAGGATAATGGTTTACGTCTTCTGTCCGCGTAGCTCTTTTGACTGTCACGAGCCGCTTTGATACGGTCTCGTATCTTTGCTATCTAGTCAGTGGTCTCTTGGACTAGTTCAGGGCCAACGAGTTGTTTGTCTCCGACTTCCGCCCAACACAGCGGTGATCGGCATTTCCGTCCGTATAGTGCTTCGAATGGGGCGCCTTTAATACTTGTGTGATAACTGTTATTATATGAGAACTCTACCAGCGGTAAATGTTCATCCCAGTTTCCGCCCAAATCCATCACACAGGCGCGAAGCATGTCTTCCAACGTTTGGATGGTTCGTTCGCTTTGTCCATCGGTTTGCGGATGAAATGTTGTGCTCAGATCCAGACGAGATCCAAGCGATTCTTGAAATGATTGCCATATTCTTGACACAAAGCGACCATCGCGATCTGATATTATTATAATAGGCACTCCATGACGTGCTATTATCTCTTTAAGGTAAAGCTCAGCTAACTTCTCTGTACTGTCTTTCTCACGAATTGGCAAGAAGTGAGCTGACTTGGTTAATCGATCGACGATAACCCAAATCATGTCATGACCTCGAGAGGTCCGTGGGAGTCCTATAATGAAATCCATTGATGTTTGTTCCCATTTCCAAACGGGAATCTCGGGTTGTTGTAATAGTCCAGATGGCTTTTGATACTCGACCTTGACCTTTGCACAAGTTAGGCATTTCCCAACGTAGGTCGCAATATCTCCTTTGAGATTAGGCCAACAGTAATACTCCTTTACATCCTGATACGTCTTATCAGGTCTGGAATGTATTGAATATTTTGACTTATGTGCTTCATCCAACACTAAGTCTCGCAATCCGCCAAAGTAAGGAATCGAGATTCTTCCCATGAAGTACCTTGTGCCATTTTTGTTCTCTTCCATTTGTTTCTCTAATCCTCGCAAGGATTCTGCTTAGATGTTCTCTGGCTTCAGAGCCTCTAGTTGTGCATCGTGCACACGAGTAGTGAAGTTCCTCTGAATGGTTAACTCTAAAGCTCGTACTCGTAAGGTTTTGACTCGCTCTTTCCGGCTCAAAGCATCTGCCACAACATTTGCTTTGCCCGGATGGTACTTGATATCTCAGTCATAGTCATTCAACAACTCCACCCAACGGCGTTGGCGTATGTTTAATTCCTTTTGATTAAATATATGTTGAAGACTCTTGTGATCGGTGAATATGGCACAATTAGTACCATAAAGATAATAACGCCAAATCTTTATAGCGAATACAACCGCGCCTAATTCCAGGTCATGAGTGGTATAGTTCTCTCCATGAACTCTTAACTGTCGCGACGCGTACACGATGACTTTTTCACGTTGCATTAACAAGCAGCCCAAGACTTGACGCGTTGCATCACAGTACACCACGAAGTCATCGTTACCGTCAGGGAGTGATAAGACTGGCGCTTGGCATAGTTTATCTTTAAGTAATTGGAATGTCGTTTCTTGTTTTTCACCCCAATCGAACTTTCTATCCTTTTGAGTGAGCGAGGTTAGCGGTTGAGCAATTTTAGAGAAATTCTCAATGAATCTACGATAGTATCCCGCTAAGCCTAGAAATTTTCTTACTTCCGTTGGGGTCTTGGGAGCGGTTCAGTTCTTTATGGCTTCTGTCTTAGCTGTGCCCACATGTATTCCATTCTCATTCACAACGTGACCGAGAAATTGGACTTCGCGAATCCAAAATTCGCATTTAGAGAACTTGGCATACCATTGTTCTTTCTTAAGCAACTCCAGAATAGTTCTCAAGTGTTGTTCGTGTTCTGCCTCAGTCCGTGAGTATATCAAAATGACATCAATGAATACAATCACGAACTAGTCGAGATATGGCTCACATACTCGGTTCATCAAATCCATGAACACGGCGGGAGCGTTTGTTAAGCCGAATGGCATAACAAGGAACTCGTAATGCCCTAGCGAGTCCTAAACGTCGTCTTAGGAATGCTTTCTTCTTGAATCTCAGCTGATGATATCCAGATCTTAGATCAATCTTGGAATAAAAATTGGAACCTTGTAACTGATTGAACAAGTCGTCGATCTTCGGTAAAGGATACCGATTTTTGATTGTTAACTTGTTTAGTCCTCTGTAATCGATGCATATCCGTACGGTTCCATCCTTCTTCTTGGCAAATAATACCGGATCTCCCCAAGGCGAGAAACTCGGTCTAATGAATCCCTTGTCAAGAAGTTCCTGAAGCTAAGTAGATAACTCATGCATCTCTGAGGGTGCGAGTCTATATGAAGCTTTCGCCACCGATGCAGTTCCTGGCACAAGATCGATACTGAATTCGACTTGTCGCTGCGGAGGTAGTCCCGGCAAGTCTTCTGGAAAGACTTCAGGGTATTCCCTTACCACAGGGATATCCTCCCCCTTGCACTACTCATCCTTCTTGTCGACCACATGGACAAGAAAGGCGATGCATCCTGTTCTCAGACTCTTCTGAGCCTTCATACAGTTGTTGGTCAGCAGCCGTGTGTCGTGTTTCTCTCTGTGCACCAAAAGATGTTCTCTTGTCGGACAGGGGGAAAAAGAATAATAGTTTTCGCAGCACAACTACTTCTGCTCGGTTGTCGGCCAACCAGTCTATGCCAGAAGTTAAGTCGTAAAAATCTAATTGAATGAGTGAAAAGTTGTTACGGAATTTTCGTGCTCCAAGTTTGAGTGTGCATCCTTTGATGTCTTTCCTGACTTGACTAATTTACCATTGGTCAATCCTATTGAATGGGAGGATGTCTTGTTTACTTGACTCGGCCAAGCATACTTTGAATTTTATGGGGATGAAGCTAATACCGACACCGATGTTAAACAACACGGATGCAACGGGTCGGTTGGTAGGAACGTATCGGTGACTCTTAATGACTTCACATGAGTCTGCTAATTTCCCATTAGCTAACTTGAGAGAGTAAGACATGTCTAACCTACATGACTCTAATTCATGTATAGGATTAATATCTAGAGACACTAAGTTAAGCCGGCGTTGGTATTCAAATAATTGATGCATGTTGGTTGTAGAGTAGAACATACCCATGTCAACATTGGGATTTCGTGGAGCATTCATAGTTCTAACCGTACACACGCTTATTCTCTTGCTTGATTCGTCCTTAGAAATCCATGATTGTAGTGATCTTTTTGCCACAGTTAAGACCTCATTGTTCTTTCTTGAGTATAACTAACTCATTAGTGTCTGTTTTGTGCGCAGTCTCACCACACTGCTACTCTTGGCACTTTTGCAAGTTCCCTCGTGATGAAAGTTTTACTTATCTCATTCAGGATTTCGGCAAGTTACTAGCATATTTCTTGGTGCGAACATCGATTATGGCAGCAAATGCCTTCGTTTATCTCATTGTGGGCGTTTTCTCTCATTTTTTTACTCATTCCTAAACCTTTCCTAAGGTGTGAGAACTTTCGATTCCTGTTGCTAGTAGATTCCACATGCGTTTCTTTCCCTTCTACACCTTTCTTTGATAATTTCCCCATGTTCCCCGCATCCTTGATGAGACTAACTGCGAGGGTTTCAAAAAAAATCTAGGTAGGGTGGCATGATGAGATCATGCTTCGGATCTCAGGGCTAAACCCCAAATTTAGCACTCAGTGCGTTTGAATTCGGGTGTTATCCAGTATGCAACAATCCTTGAGAGATCGTAGAGGCGTTGGGGGTAACTAGCTACGTTCGCTCTAATCATAATCGAGTTCTAGAGTTCGGTTCCCAACCTTGGAATTTACCACTAACGAGCAATACTCTTCTCGCTTAAGATTCTTGAGTTCTTCCCACAATAACCTCTTGTTGTATTACTCCCTATAGTTTGCACTTGGAGATTCCACCAAGTTAACGCCTCATTCAACAGAAGGCTATTAGTTTACCCAAAGTGTTTACTTAGGAGTACATTTATTAGCAAGGTTAACTGACGTCCTTGTCTTTATCTAACGGATAGAACTCACCGCACCTTTCGTATCAATGAGGTCTCGCGGCTTATAATCCGAAAAAGCCTTAGGATTAAAATCTGGTGTGATTGCATCTCCAAATGTGGCATTGCCACTCATTCTCGTCCCATCGGGATTTGAACCACTTGAACTACCGGTACCATCAGTACCATCACTAGTGTCGACTCGACAACCTCATGTTGTTCCATATGACCTCTAGTTCAACTTTAATAGTAGGGCGCTGATTAACTGACCCTCTTCTAGGCGTAGATTTTCTTGTCGATGCCACGTTGTTTTTGATACATAGTATCATTGGGTCTAGGCTTTTATTTGGACAGATATAGCCTATCATGTGCCTAAGAATTAAGAATGTGATTGGTCATGGAAACCTCAAGACAGCGTTGCTCTGGTATGTTTACATGAATAAATGCATTCCAAAATGCATAGTACCTCTTGAGTGTATTAGCCATGTGCCTAAATGGGAAAGGAAGTAACTCGTTGAGAAGGAGAAACCAAACGGTCGTCTCCAATTTTTACAACGTGTATCCCATACTCCATGGATCTCGATCGCCCAAAGTAGGAAAAATCCTTCACCGCACTAGCCCGTGTGACGAATACGTTGATACTCCTTGAGCTCCATGAGCTTTGACAAGATTGTTATAATTTCCATAGATGTCGAATAATAAAATGAAGGGGTTGTAGCTTGGCTCATGCCATAGTATCCCTTGGAATAAGACAAATATCAAACGACGAAGTTTAATGTAATCATCTCCGATAATAAGATAAGGTAAGGTGTCATAGACACCAAAGAACCAGCCCATGTACAAGAATTTCGAGAATGTTGAGGAAAAATCCTCCATGAGTGGCTAACGAGTTTTGTTTGCTTTCGATGACTAGTCTCAGACGATTCGTGTTATAGATCGAATGTTAAGTGCAAACAATACGTGTAGTCTTCTTGTATCGTAGAGTGTTATAGTAACCATTCCGGTTAGTGTTCTACTAGATAGAAATTTGAACAACTTAAGAACTTTCAAATGGATTAATGATCATTAGCTTGACCCGCAGAGCCCACCAGGATTTCCATACGCTACAAGTTGTTATTACGTGGGCCCCCGTAATAATAAATTGTCTTGCATGGTCACCCTAGCATTCTCTCGTTCAAGAAGACGATTGATCAAAGAGAGGACATTATTGTCTATATACCCTGAACATAGGAGGGACCTTCGTGATGGTCCACATGCTAACGCCCATTGTCATTATTCGTGAAAGGGCACAATGTTAGCCGAAATAGAAATAAAAAGAATCCGTAACAATAACAACTGGAGGGGCACCTTTAAGATGAGTACTTCATCTTCCTTGTCTGGACGAGAGTGTCATCAATCACGATTAGTATGAGTCTCAGGGACCTCGTCCCACTAATAGAGTTGTTGTCCAAGGCCGCCACCTCCGGCTCGTCGTCACTACCGAAGCCAGGCATATACCACCCGAGGGTAAACAACCATCTTCCATGGGATCAATAGTTTAGGGTCTCTCTCAGGGACCACGGCCGCCATAAGCTTTGTAATAGCCGCGAGGTCGTCATTCTCATCGTGTGAGTCAATTGTAATTATAGAATTCGTAGTCGAAGGTATTTTCGTCCTTGGCAAATATTCCGTACAATACATATACAAAGACATTATATATATATAATCACTAAATCTCATGCTGTTTTTGTTCTCACGTAAGCCTTAGTATTTTCAAGTCTATTCCTTATAGACTAAACATGTATTGAACCATATCAGTTACTTATGATTGAGCCCGTGTGATAGATCCTCATGTTATAGTGACACAATGAAAACCTTCTGTCATTTTGTCATACTTTTTGAAATCATCTTTGTAATGTTATCAACTTTGTTTTCATGTGAGAGCCCTTGGTGATTGTAGACCAAACTTTATAAAAGTTTGTCCCCGGTTCACTACAATCGGAGCTCTGATACCAATCTGTCACACCCTGCTAGTAGCGGAAGCGTATTGTGTGTGACGTAAGAAAGGTAATCGTTGCATCCAAATGTATTAACAACATGAACCAACAACGATGCCATAGATATATAGTTTTCAACAAAAGATTACAAGTTTTCAACAACGTTTGACATAGCATAATTCTAAGTTATTTACACATAACAAGAGATGACATAAAACATAGTGAGGTTTTGTCCCCTATATACCCATACGAAGTCGGGATATAAAAGACAAACCCTCCAAAAGTGGCCATCGTTGTCATTTGTTTTCCCGAATCCCATAGTGAATCACCGGTTCAAGACCTGTTTCCTGAAATACATGTAGTTTTAAAAAGTCAACAAAAAGTTGAGCGAGTTCATGTAGTATTTGTTATCATGTGAAATCTCATAAATGTTATCTTGTAATCATGGTATGTTCTGATTCATTCATGGAGTCTGTTAAGGATCTATCAGTGGGTAGCGAGCCCCCTGACATAATGTACCATAAGTAAATAACCAAACCGAGAACACTTTGTCATCATTTGGGATCACAAAAGCACTCCAGGGTATACCAACCAGGAGTGGGGCGTGCCTCAAGCCCAATAGATCTACACCTTTTGCACCTTGGTCACTATGTGATTAATGGTTATTAATGTTATCATCCTACTTATGCACATTGATCATGTTATCTTCTACTCCGTAACTAACATACCAATAGTTTTAGCATGTATTTCCCCTCGATGTTTTTGAAAACAAAACATTGAAATCAGTGAAAGGAGGGACATGAACTCACAAATTTGCGTTCCGTGTAATACGATATCGAAGTGAGCGTCCGTACGTGTCAGTAACCTACATTTGTACTAATCTCGTTAGGCACTAGGTCTTTCGGACCTCGTACAAGTTGTTCATCTTGAATTCTTTATTATGTTCTTGTTTGTCATCTTTGGAACAACTTTGTATTTTAGAGCGTTGATAGTTTACTCGCTCGATTGTTATGTGTATTCATGTATTCTATACGTATTGAATTATATGCGAACGACTTCGTTCTTCACACGTCCTCGTGCAGTGCACGCATGTCATTGAGCCTTTGCTCATGTCATTGGGCCGAGCCCATGTCATTGGGCCGAGCCCATGTCATCTATGTTATCGTATCCAACCATGTTTTAATGTTATTGGGCCGAGCCCATGTCATTGGGCCGAGCCCATGTTATCTATGTTATTGGGCCTAACCCATGTTTTATTGTTATTGGGCCGAGCCCATGTTATATAGCCATTGGGCCCTAGCCCATGTATTAAGGAATTTGGGCCTAGCCCATTACTAACTTTGATAGGCCCAATTCTCACTTTATGAGTCCATTAACATAATCTTGCAATTTTTACCAAAATGTTACCAAGTAGCAAACTTTAAATAAGTTCATTTTTCTATGAAAAATACATGGTAAATTTAATAGTTTTCGACTTTCCGGATTCTTGTTATAGGTCACTTACATATGTGCTCGTTTAAACGTCCAAAATATGTTATTTTAGGCTCGACTTTGTAGTAACTTGTTTACGGTGTCGATGCGCCCAAATTTTGGTCATCAAGTGTTATGTATTTCCATTTCGGCCATTTTATATAATTGTCCGATTTTACTAGCATTTCTTGGACCATGTAGGAACATGTTTGTGTATTTATTTTGATCACCCTATAGATATCTATTACATACACATACATAGCACACATTGCAAGCACTTAGCAAGTTTCCGAAAATATATAATTTTTCTTACCAAAAATTATATTTACACATTGTTATATTTTTACCCATTTATTTTTGTAAAAATATAAGTTTAAATTCATAAGAACTTCTTGAATATCTAAACCTTAAATATTCCCATCAAAGTTTCCATGATGACGTTTATGACCACTAATCGCGTTTAACATTGTTAATCACCCTTTGATCCCATTTTTAATCGCGATTAGATTTTTAGAAAAATTCGCCATAGTTTCCCCTAAACTATGACGTTTCCCACGTTTTCAAAACGCGTTTAAACCATGTTTAAACCCATAATCATAATCAATTTCCAAATCAAGTTTCATTACACCAACTTTGCATGCATGATTCATGCTTTTTTTTTTCCCTTCTTTATTTCCATGAACTTTTATAAGTATATTTTTAACAACTTGGTTAAAAATAATGAAATCTTCACATATTTAGTAGGACCTTAAAGACACCATTTTCATTATATTTTCTAATTAAATCTCCTCTTTAAACCACTTTTTCTAGTAAACTTTTAGGATTATCATAATAAGAATCATGGTGGTTATTCTTTATAAAAGTCACTTATGTGTAATAAATCATTTTAAAGTTGTAGTAAAGTTCATGGAACAAGAGGTTGATGATCTTGTTTAGATTTAAACATTACCATGTTTAAATCATCATTTATTTTATTAATCATAAAAAGATCACCCATTTAAAACAACTTACTTTAACATAATCAACATAAATTATGCTAACTAGCTATCACAAATCAAATAAATCAACACATAATATAGTTATATTTAGTGTTTATTAGCTTTGTGTTTAGGGTTTTTGATTATGTTAAGCTTTAAATTCAAGATAATCAACTTGTACAATAATAATCTACTAATAATATGGAGCTAAAAAATGATGGTTAGAGATCTTACAAAATTGCACTAGTTAGACAAGAAAATAAGAAGAAATTAAGCTCCAAAAATGCTCCAAATAATGCTCCAAGCTTATCCCATGTATAAGTGATCTTGAAATGGCTAAGTGTAGTGTAAAATGGGAAATTTAATGGAACTTGAAGGTGGGTTTATGGTTACCCTATGGCTGCCGTGAATATGGAAGAACAAGAGAGAAGTTTTGGTTTCAAAAGTTGTTAAAGGAATGATGGTTTCAAGTATGGTATGTATTTTCAATATTTCAACAACCCCCACAACTTGTGCCATGCTTCATATCTTTCAATTTTCAACAAGATCAAGGGGTGGGGTCCTTGATTTACGTAAATAACATGGGGGGAGATGTTTATTTATTTATTTATTTTTTATAAAAGTTACTAATTGTAAGATATTTTGGTCATTAGGAGGTGTAGGGTGATTAGTATTTTAAGTACATCATTAGTGGGGTAATTAGGGATTCGGAACCAATATTATTATTAACTAGTTCACTAGACTAGTTAAAATAGTGTTTAACTAGTTTAAACGGTTCCCGGTTAAGCGCCGGTTCACCTACGATGCTTTTATGTCGTACCGACAAGGATTTTCCGCAAGTTGTTTTCTTGTATCCGTAGGTTGTATGAAGTGATTCCGAGTCCCAAATTTAGCTTAACTAGCTCGCTAGATTCTTCGTTTGTTTCGTGACCAAAAATATCGCCTATTAGTTCGTCGAGTCGCTAACGGACTAGTTTAGTGCATAGTGATGTAACGCCGGAAACTTGTGATTATGAACATTCCGCTGATATCATCTTATTGTTTTAGTATGTTTTTCATCAATTGACATTATTCCGAAGTCCCGGAAATGCTTTGTTATAGGTTCGGACGCGTTAAAAATGCTATATTTTAAGCCAAAACGGGCATTTTTGAGATTTGGGCGTTATACCGGAAAGTCTTGTATCTTTGCAAGATATGTTTTCGTATTAGAGTTTTCTTATAATAATGGACTCAATTATGTTATCCGTGTGTCGTTTTTCAGTGTTTCGTTCTCTTTTCACGGTTTTGCTGGCATGAATAGTGTAATCGTGAATAGTGCGCACAACACTTTTTACCAACACTTTTAGGACCTTGTTTGCTTGGTTTCGCAATATGGAGAAAACCAACATATGTTTTAACTTTGTTTTCTTGTCCTAACACTGTTATCCAGTATACGACACGGTTACGAAATTAAATTACGCTCAATGCATGAGATTTAGAAATATAAATAGTGATTAGATTGTACGGAATTACCAGTTATTTGCCAGTTGTTACAGTTTCACTTATACGAAATTCTACTAACGAAAGTCGATTAACGTATGAATAGAAAGAAAGTGAACAGTCGTATATATATGCTCACATAAACTAATGATATTACGAAAGTACTGATATGTAAGGATGGGAATCCTGTCAATTTACTTGAGTATGGATGGCAAAAAGGGTTAAGAGGAAGTAATAAAGTAAGCATGAACATGGACGCTAAAGGAAGGTGAATTTGCAATCACTTCGAATGTATTTACATAAAGATGTATGCGTGTTAGAATAATTGAAATTAAGTGGAACGTATAAATAAATGAGAACTTGGTAATGTTAATGAAAGGTATGGAAAGGATAATTGTTCAGATGTTAGCTAAAGGCGTTTTGTAAGTGTGTTCGAATTGAGAGTAAGAACAACTCGTACTACAATACTTATATACAAAAGTACTGGGTGGTGGTCGACCTTAAAAGGTTATGTTGTAGAAGTCAGTGAATAATAATTACTTACAAATGCTGGAAGTATTACGTAAGAAATACAACGTGTAAAGTAGGATACTCATTAGTAAAGACATGTTAGAGAACGTAGGTGAATTAACACCTAATACAGTGAACAAACAAATGGAAATGGTATATTAAGGGATGGTCATGTATTGACCGAAGCTCGAGAAAAACATGGGAATCACCTCACTTATGTCCGGTCAAGCTAGCAAAAAGGGGTCTAACGATTCTTAAAGGAACGTATCAATATAAGAAAGAAAGAAGGATAAGAACGAAAAAGTATAAGCCTACGATTGAATGTAAGACAAACTTAAGAAAGAAGGGTGGGAACACCACTAGAAATAGGATGTCAAGTGTCGCGTCGAGACGCGCCACATGAAATAGGACATGGAATTAAGTGATAGGACCCAACACTCGAAGTTGAATGTAGAAGATTAATATGAAAACGGTTCGTAAGAAATGACATGGTAAATGATACGGTAGAAGAAAGGAAGGTACGGAGGAAAATGTTTGAATCTGAGAAATGGATTCGACCATGTAAGGAATGAAAGGTTGAATCCGTAAGCAAGCACGGGTCAAACCAGTAAGAATGAAAGGTAATGAATTAAAAGTTCGAATCTGTAAATGAAGGCGGATTAAACGAATAAGAATAGAAACTAAAAATGAGACTCAAATGAGTCATACGGGTCAAATGGCGATCGCCATTTGAACCCGGTATTTAATGTTCGATTTGTCAAGTTTATTACTTATAGGTGAGCATAATGTATGGGCATGCATTGTCACAGTTTGGAAAGTATTAACCGTCGCAAAGTATGAATGACGAGTCAAGGGTTCTGACCCGTGCCAGGTAGGTATAAAAAGATTATATTTTTAATAGGAGCATAGGGCTCGACTAGAGAATGGTGTGTCAGAATAGGATATCTGATACCTATATGTGAGAATGTATTTACAGTTAGACTTCCGAAAGGTCAAACGAAATAAATGAAGTCCTTGCAATTATGCAAGTATAAGGTACAAACGTGTACCTCGATGCGACCACAATAGGTAAGGGGGTGTTAATCTGACACTGAAAGGTCAAACTGCGAAAGTTGGCGAGATAACCAATAAAAAGAAATGGAATGTATGATATGTTTAGCATGTATGTAAGAAAATTTTGAAAGAGACAACAGGCGAACAAACACCCTGTAGGACACAATTATGAAAGGTTATGTGCTAACTATTTATTTATAGATAAATATGATGGAATTCTTAGTGAAATGACAGTATTGAAGCTAGTGGAAGGATGCCCACGAGTGGGAGCATATTTCATGAATGAATGAGACCAATTCTGGTACGGAAGATACATATAAAGAAGCGGATCGATCCGGCACACGGATAACCGACTTATACATTGAAAGCGAGGTTAGTAAAATGTTTAATTCTTAGTTAATGATTAAGAATCCGTAGATTTATTTGTAAATGTGAACAGAATGAACGGTAGAATAATTATGGTATGCTATACAGTGATCGACCTGTAATGGTCAACGTGAGATGTATGAATGTCATTAAGAGGGAGAATTAAAGACCTTAAATGAAAGTTTGAGCTGAATTGGTTGAACGCTAGTATGGTGCTCGTACACAACATACCTAGTTGTTATCATAAGTAGTTCATGCAAGGAGCTAATAATAAAGTGTGCGAAGGATTAAATTCAAGGCTAAACTCAAACTTGTAATTAGTTCAAGTGACGGTGGTAATCGTAGAATGATGCCTTATACTCGTATTAAGTATGAAAAAGTAATTAGGAAGTGGGAAGCTTTGTATAAGTATCACTAAATCATTAAATGTCTATAGTATACGTATGATGGTGTGCTAAGCCCTCATATGAGCGAGAAAGTAATTGGAAGAACGTTAGTAATGGGATGATGGGGTTGCTTATAATTACAATAATGAATTATGTCGTGCATGATTCGTGTGCGGAATAAAATAAATCCATTTATTTATATTAGTAAATGTATAAATATGTTACGCTTATTTAGAAAGATAGAAACAAGCCGTAAGCATAAGCTTGTACGACCAATAGTTTACATTGGAATAAATTCCAATGAACGAATCGCTAGTGATGATGTATGCTAGGAACTGGCATTATAAAGTGAAAACGACACTAATAAGAGCCCTGGATCAGATTCTGACTTATAGGTGATTATGAAAGTAATTTACTTGATTTAAGAACGGAGGGACAATGCGTACAAAGACGTTTATGCATGAATGAAACTCTTGCCAAGATCTTGAATGCATCTATGTTGTAGTAAGCATCGTGAATGAAAAGACGAAAAAGTAGGAGTAGAATTGGTCTAGTTGGAATGAGAAAGGTTTTGGGGACGAAACCTCTTTTAAGGGGGTAGACTTGTAACACCCCAAAAACGTTAACTAGGCATAAGTTGTAACACCCCAAAAATGTTTAGTATTATGATAAGGGCAAATAAATAAAGAATTTAACTTAGTTAATGAAATATGGCAACATGGTAGTTAGTTTATGGGGGAAAACCTAATTTAAACACTCTTTCAAAATGGAAGGGTTCAATGTGTAATTAGTAAACTAGAAGGGTTTTAATTAATAAACAAAAAATTAAAAACACCCACATCTGGGTTTGGTCGATCGATCAGGAAGAGCAGGAAAGGGGAGGTGAAACCCTAACCTCAAGAACTCAAGAATTGAAGTGAAATTCATAGGGAAATTCAGTGCATGAGTCTATAAATTCGAATGGCAAACCCTAATTTCCGAAGTGGTAAGTTAAATTTTCTTAAATTATGATTTGTGAATGAGGGGTTCAACCCAAACTCGATTTCTTGTATCAAATGTGGGAATTCTGAGTTAGAATTCCTTTCTAGAACAAGAATCATGATTGATTTTGGGTTGTATGGAAGATTGTAGTGAAAACCCACTTTGTGAAATTGTGTTATGATTAGGAAGATTATTAGGGATTATGATTGTATGTAATCTTGATATGTGATCCTGCTTGTAATACTTGAATGCTAGATAATTTGATGTAGAATAAAGGAATTACAAGAACTAGATTGATTATTGATGACATATAGGATGGATTAGCAAAGTCATGCTTTAAATGCTTGTACATTATGCTTTATTAATGTAACGCACACTAGGTGTTTGATGAAATGCTTGAAAGAATAATTATGTGTAATTTGGAACATAAAGGAATGAAATTGGGTACTAAATGAATGAATGAATGTGTTGATATAGGCGTGAAGGAAGAAGGTTCAAATACTAAGAAATCGGAAGGTTCACAAGACCGAGGTATGTTCCGTTGCATACAAAGCCTTATTTAAATTTTGTTTATATTATGAAAAACAACCCTTGTTACAATGATTATGGTGATTAGTAAGTAGATAACAAATCCCTTGCGGATTTGGTTATGCTAACGAAGGTTACATTAAGCTATGCAAGTCGACCGGTTCGAGTCGAACCATGTCGAGTAAGAATATGGTACCATCCGTTTAGAACGGGTGGTCATGAATGCAATAAAGAATGTATGAAGTTCAATCTGTTATACGGATAGAACGAATGATTTATGTTGTAAGCTATTAACCCGATGTTACCGGGTCGTAAGAGATATGCATGAATCTCATTATGAGAGTATATGCCATACCCATTTAATGGGGTAACCGAATGCGTAAGTGTAATGAAAGTAGATAAAGGAATGCAATTAAAAAGGTTGGTGTTGTAAGTGAAATAAGTATTATGACTAACTTTCTAAAGCTTGTTGTTAAATGTAGGTAAATCCTCGACTTAGGCGACTCGGCGAATTGGAGCGAGCACGTGATCAAAATATGTCTTACCAAGCGCTTCCGCTAGTTTATGTTAATGTTTTGGGTCAAAATACTTTTTGTAAAATTTGTTGGTAGACATACCTTTTAGTATTTGATGTTTTGGTTTTAGTAGTATCTTGTATAATGGTATTGTCTTGATTATGGTTAAAACTGGGGTATACTCGTTTTACGAACGGGTCATGCCCAAATTTTGTAAAATTATGTATTATAGTTGTTAGTTTGAAGTCTTTAAATCACTCCTGTAAGTTATTTTATAAAGACGAAATAGCGGTCCTTTCATAACATTTTGTTTTTTAGTGAGAAAAGGGCAAAATGGTCTTTTTCTATGGCTTTAATGATTGGTATCATTATTGATTTTGTTTTAATTAATAAGATTGTTTTTTTAATAAAAGAAATTTAGAACATGCACTAAAATTCTCAGATAATTTTTTACGACCCGGTTTTTAAAATTTTTTTACGCCCCGGTTTTAACCTTTTTTTACGACCTAGGTTTAAACCTTTTTTACGCGCTGGTTTAAAACTTTTTTATGCGTGGTTTTAAACTTTTTTTACGCCCTGATTTTAAACTTTTTTATGCCCCAGTTTTAAACCTTGTTAAGCACCGGTTTAAAACTTTTTTTACGCGCGGGGTTAAACTTTTTTACGCGCCGGTTTAAAACTTTTGTTACGCGTCGGTTTAAAACTTTTTTTACGCGTGGTTTTAAACTTTTTTTACGCGCCGGTTTTAACCTTTTTTTACGCACTGGTTTTAAACTTTTTTTACGCGCCGGTTTCAAATTTTTCTACGCACCGGTTTTAAACTTTTTTTTACGACTCGGTTTTAAACTTTTTTTACGCACCGGGTTTAAAATTTTTTTACGACCCGGGTATAAACTTTTTTATGGCCCGCTTTTAACCAAACAAACTCAACCAAAATCACGACTCATAGATGTCTCAGATAAGTTGATACTTATCATCATCGACTAAAAAAAATATAAAAACCAACAACAAAAATTAAAAACCATCTGTGGATCTTGAAAAAAACAGGGTTTGGCTCAAAGTTTTCAATAATCATGGCTGTAAAGTGGGGTTGCAGGTTTAAAAACCTATCCTCCACCATCCTTGCCATGCCATTGTCATCAATTGTCGGAAAAAAATGTTTTTAACTATCACTGCCAACTCAACCCATATCTTTATTTTTAACACAAAAAAAGATCAATAACAAAAAACAACTAATAAAGACAAACAACAAACAAGTACAAATGCTATAACATAAAACAAAATCATCAGTCAAGTAGTCAACACAAATGGAAGCAATTAGTGATTAACCGGAATAAAAACCGAACTGATCTGTCGAGAATGATATGACTGTCAACAAGAGGCATCTGCGAACGAAACAAAAGCGAACCCACGAGGGCTACTAGTGATTCGATCTTTAGCAATAACCGAACCCACAACGGTTCCATAGCTCCCAAAATATAGACATCTTCTGTACTCTGCCCATGAAAATATAAAAGACCACTGGGACCACCGGCACACCCGACTGAAAATATAAAAAAACACCGGCACCACCGGTGACGCGTGGAAGAGAGTGAGGGTGGTTCAGTATGTAACGCCCTGCTTTTTCATACTTTCCATAATTAGAAAGCTCGCCTTGTAATGCTATTTTTGGAAATCTTGTATTATTGTAGTCTTCTTTTCGTTGTAAAATCCGAGACTTGGGTCATAAATAAAATTCGTATTTCTTTAAATTCGCCATCTACATATTCATACATGTTCATACGTTGGAATTCATTGTACATCGAATCCTTATTTGGAATTCATACTTATACGATACTTATTCACGATGCATGTCCATGCTTGTCCTCAAATTGTTACCTAAAAACCCCTAATAATATGCTTATTTATACAACGGTTAATCATCTAATATGTGACATATACTTGTCACTTACAAACATGTTACATACTTGTACATTACACTTTTTACCTAGTTAAATCATGTTTTATTTCATATTTCACCTTGTTACAAGTTAGGGGAAACATTGTTGCATATTATTACACAACTTAATTAACAAAATTACTCATTATAATGTTTTAAAAGAATAAAAAAATAAAGAAATATGGCAGCCCCAATTCAGCAAAATTCAGCCCCATATAGTTGGGCTTTGTGGGCTAGTTTCAAGGTGTAACCCCTTCTAAACACTTCCAAAGCCCAACCCATTGAAACCCTAATCCTTCCCCCTATAAATACCACTTATAACCAGCCTCCCTACCACTTTTGCAACACTAAAAACTCTCAAAACATCCTCCAAACCGTAGCTGAAAGCAAGGGTTCGAGCAGATTGACACCCCTTCACGAAAATGAGCATAACTCACTCATTTCTTAACGAAATCACTTGATTCTTTTTCCTACTTACTTGGATAATCATGGGGTTCGATTCCTAGACTTCTCCTTGGAGAAATCAGACCTGGAAATGCCCCGAAATCGTCCATAAACTTTCTGTTTGTTTTTATGTTCATCAAAAACTTGTTTAAACCTATGTAACTTGTGTTCAACACATCTCATACCTATGTCCTAATGCTTACAACTTATCCCATGGTTGGTTAAGCTTAAAAACAAGGTTGAGACATTTAAAATCAGAGGATTAAACCTCATAAACTTGGTATTTGTTTAGGGTTTCAACCCACAAATCATGTCAAACATAGCCTTTGATACATGAGTGATTATGGAACGACTTGGGTTGTCCTACATACAATCCTCACATGATTTGATGATTTCTCTATAGTTAGGTTGTTTATGTTATTGTTCGTGACCCTCCTTGGTTGTTGTTACACCAAGTGAAGTGGTGAACATTCAATGGGTTCCTAAATGGAAGCATGTCCTTCCTACCCCATACATGACATCTATGATAATACGAGGTGCCTAAATGAAGATCCTAATCTTCTACCTCCTACTTGAATTATTGGACTAAATAATATGTAGTACCTAACCTAAGTATATATATACACTCATTCGAACCT
Source organism: Helianthus annuus (assembly GCF_002127325.2). Classification (NCBI taxonomy): domain Eukaryota; kingdom Viridiplantae; phylum Streptophyta; class Magnoliopsida; order Asterales; family Asteraceae; genus Helianthus; species Helianthus annuus. Next base: position 158,996,534 of record NC_035435.2, on the reverse strand, counting down.
TTGATGTTGAACTTGTGTTTATATGTTAAAGTAGTAGAACATCACCTAAGACCTAAACCTTGTTGTGATTCTTATGGGTGTTCAACTCATGAAAACATTATCATAACCCTTGTGGTTACCAAGTGTCATACAAGGGTTAAGTGTTGAAGATGATTATTTTCACATGCTATTCTCATATCTTACTTTTATGTTGTTTTAAATACCGAATCTCGACTCTAAGCATACTAGAACTTTAACCCTACACATTCAACTTTCTAACCCCATCAACTTCGTCACATTGGATAATCGGAAAGCATATGCAAATTTGTGAGTATACTCGCAACCCCCTTTTTTATGTTTACCACTTTTTGGGGTGTAACATGTTTTACTATTAAACTACACTTAAACTTATTCTTTATGCAATGCACAAAACAATCCTTATACATGAATACTATGTTATGATACTTGATGCTTACGTGGACCATACTTATGTGATATGTTTTAGTCATTAGCTCTCACGAGCCTCCCTTCGACATGTATAGCGCTATAGGAGTAACGCACCGCCCCCCTTAAACTTGGGTCATGTTGAATTAATTAAACTTACTTGCGTAAACAGAGGTTGGCTAGAAATATTGCATGCCACGATAGGTTGATCTCGTATAAACTAAGTTGCCATGTGGATTCGTTTTAAACTTTTATACTTATACTTATACTTATGCTTAAACTTGTATACTCGCCTTTGCTTTTGCATTGAACTTTATTTTAACATGTTACAGGTGGATGTTGACGATGTATGGAATCTAGTAGGATGCTTAGATACACACTTAGAAAGAATTGTATTTGTATTGTATCATTTTATTATTCATGTTGTTGTACTTTGTTTCAAAACCTTGTACTTCATTCTTTAGAAATGAAATGAAACGATTATTTAAATACCTGTCACAATTATTAGCGTTATGATGTCTCGAGCAATCTTCACACTTCGTCTCATCCCGATGTTTCCGCCATTGGTTGGGGTGTGACACAGTAGGTCACAAAAAAGATCGCGTGTCCCACACCACCACTACTGGTCACAAACACATTGATTCAAAACCACAAGAATCTGAAAATGATAAGAAGAAGAAGAAGAAGCTGAAGAACATATTGAACAAAAAAAAAACACAACACTTTTTGACTCATAAAACAATTCATCAAAATCTATTTGTACCTCTTGTGATTTAGATTTTCCTAGACAGAGAAAGTAACTGTCACTAAATTCTGAAAAATCGAGTCTTGATTTAGGTGTTACCGACGAGTTTCTGAACAGAGGTAGGGTGCTTGATGTCTGTCGTTAAGAACATGCAAAAACTAACTAAACTGTGCAGATAGGATAATTCGGATATCGAACCAGAGGAGGATTGTGGAAAGTGTCGTTATGTCAAGTGTTGATTAACTATTGTAGAAAAAGAAAATCTTGTTTGTTTGAGAGTTGATTAACTAGCAAATTACGAAAATACGAGGTTGTAAACAATTGGAGAAAACAATGGTTCCTCCGGATTTCAGAATCAAAGTAAATTCGGTTTGTGTTGGATTATTTACAATTACATAGACATAACTGCATAATCTGATTTAACTGATTGTGGTAAAAGAGGACTAAGTACTCTGATTGATTAACAATGAGAGATTATCACACGGTTATCAATTGAAAATTACCAAACCCAATCCCTATCTATTATATCCCAATTACTTTAACTCTCGGGAATTGAAAGAATCAAAACTAGGTTTTAAGCAAAATCAATCGTTTACAATTCAACTAAATCAAATCAACCGGTAACAAGCATCGAATGCTTAGATTACTAGATTTAACAATGTTTCAAACACATAACCTAGTTCACTTACAAAAATCCTCCACCCGGAGGAAACCATAAAAAGACTAGCCGCTCATGTCGGTTGGTTGATCTTCAAAGGCTTGATGCGCGGTTGAAAACCATCTTTGGTCTTGTGCTTTGGGTGATAATTATATTGAATATTAATAAAAACCCCCAAGATGTGCTTCTCCTTGCCATCAATTATGAGGATGTTATGTTGATTTGTTTTTAAATGATGAGGGTCCTCGTGCAAGATGTCTGCGCCAAAAGTCCACTCTTTTCTTGATGTGTGCCTGCCGTCAAATATGATGGAGATGTTGAATATGTTTTTCCTTGATGATTATAATATTCCTCCCGCCACCTTCTAAGATCCCCCAATCAAGAATTAATGTGATTGATATATTCTCAGTGTTTCGGCCTACCATGTCTAGAATCCATGTGATGCTGTCAGCCCCTCATGTTCCAAGATGTCCACATTAGGGGCGTGTATGTCTAGGTTTTCTTTTTAAAACCCATTCAATTCCTCAAGACCCACATGTGCATGTTGCATATATATTATGACCGTAACCTACGGTTTGGAGTGTGGGTTATGATACATGGCTTCTATTTCTTTTCATGCATGCATATCCCTCCACCGTAACCTATGGTTTATACAGTAGGTGGAGGCGCAAATCTCAGCTCCCACGAACAACAAAACCAAACTTTCATCATCTGTCACTTTCAACCCCTGGAGTTTATCATTCCTCGTTCATTCAATATTTCAACTACAATTGTCTTTTGTTAATTACCAGAAGGCCCCTAAACTTTGTTATATCATATTTCTTGTATCTTTAAAGCTCTATTTCAACCCGAACACATCCTGATTGATATGATTTCTCTCAATAAACATCTTTACTTGTTCCTCTTCGCTTCCACGCACTTTAATTTCTCTGAATTATGCCGATTAACCTGTAACACCACAAAAGCTCGTAGTTACTATATTCAATGAATATAATCGCATAAACCGCATTAAATCACACAATCTAATACACTTAAGGCTCATGTTTCACACTCCCCATCACATCCCCACACTTATCATTGATTGTCCTCAAGCAACCATTACAAACATTACTCACCTTATTAACAAACAACCATTAAATCCATTACCGAATTAACAATTTAAGGTCCCAAGTCATACCCATCCCATAGACTGACACAATCGAGATTCACAATCTGACAACTAGGTGATACACATTTAAAACAATTTAAGACTTGCCTAACTAAAACTAACATGCTTATGATACTACACACATGCCACACGCCTCTCACAATCCTCTCTACTTAATCAAAACTAGCGTGTAATATCCTAGTGTATATTTCACTCAAAACCAAACATGCTACCTTACAATCATAAGCTTGTATAGCAATCATACCTCCACTCTATCAAGTAACGAGACACATATCAAAAGGACTTTTGGGTTTTGGGTTAAGGGTAAAGGTAGGGAAATATTTTTGGGCTTTTATGTTTATTGGCGAACACAATTGAATATACCAAACCATGACAAGTTATTCACAATAATACTAACACATGGGTTATTTTCGGCCCTTTTTTACAACACGAAAATAGTAATGATTTTTGTTTTTCTTTTTCTTTCTTTTTTTTCTTTTCATTTTTTTTCTTTTTCCATAACATACATCTAAACACACTTGTCATTCATGGTTGGTATCTCAAACGGGTCAAACAAGGTGTAACAAACGAAAGGTATAAGGCTCAACATGGTTTACTAAGGTAAGATGGATACACAATCAACACATAACACAATGAATGGATCCTAATGGTCGCTGACGTTCGTCAAGCAGGCCACGTGGATTGGCCAGGGTCTTCTTCGGCTAATGAGACTGAGAAGTCACCACGAGCATAACAATCTTATTGGAACTTGAAAGAGAAGTGAATTTGTGAATGCCTAACTGAACGTTCAAGATTGGATTCCTTTATCATCTATGTGCATATGCTAAACCACAGTCTCGGCACGTATCAAACCACACAAATTCTAACACAAAGCAACATACGACCTACACTCAACAATTGAACATTCATTGCAATTCAACTAAAAATCTAGTAGGCTCAAATGTCTCACCGAATAAAAGGAAAATGGGTTACCGACATGTAGCATGTGCAATTCCTAAAGCATGTTACCCCTGGTTAGGCATCTCTTCTCAACTATCATCTAAAAACCTGTCAGAAACACTCTCATGCAACTTAAAGGGACTACCATGACTCGAGATCTAAGTTAGTTTAATATCAGTAGGAATCCTTTAGCAATTGAAAATGTTGGTTTTCATGTAGTTCAAGCATACTTGAGACAAAAAAATTTAAAATTTTTCACAATTTCAACCCTTCAAGCATTTAATATCAACAATCATACTAACCCTTTCTCGAGTTTCAGCATCCCCACACTTGGTATACCTTGTCCCCAATCTATGGTGCAATATATAATCTAGACTCGAGAAATACCACCCGCAAACCATGAACGGCTAACAACCAACTCGACTCACAAACAAAACCACTCCTAACACAAAAGTTTCACACCACCAAGTACACGAAAACAAATAAAGCACATGATAGATAAACACATGCACCTGATCATGTGTCTGTGATGATGTGGCTGTTGTGCTTTAACCAGAGTAGACGCATTCGATAGCTTCTTTGATATCTCACCGAGGATGTTGCACGACATCCCCACACTTGAATTATTGCATCCATGATGATTGAATTGTAGAAACCTGTCAAAACACAAGCACACCAAAACGAAACCAAACAAGGTACACTGCTCTACATCCTCGGGCTGCCTCCCGAGAGCGCTAAGTTTAAAGGTCTTCAGCCAGACCATACCTGATGTGCTCAAGGTGGTTCAGATGAACGCTTACCCTCCCATTTCTCTCCGTACATCCCCATCCAGTTCTTAGGAAGGGCCATAGCTCCATTACGGTTGGGGTTAAATTTAACTTCATTGCCCTACTCATTTCCACCATCAGGTGGTTTCCCCTCTTCAGCTCTCATTCTCGTATCCACCTTCATCACCCGATGTTCACTCACCTCTAACCTGTACTTGGTCACACTTGAAACATATTCGTTATTAGCAACTGTGTGACAAGCATCATTAACAAGATAGTAAGTAATAGTTTTTAAAAACAACTTAAATTACAACTTACGATTCTTGTAGCTCATGGTGACCATTCCGCCTCTACAATCAATCTGTGCATTAGCGGTATATAGAAATGGGTGACCCAAAACTATCTATGGCTGCTCGTATGTGTTCAATTGTGCATAGTCGAGCACCATGAAATCCACTGAGTAGTAGAACTCGCCCAGTTGGATAACCACATCCTTCACAACCGCCCGAGGTTGCTTCCAACTTGCATCCACGAACATGGCCATGCTATCACAAGCTTGTAGCGGACTAAAATCATACTGGTCATATAAGCTACCGGGTAATACGGTTACTCCCACTCCATAATCCAGCAATGCCTTGTGGATTTTGAACTTTCCAACTCTGATGAGAATAACCGGTCCCCCCAAATCAATTCCGCTCCCTTCCGCAGCTGCTTCACTTAAACCTGCAATCACCTGAGACGTAGACAAATGATTATCATAACCTTTAAATTTAGAAACAGGATTTACCCCACTGATTAGTGTATTCTTGGCGTTCTTGGGGTTTGCCTGAGTGTTACTTGGCAGCTTCCCTTGTTGCTGCTTCAATGCAGCTACCTCACTAGCTAGTTTCCCCATCTGTGTGGTCAGTGATTGAATGGCTTTGTCCCGAATCTCATCCTTTTGAGCCTGTAAATCATCTAGCTGACCTCTCTATTGCATCTCCTGCTGCATTGATCTTAGTATCTCCATCATCTCACTACTACCCCCACTACCTTGCTGGTAGTTTCTTTGATACCTGAAGTTACTACCCCCTTAATAATTATTCTGATTGCGGGGCTGGTAGTACTGATTATTCCCTTGGGAACCTGAGTACCTGTTCCCATTGCTCTGCAACATATTCATGTCATCTTGTTTACCCACAATGCTAGGGCACTAATCAGCTATGTGCCTTAGATCTCCACAATACCCACAGATTGTGTATTGCCTTCCAACCTCCGATGTTTGGTCATCTGCCCTCACCACTGAACGTCGAGTGTTTCTTGATGATTGAGCCTTCCGCTTTGATGTACTTGCCATTTTCTCTATGTAATCCCAATGGACATTCTCGTAATTCGTTCCGAAAGTACCATTCGATATTGAATTAAGATCTCTAGCATCCTCGTCCGCCAACCCTTCATGAAAAGCATTAAGCAACTCCCATAACTGTAAACCGTGATGTGGGCAGTTCTTGAGCATCATTTTGAACTGGTTAAATGCTTCATGAAATACTCATCGGATTGCTGTTGGAAGTTCCGAATAGCTTTTCTAGAGTTCTTGGTTCACTGAGGCATGTAAAATTCATCTAAGAATAGCTGCTGCATATCGGACCATGTAAAGATCGAAGCAGATGGCAACGAGTGAAACCATTGCTGCGTCTTATCCTTGAGTGTGAATTGGAAAAGAACCAATTTCACAACACTCGCTGTGAAACCTTGACCCCCGATAGTATTACACCGCGCATCATAAGCGGCGATATGCAGATACGGCTCCTGATGTGCCAGATCGTGGTATTTGGGTAAGCTAGAGATCACGGGCTTGAAATGGCTTTCGACACCCCGCACCGGTCCACGGTCGTATCCCCTAGGAATACCTTCAGGTGGGTTAATCGGTGGAACCAAATTCCGTGGGAGTGGCCTTTATTAAACTGGCATTTGTTGCACCAGTGGCAGCAATGGTATGTCTAGAGGCCTTCCCGGAATTGGTTGTTGAGTAATCGGATTCGGTTGCTAAAACTGTCGTTGATCCCCAAACGTGCCTGGGTGTTCTTTTTCTCGTACTCTCTAACCCATGTTTCCTTGTTAATTATCCAAATGCAATCCTTGCCGCTCACCTTGATTACCATAACTATCATACTCATCGTAACCATCCCCAAATTCCCCTGAACTATTCCCCTGATCAAATATTGAAGTTATGAAAATGAACTGTTGATGCTGAGCTTGTTGGTAATGGGAGGGTTGTGTCGGTAAAAGAATTGAAGTGGATGTGTTAACGGGTTATGTCTGATTAGGTGGGGCAGTGCTATGATCATCAATAATCCTCACGTATGGTGAGGAGTGTTGGATGTTAGATGGTTTTGGTGAATGTTGGGTATTGAAAGGATGCTGGTTGAGTTGTGAATGGTGGCATGTTGTCAAGATTAGGGAACGGTATTGGTGGCATAGGTGGAAGTGGAGAAGTAGCTTGGTTGGATTATGATTGTTGTTCAGACGAAATAAAGGTGTTGGGTGATGGATGTGTAGGAATCGGGGTGCATTGAGTTTGTTCAGTTGAAGTTTCGGGTTGCTTCTCGAGGTTGCTTGAATTCTCCATTGTTTTGAGATTTGAAGTTGGTGCTCGTGCTATCTAGTTTTCTTGTTGCACAACTCGGGTGTGCCTAACGATTCTCTCAAATTCCAGATTAAATATTAGTGGTGAAGCTTTTTCGGAGATTCTCGTATAATGCATACAAATATGAGATCACCTGCGCAACACAAACAAAAGAAACGTCACGTAAATCTGAACAAAACAAAACGAAACTAAATGACACTATTTTTGGATTTTTATCTATTTTAACTAAAACTTAACACTAAACACTTTGCGCACGCCTCCCCGGCAGCGGCGCCATTTTGATGTTTGTCGTTAAGAACATGCAAAAACCAACTAAACTATGCAGATAGGATAAGTCAGATATCGAGCAAGAGGAGGATTGTGGAAAGTGTCGTTATGTCAAGTGTTGATTAACTATTGCAGAAAAAGTAAATCTTGTTTGTTTGAGAGTTAATTAACTAGCAAATTACGAAAATACGCTTTTGTAAACAATGGGAGAAAACAATGGTTCCTCCGGATTTCAGATTCAAAGTAAATTCGGTTTGTGTTGGATTGTTTACAATTACATAGACATAACTGCATAATCTGATTTAACTGATTGAGGTAAAAGAGGACTAACTACTCTGATTGATTAACAATGAGAGGTTATCACATGATTATCAATTGAAAATTACCAATCCCAATTACTAGAACTCTCGGGAATTGAAAGAATCAAAACTAGGTTTTAAGCAAAATCAATCGTTTACAATTCAACTAAATCAAATCAACCGGTAACAAGCATCAAATGCTTAGATTACTGGATTTAACAATGTTTCAAACACATAACCTAGTTCACTAACAAGAATCCTCCACCCTGAGGAAACCATAAAAAGACTAGTCGCTCATGTCGGTTGGTTGATCTTCAAAGGCTTGATGCGCGGTAGAAAACCATATTTGATCTTGTGCTTTGGGTGATAATTATATTGAATATTAATAAAAACCCCCAAGATGTGCTTCTCCTTGCCGTCGATGTTATGTTGATTTGTTATCTTAAATGATGATGGTCCTCGTGCAAGAGGTCTGCGCCAAAAGTCCCCTCTTTTCTTGATGTGTGTCTGTCGTCAAATATGATGGAGATGTTGAATATGTTTTTCCTTGATGATTATAATATTCCCCCCGCCACCTTCTAAGATACCCCAATCAAGAATTAATGTGATTGATATATTCTCAATGTTTCGGCCCACCATGTCTAGAATCCTTGTGATGTTGTCAGCCCCTCATGCTCCAAGATGTCCACCTCATGGGCGTGTATGTCAAGGTTTTCTTTTTAAAACCCATTCAATTCCTCAAGACCCACATGTGCATGTTGCATATATATTATGACCGTAACCTACGGTTTGGAGTGTGGGTTACGATACATCGCTTCTGTTTCTTTTCATGCATGCATATCCCTCCACCGTAACCTATGGTTTATACAATAGGTGGTGGCGTAAATCTCAGCTCCCATGAAAAACAAAACCAAACTTTCATCATCTGTCACTTACAACCCCTAGAGTTTATCATTCCTCGTTCTTTCAATATTTCAATTACAATTGTCTTTTGTTTAATTACCAGAAGGCCCCTAAGCTTTGTTATATCATATTTCTTGTATCTTCAAAGCTCTATTTCGAACCGAACAGATCCCGAATGATATGATTTCTCTCAATAAACATCCTTGGTTGTTCCTCTTCGCTTCCAGACACTTTAATTTCTCTGAATTATGCCGATTAACCTGTAATACCACAAAAGCTCGTAGTTACTATATTCAATGAATATAATCACATAAACCGTATTAAATCACACAATCTAATACACTTAAGGCTCATGTTTCACACTCCCCATCAGTGCTTGTGGTGGTGACGGGGTGGTTAAAGGTGGCAGTTGATGCCAAAAATCCACCTCAGAATTGGGTTGAAAACGATGGGTTCAGATCTACAATCCCATATAAACCACCTCCAGCGTCGCCGTAAAACACCACCACAACCCCCGCCTTCACCGTGAAACACCACCACAAACCCCCACCTTCATCGGCCAACTCAACCCACCACAAAGCCCATCTTCACCGGACTTCACACTACCACAACCCCCACCTTCACCTTCACCGTCAAACACCACCACAAACCCCCACCTTCATCGGACTTCACAGCCCATCACAACCCCATCTTCACTGATCTTCGCACCACCATAACCCCCTACCTTCACCGTGAAACACCACCACAAACCTTACCTTCATCGGATTTCACACCCACTGCATCGATCCGATTTGTTTCAGGAATCCTTCCGGAAATCATGTTTATTGACAGATCTAGATCCGCAAGCCGGTAGATCTCGAAAATCGACGCCGGATTTACTCCGGTGAGTTGATTCCGGTTGAGTAACGATCTGCTAATCATCGATAGTTTTCAGATATCTACCGGAATCTCGCCGGAGATCTGCTAATCATCGAGAGTTTCCGAGATCTGCACTAAGCTTTTTAAATCAACAATCGATAAGAGAGAGCAAATGCTCTGATTTCGTGACAAGAGAGGGAGAGAGAAAGAGAGAGAGAGAGAGAGAGAGAGAATAAGCCTTTATGATAGAGAGAAACAAATGATCTGATATACACCTCGAGATTCCATATGTCAGTTGAGTTGTTTTACCAAAATACCCATCAAAATATCACATATGCTTAATGAGGTGTCCAAACTTGGTTGGTTAATATTGGTTCCTACGGTTCTCGCAACTCGGCTTGATTCTCGATTGAACCGGATCCAATATATATATATAGGGTTCGGTTCATATGAGAACCACCACAAGTTGTGAGAACCGTGAGAACTTTTTTTCTCGTGCGAGTTAGCCAAAATTTTTTTGCACAAACGTAGATGAAAATATTATAAACACATCTGTAGAAAAAGTAAAAAAAAAATTGTCGAGTCGGTAGCTTTGACTGATGCAAGTTTTTTTATGCTCTGGTGTAAATTTTGTATGAAGATAAATATTTTTTTACGCCTCATTTAAATATGGGTATGCAACACTTTTTTAATTTGTTTTTATGAACGAAGTGATTTTTTATGACTTTTGAGGAAAAAATTCGGAAAAACCTTTTGGATGGCCTAGTTCTCACGGTTCTCACAACTAAAGGTGGTTCTCATATATATATATATATATATATAGGATTAGGTTCAAGAGTGAACACTAGTGTATTTGCGAACTAAGCGAACTAATCCTATCGATACATGTGTGTAAATCAATAGCCAGGATTTGATGATGAAACACACTAGTGTATTTACGATTTGATGATGAAATCCTAGCCATACATGTGTGTTAATCGATGACCAGGATTTGTTCACTCAGTTCGCAAATACACTAGTGTTCATTCTAGAACCTCACACTATATATATAGGGTAGCATTCATTTGAGAACCACTCTTATTGTGAGAACCATGAGAAACAATGTGAACACAAAAAAAAACCTAAAATTACCTAAAAACACACAATTTATTATTATTATTATTATTATTTGTTTTATTAAAAATCGTTTTTTTTTTCGTTACCAAAAAAAATTCTATTAACAATTTTCAATGCACATGTGCATATGTATCATTTCTTTGACAAGTTCCGTAATACATTACCATTATTAGACAATTGCACTTTCATTTACACTACCATTCATAATACACTACTTTTTACATTAGCAATATATGAAATGCACATGTGCATCTTTATTTACGAACGTGATATAACGTGTTTTGGTATAAAAAGTTTGTGATTTTGAATGATGAAGTAGGCCAATATACATGTTTTTGGTTAGTTATATCTAGTGGTTGATGGTTTGGTTAAATTTGTCACTTTATGATGTAATATGCTGCTTGGTATGTTATGAAGGGTGTTGATGCACATGTGTATAAAGTGAAAAATACTATACATATTGGTAATAGTAGGATATTATGGATAGTAGGAGGTAATGGTAGTGTATTATGGATAGTAGGAGGTAATGGTAGTGTATTATGGATGATATGATAGATGAAAAGGAAAGTGTATTCAAAGTAGTGTACCAAAAACACATTATATCTTGTTCATACATATCGATGCACATGTGCATTTCTAATATTTGTAATGTAAAAAATATCGTATTGCTGATGGTAGTGTAAATGAAAATGCAATTCTCTAATACTGGTAATGTATTACAAAATTTGTCAAAGAAATGATACATATGCACATGTGCATCCATAATTGTTACTCGAAAAAAATTTAGAAACTAAAAGTAGCGATTTTTATATAAATTTTTTGTGTGTTCTTTTAGGTATTTTTGGTTGGGTTCATATTGGTTCTCGTGTTTCTCGCAATAAAGGGTGGTTCCTAACCGAGCCTTATCCTATAGGATCGGTTAGGAACCACCCTTTATTGCTAGAACCAATGTGAACACAACAGCATAAACCCACTCCACCACCACCCAAAACCTAAACACCCACCCCCACCCCACCATCACCAAAAACCTAACCACCCCTCCCTACCCGCATCCCTCAAAAACCTAAAAAAACCTAACCCCCCCACCCCTCAAAAACCTAAAAAAAACCTAACCCCCACCCCCCAAAAATCTAAAAAAACCTAACCCCTCCCTCACCCCTCCCAATCTAAATGCTAAAAACTAAATCTAATGCTAAACCCCACAACTAAATGCTAAAAAGTTTTTTTTTTTTAAATGCTACTTTTTGTCCCAATTTTTTTTTTTGGGAAGATAAGTAACGATTTAAAAAAATTGTGTGTTTTTAACTTGTTTTAGGTATTTTTTGTTGTGTTCACACTAGTTCTCGTGGTTCTCGCAATAAAGGGTGGTTCCTAACGGATCCTTATCATATATATATTTGCAAATAATAATAACACCCTTATAAGTTTTTAAAAAAACTCAGGAAACTCAATCTCCACCATCCATCTAAAAATCCTATTGTTTAGATTGCATGTTACATAAAGTAACTTTTCAGAAACATGTTACAGACTGACAAAAGTACGTGTAACAAGCTTTTTGATTTTTCACTTTTATGTCTGACACACTGACAAGTAAACAGCTTGTCTATTACACTAATTTTTTTTCTATAAAAACATATAACGTGTGTTTTACATGCACTACACATTGAAAACTCGTAAATTTTTAGCCCGAAAATGTTACACTTCGTAAAACTTACAAAATTTGTTGTTGAAAACCAAACAAAGTGTAACATGTGATGTTACATCTATGTAAACGACGAAAGAGGTGTAATGTATTAACTTTCTCTCTTCTGACACTTGTTACATGTCAGAGTTATGAAAAAATGTTGTAACACGTGGCAAGATGTGGTCCATCCATTAAGTTTCTTGAGTTTTTTTTTAACACAAAGTGGTTTTTCTTCTATAATTGCCCTATATATATATATATATATATATATATATATATATATATATGATTCAGATCAAGGAAAAACTCTTACAAGTTGTGATAACTTAGAGAACTCGACCTTCCTATGCGAGTTTTGCTCCCATTTTTTTCTCACACTTAGATTCAAATGTTACAAAGATGGCTGTAAAAAATATAAACAAATTCGAAGTGGTGTTTTCGGCCCCTTATAGCTGCTGTAAATAAAAAAATACTAGGTTTTGAAAAAATATTCCGTAAGGCCGAGTTCTCTAAGTTCTCACAACTCGTATGAGTTTTTATTTTACACTAACCATATATAGGAAAAGTGTAAAATACAATACGGCTTAACGTACATCACGTACGACAACATGCGTGATTATGTGTATAACGTGCGTGATTAATGTTTTCATCATGCGTGATTAATGTTTTCAAACATGTGTGAGTTAGGTCTTTTAGTTTATAACGTGCGTGATTTTCAAATGAACGTGCGTAATTATCTGTCGTACGTGATGTACGTTAAGTCGTATTGTACGTTAACTGACATATATATATATATATATATATATATATATATATATATATATATATATATATATATATATATATAGGGAAGGTTATCTTGAGAACACTAAATATTAAAACCAATCAAAACCATTTTTTATACAAACCTCATTGTAATTAAGATACAACATTAAAAAAAGAATTTACAACATCAAATAATTCATTTCTGTAAATACAACAAATTTACACTTGTGTAAATGGCAAACTTACACATTGTAAATTTTTCTTTATTCACGAATTCACGTAAATTTAAATGTATAAATTAAATTTCTAACGTTGTATTCGAATAATAATGATAAGTGTAAAAAGAAATTTTGAATTTGAATTGTTTTTAACAAAGTTGTCACGGTTTTTTCATTCGAATTGTTTTCACGTAAATTTAAATGTATAAATTAAATTTCTAACACATAATATATATATATATATATAGGGGATGGATCATGAGAAAACTAGTTTAAATCAGAAAACCAAAAAACTAACTAAAAAAACCTAAAAAACATGCCAATTTTTTTTTACATTTTTTTATAAAAAATCGCTATATTTTATGTATTGAAAAAAAATTCAAAACAAAAAAAAATATTTTTGTTGTATTGCACATGTACATTATTAAGGATATAGTGCACATGTGTAGTACACATATAATACACATGTGCAGTACAACGATTTTTTTTTTGAATTTTTTTTATATATAAAAAATAGCGATTTTTTTTTATAAAAAATTGTAAAAAAAATTGGTATGTTTTTTAGTTTTTTTTAGGTTTTTTTAGTTAGTTTTCTAGTTTTCTCATTTAGATGTAGTTTTCTTATGATCCTCTCCCTATATATATATATATCTTGCGTTGACACGACTAATTATGTTTTTTGGCGTACGTTGCGTCACGTGTATCACATATTTTATTTTTAATACACATGTGTTAAAATGGATAATATATCATTCACAAAATGTCAAAACTCTCGGCAGGAATTCGGTCAATATTGGTTCTACATATTAGGATATTATGCAACTTTAACTCATTTACTTTTTGATTATTTATTTTAATTACATGTGTTCGTTAACTTAAAAAACATAAACTTATAAATATATGATTTTATAAAACATATGTGGTAGACATGTCCCATACAAACATGTGTTTAATGACTCATATCGGATGTGTATACATCAGTTTATATTAAGATGTATAAAAGGATATTACTTTGATAAATTACAAAATAACTTTGGACCATTTGATTTTAAAAAATTAGATTTGATCTATATACAATTGCTTTTGAGAGGCTAAATTCACAAGACCTGACTATAGAACCCTTTAAATATAAGCTTTATATGTCTACTTAGATCATAAAGGTAAACATGTATGTGTTATGCTATTTAAGAATGCAAAACACTGTCCATAGTTAACATTGTTGAAAAGGTAACTGGTAGGAGATATTTTTATTATTTGACCAAGTGTAAATGTATTTTTTTTTTATTTTCAACTTTTTTATTATTTGACCAAATGTACATGTATTTCTTTTTTTAATTTTTAATTTTTAATTTCACTGTTCCATGTATCAATAGAAAACTCCTTTTGACATTAAGATCACAATCATTCTTATTTAATTTAATTGCATTCTCACGTTTATTTCTTTTAACCCGTTTGATCACATTTACACTTACATGATTCTAATTTCATTTGGACACATTTTCATCCTTGTGATTCCTTGACCCATTTGATGACATTACACTTTTGTGAATTTAATCTTATTTGAACACTTTTTCATCTTTGTGATTCTTTGGCCATTTGATCATATTTTGTGATTTTTAACGCAAGTGTGCTGTGTGCAACTGCGTTTTATGCCTATTTTAGTGACATTTACAACTGAGTTTCATGCATATTTTTACCCCATTTGCAGCTGTGTTCCAACCCTTTTTTCTAACATTTGTAGCTACGTTTTATACTTCTTTTTATCACATTTGCAGTTGCAGATACGTTTTATTTTCTTTTTTCACTTTTGCAGCTGCGTTTTATGCTTCTTTTTATCACATTTGGAGCCGTGTTTCGTCTCTTTTTACCACATATACAACTGTGTTTTATGCCTCTTCTGATCACATATATATCTGCATTTTATACCTGTACTATTTACTTATTATAAAATTTTACTTTGTTTTTTATTTTGCATAAATGTAATTTTATATAATAAATAATAAAAAAGACATATCTTTTTTTGAAAAACTAATATATGTTTTATGCATCTTCTGATCACATATATATCTGCATTTTATATGGCTATTATTATCCTTTATCTATAATTGATCATTGACCTAATTATCACTGTATCATTAATTGGTAAATATTTCATAGACGTATTTACCCTTGGTAGATAAACATAGGGTTTCCTCTTGGATGTATATAAATAGAGATTACTAGAGAGGCTTCATGGTTAGACAATTATAATAACATCATCACTATCAATTCGTCCACAGTTATAATAAACATAGGGTTTCCTCTTGTGAATTATACCTTTAGTGCACCAGATTTTTTTTGGTTGGTAATAATGTAAATAACATTTAATTTTAAAGAAATCCCGTATTTTGTGATAACATCAGGATTTCATTATGTTTCCTAAAATTGTGTAACTTTATCTACAAGTTTCGAATAAAATATAATTTATAACCGAATAATAAACTTGGATAGATACACATGAGATATTTAGAAACTAAAATCAAATCCCTTAAAATTAGCTAAATCATCCTTATCGGATCAACTTTAGTTTACGGATTAAATTTACGGGTTTAAAAGTTTACGTTTTATTTTATGTTTTCGAATTAAAAATTGTGAGTTCAATAATTTCCGAGAACTAACAATCATTCTTGAGAACTCACATTATCGAGAACTAATAATCATTCTAGAGAACTCATAATATAGAGAACTCGTACTCGATATTTCATTAACTCGAAATGTCATAAGAACTAGAGGTTTCACTAACTCGAGATCTCATAAGAGAACTCAAAATCTCATAAAACTTAAGATCTCATAAGAAAACTCGAGAAGTAAGTTTCTCGTAAACCTTCATTTTCCCGAAAACCACTTTTCTCGAGAACACCTTATTTACTCGAGAGCCCTATTTTCTCGAGAACTAGTGTTCAGTCAAGAACTAAAGTCCCGTAAACACTTATCAGTCCCTAAACAGGTGATTTGCTATTAAATAACTTAATAGTTTTGTAATCACTTAAATAAAATTATATATTTTTACAAAATCAAATAGCTTAATTTGAATGAGCCTTTGATGTTTCAATTCTGCCCAAAGGTGCTATGATACATCTACTTAATGTTCAAGTATAATAAGAAGCTATGTTAATTATGCCTTACAAATGTGAATGTCTTATTTCTGGCCAAAGCTGCTTTAATTCATTTATGTCTAGCATACTTAACAAGTGCATAATCCTACTACTCTCTTCTGCTAAGAGTACTGCAAAAGCAAAGTAGAGCATGATGAATAGGATAAGTCGAACATGATGAATAAGGTAAGTCGAACATGTTGTCTCTTATGATAATCAAGAACTCATTTTACAAAAATGTTATCACTAAAGTTATTCTAGATTAAGTTTTCCTAAAACTAATCTAATTTTATGGAATAATCCGAAGAACTCCTAAGATGCATGTCTTCATTTCAAATTCTAAACTATAAGGTTAAGTGGCATTCGTGAATACATCATAATGTACAATACCATGACCCATAAAATAAAGGTCTTACACATGGAAATAAGTACATTTTTTCTAGTACATTACATATTAAAATTTTCACTTGTACAATTTGATGCCTTAAAATCAACTATAACACTCAAAAGTACCAAAGGAAATTGAGTGTGTTGATAAGCAACATATGTACATAGAAAGAAATGTTAGAAACTGGAAAATAAGATGTTATTCACCTTACAACCACTAAAACCTTAAAAGATGATACTTCTAAGGTTCATAGTCAAAATACAAGTACAATATTCCAACTATAAGGTTCTTCAAGGGAGAATCTCACTACATAATTATGCCATTAGACTAGGCATAAGCAATGAGACTATCCATGATTCAAAAGAACAGTTGGATGAACTAATTAGGTAGTTGCGTATTAATGATATTTAAGTCTACTAATCTTAATATTCCATTTAACACGTGATAAATTGACTCTAGTTCTATACGTTTCCTTACTAGAATTCAACAAATAACTAACATGAGAGTTAGTGACAAAATTAAATGTTAAGGCTATAAGAACCATGAAAAGTTGTCTTCTAATTATGCTTTATGATACCTTACATATTCTGGAAATTAATCAGAATTTAGTATCAATACTAAAGCTATATTATGACAATTGTGAGGTTTACATAGCCAACATAAAGTCACACTTACCTTAAACTTTCATATTATTTGTTCTCAAAATCTGTATAGAAATATTACTAAGATGAAACTAAATGATACCTTAAACTTTCACAAATTTTGTTATCATGCAAATGAGAATTTGACAAAAGGAAAATGAGACCTATAAATTTAATCCATTGTAACCAAAATTCATGAGAAATCATGACATGGTTAATGAGGATGATTTTTTCATCTAATCTCATTCTAAGTGATTTTAAATCATGATGTTAAAAGCCCTAAAATATTACTTGGCTTAAGTATGGGTCCACCAGAAGTTATTCATTGACATTCATGGAACTTATTCGAAATGGAATATTGAGACACAAATCATTTATCATTTAAAAACTATCCACTTGTATGTAAATTTGTCTCATATGGCCCGCGGTCTTAAAGAAATCTATTCATATATATATATATATATATATATATATACTTCATATGATTTCTATTAATTATGTCCCTAAGCTTCTTATAACATCTGGACATATAACAAATCAAATAAAGTCTAAAATATGTATGATAGGTTCCCACGTCACATACCTCATTGAAACTTATCTTGTAGCATTTCTAGAGACATCAAAAATCAGTGGGAGCATGAAGTGTCTTAATAATAACTTGCAATAGTTGCAAGAGGTGGGAAGTGAAAACCTCATATTACTTCAAATTACACCTCTTGTACAAGATACTGCTCCATCTCGAATTGTTCCATCAAAACTTGTCTCCTTAAAATCTAATGCTACTCTTACAAAAGTTTCATTGTTGCTTAATTGTGGGCACACTTAGATTTCTTACCTAAACTAACATAATCCTCATCAAGAGAAACTACAACGACTAACGTCATTAATATGTTTTCTTTATTAGAATATGTTGGTTGTTAAATATTGACCCTAAGCATGTCGAGTTCCTTAAGACTTCTAAGGTCAGTGGGAGTAGTAAAAGTCTTTATCATGACTTGTAAGGAATACAAGAGGCGGGGGGAAGAGAGTCATTAAATTGTCCTCTGAATTTAACTCTGATTACACCTCTTGTACACTATACGACACCAATTCTTACAAAGTTAGAATCCTGAAAATGATAGCAACCTAACCAAGAGCTAATCCATAAAAAAAATGAAACTTCTAATAAACCCAATAATCAACTCAGGAGGTCATCTAGGTTTAAAAACCTACTAATTTTGATGATTACATAACCTCCCTAATTGAAGTTGAAATGGATTTTGAAAAAGTTTACTGATCCTATCTCTTCTAATTAAGCCATTAGCATCAATCAATCTTCTAAATAATAAAACTGTTTTCTAGTAAAACTGATTTTATGTGTTCGAATAACGTTTGGGATTTGATTGAATTACCTAAGAGTGTTCATAACCAAACCAAATCCTAATATAAATGTTAAGACACTATGAAGCATGATTGATTGTCAAAGGTTATACTCAGGAAGAGATAAATTATCAACGAATCTTTTTACCTATATTCCAAAAGATTTCTTTTAGGCTCATCACTATTCTAGTAGCTTATAATAGTTTTGAGCTACATTAGATGAACATTAAAACAACTTTCCCTAACAACTGGCTGATATATTTACATGTTCATAAAACAATTTGAAAGTTCTGAACTTAAGGTTAAAGAACAGTTTGTCTATAAGCCGGTAAAATCCATGTATGAGTTAATGTAAACATCATAATGCGATGAAATCTTGACGCAATTATTTTCATCAAGAACCAAGTGAATTAATCTACCTACCTACCAAAAGATTAGTGGGAACAACTAAAATAAACTTGTCTATATATAAATGATATTCTTTTGACAAGTATATGTTACATAAGTCAAAGCATTGTTAACACAAACTTTGATATAATAGATCTCACAGATATCTCTTACGTGATAGACATCATAACATACCGAGATAGACCCAATGGGAGATTAGTTTCGTTCCATAAGTTTAACCTTTAATGGGTCCTTACATATGTAACAAACAATACTGCACTCCTTTAGAGGATAATAGGATAAATAAGATTATTTCCTTACACTTCATTAATTAGAAGCCTTATAAAAGTTCAAGTCTATACTCATTTAGATATTACTCACATTGCAACACACTAAATATGTCTAGATTAATGTGAAACATCTACTAGAGTAATATCTTTAAAAGAAACGGGAGGCTATAATTTAAAGAAGAAGTGAGAACTCAAACCGGTTGATTACTAAGATGACAAAATGTAATTTCGGTTATATCCTTATGTCAGCAGACAAAACCTATCTCGTGGAGGAGTCATAATAAACTAATAATAACAACCTAAGTTATAATGACATAATATGTTGTTGATCACAAAGCAATAGTCACTGAATGTTGTTGAAAATTTATTAGTGGACTCATAAGTTTATTAACTCCATATAAATTGTATATTGATGACTTGTTGTGATAAAGTCAGCTACCATGTCTACTTGAATAGTAACAGTTCAAGAGGCGCTGCAATAAATTTCGATACAAAATTAATTAGGGAATATACCACAGAATAGTAATGAAATTTTAGGAGTATTCCAATTAGGTCACTGATACAATTTATTGTTCCAATTAGATCATCCTACTTTATTTTGGTGTTCTATTTCTATATATTTTACTCGAATAGCAAGTTATTGTGACAACTCGCAACTTAGAGCCTTTTGTCATACTCAGATGTAATCTATACGAACTTTATGTGACTAGTTAATGTATTAATTTATATTGGACGTTTATGAGTGTTTATACGTGATATGTGAAACTCGCTAAATATAAGACTCGTATTCCTTGTATCTGGGCCGAATATGCTTGGGCCGCTTACATCACAAGTACGGTCAGCATACACATGTTCACGTTTGGGTCGGGTATTATCGTACACATGTTATCTCAGGGCCGAGCGCGCAAGCACAAGCTCGAGTACACAAGCCCAAACACCCTTGTTGTTTATACCTTGGTTGGAAGCCCATTGAGAGCCCATTAGGGAGCCCGATACACCCCCCTTATGCGTATATATTCTTATCTAGGGTTGGAATCCTCATAATTTCGCAAACTAAAACAAACTCTAAATCCTCTTTACCCTCATACGCACGGCTGGTTTTCTCATCACCCTTGGGGTTTTGTCTTGTCACTCGAAGTCCGTTGATCTTGGCACCTCGGGTTTACCCCAAACACGGTTAGTACCATGTTATAATGTTTATAGTTCGAGTTTGGTTAGTTGTTTGGTTGCATGGTTTGATTGTGAATAGCAAGATAATAACCAATAGTTTTAAATGCATGAATAATAGGATTTGATTTAATGTATTGATGTTATGTTTTGTACATGAATGCAATCTTGATAAAACTGACATCAGCCATGTGAGCACTTCAGTAATACATATTAGATTATTATTACACATTGTCAAATCATTAAATCGGTCTAATAAGAATGAACTGATATTTCATGTGGTCGGCTCATTATATCTAGTGGCCATGTGATTAGTCTCAATCAAATCAGACAAAGTGGAGAATAATGGTAACATTGTCAGTAACTTAAAAGACTTGCTATGCATGATGTCACATGTTAAATTAGGTGAAAGAAATCTATTGTGATGTATTTGGCGGCTGTGTTTCATCATATGTATGTGGCTCTTTTATGTGGTGATCATCTAGTGGGCCGTACAAGGGTCCAATAGGGGGCGGCTAGTGTATGGTTAATATAGTTAATTGTGTAAGGTCACGTGAAGCATCAAAAGGTTGTTGAACAATTCTAATTGTCATCATCTGATCATGTGCTTGTCGAAATCGAGATAGTGGGCTCGGCAATAGTGATAGTTTGAGGAAATAGATGCGCATTTAGTTTTGCATGACTGATGTGATTATATTGGTGTGATTAATGAGTTCTGGATTGTTCTTGTTTACATCTAATGGAGGGTTAAGCGGTTTAAAATTTAGGTTATGTTTAAATAACAATCATAATGCTTCATGAACATGTATTGCTTGCTAAGTCAATGTCGAGGTCCCTGTTGATTAATGATGTGCTGTTATCGATTCCTAGGGGTAGTCTGTTAAAGGAGTGTGGTTATACATGAAATCGTTGATGGCTTGTTGTTTTAGGGATTATTAATGCCATGTACAGTAGCACATAATAACTCATAAAAGAAATAAAGTGATAGCTGGGAGTTTGCACATAAAATCGGACCTGCTTGTTATTAGTTGTGGTATAATAAAGAGTAATGGGCTTGTTGTGTAAAAGGTTGGGCCGGGGAAGTGAAAGGGGGCCACACTAGGTTTTGCTAAACATAATAGGTGGGTTATAAGAACTTAAATGTTGTATTGCAAACTGTCTCATATTGGGTCGAGTGGGGTTTGTGAAGGGTCGATTATTTTAACTACTGGGCTGCATGACCCCGGGTCATCAGCTCAGCCCACATCGTAGCGATTATTGTGTACTATAGAATAATCATTGTTCTGGCTTGAATTGCTACTTAACTGTTATACGTGCCATATGTGACAACCATTGATGTGATCTATGTGTAAACAAACTGTAAAACTGATCATTACCAAACACGCTTCTAGGTCGAGAGTATTGAACTTATTTAACGAGTAACTTGTCTAACCGAGCAAATCTAAGGTGAGTTCACTGCACTTTTCTCAAGCATGCGTCCCGGTGGTTTGGGACAACTGGTAAACATTTGGAAGGGAAACATTGGGTAAATAACTTAATCGGTTTTGGTTATTGCCTGGAGGGCAATGGGGGTGATTAGTTGATAGCGCTATTAGGTACTAATTATCTGGGTTTCACTATGGTTGTTTAGAGGCACACTCCTCGGTTACGTAAGGGCGGTTCCCCTAGGGTAACTAACTGAACAACATAGTGGGTTGCTAAGAGGCACACTCCTCGGTTACGTAAGGGCGTAGTCCCTAGGGTAACTAACTTGAGCAACATCGTAACACAACCTTGAATCGCATTAACATATATCTGGTAACACAACACGTTAACGAAACCTTGAACTCACCAGCGTAGTCTGATACACTTGTTTGCATGCTTGTAGGTCATTAACGTTTGGAACATGGACTTGCTATCTGGGAGTGCTGGAGTGGTCATGGATCGAGACTCTTGGATTCACTTATAAACAATGCATTGATTTTGGTTTTTATTATGAAACGATTACATGCTTCCGCTACACAACTTTTGAGAATTGATAACATGTTGACATCTTATTTTAGTAATTAATGTCATGACTTATTTAAATATTTATTATTGGTTCAATGTGATTGGTGGCTCGAACTCTGATGCGTAACACGCCTCGCGGGGTTTCCGCAGGTGGAATTTTGGGGGTGTTACAGTTATAGTCCTACATGGCATTTATTTAACTTTTTTTTTAAAACATGATAATATGGAATCAAATAAAAGAAAATATAATAAATCAAAACAAAATCTAAATCCAAAACAATCATCACGCAAAATAATGAATTATAAACAAATCAAAACTCCCAACTATAACAATTGTAAACCCTACCATCCATTTGTATATCAATATTCTTCCTCTGTAATTTTAGTACCAATCGAACAAGGTAATCGAACAACAGGTAGTTAGATTTAGCTTTGGTAAAAATATTGTTGAACTTGCTTTGGTAAAAAAAATCAAGAATAATATTAATGCAACTGAAGATGTGATGTAGATTGAAGAGCAATATCATGTGAATGGGAAAAGATTATACCGACAAATTATCTACAATTAAAAAAAAATTAAACCTATTTGGCATTTATATGTCATGTCAACAAATTTTTTTAAATAAAAAACCTAAATAAATGCCATGTAAGATGGATGACCTTCTATTTAGGTAAAATATCTAGGCTTGAAACATTAAATCAAACTTGAATGACCTAATTGGAACAAGAAAAATTATGAGTGACCTAATTAGAACACTTTTGAAACTTGGTTACTATTGTACAAAGTTAACCCAATTAATTATTCGTTTATAAACTAATTGAGGAAACTAAATCTTTGTGTCGAATACATTCAAAAGGTCAATCACCCATAAATATTATGTAAGCGCTTATAATAATGTCGGGTTTTATTGATGATCGTGTACAACTGCATATCGTACTATGAATGACTAATTATTAATTTTTCTTCATCCGTTTAGATTTGTTTATCTCTAAGTATATGTTCATGCTAACCTAAATGACATATAGACAATTATTATACAAATCAACGTTAAGGGTTGTACTATCACAGATTCTGCGAATCCTAGAGTTGACCCCGACCCATGTTGAGTTGGCACACCCCCCATGTTTGTTTATCTTTTGTTGTTGTCTTTTTCTACAGGGAATCTTGACTGGGCATGACCCCATGCCTGGTGGGCACGACCCCGTGCCTAAGCTTCTGTCTTTGTTATTTTGTTGTTTTGGATGTGGATTGGGGTTCGACAGGTCGTATCAATCCTTCTTCTTTGTATTTGTGTTGGTTTCTACTGTTTGTTTGTTCCTTTTATTCGTTTAAGCCCTTTTGATCCTGTAAATTAAAAGTAAACATAGAAACATGCTTTTTCCAACACTAGTACCGAAAAAGGGTCGATTTTATGCCTTGTTTGTTGTAATTTATATGTTGCATTTTGCGCACATCATGGTGCATCACCAAAATGAGGACTAGACTTGGGTTTTGTTTTATAACTTTCAACCTTTCATTATTGTATATCATTTATATTTTATACATGACCAACCAAGATCATCACCTAAGTTGATGAGTCTTGGTATAACAAAAGGGTACAATGGATGACATTTATCCTACCTCTATAGCATGGTTATTATATTACTAACCCGTTACTAATTACTATTATATTATCTAACTTATTATTATTATTATTATTCATGCCTAACCAACATAATATTATTAACTAACATTTTATTATCATTTCTAACATTACTAACCCATGCTAACTCTATTAAACATGCTACTCACTACTATCTCTTTTATTTTGTCATTTACATATTTAGTTTTACAATTACATCATTATTAGGCCAGGGGGTGTGGTATATCACCCCTTGCCAACTCGGATTCGTTAGCGCCCTATGGCGCCCCTTAGCCACCCCCTGCCCACCAAAGAGGGGGCATTATTATTGCCTCGCTAGCCCAGTAACAACCATTCTAACACGTGGTTCGAGGTGTTGGTCAAATGTGACCGTTGTTTAACGGTCATATATTAAGAAAACTTTTGAAAATCTAATATATATATACAAATACATTCACAAACCAATCACAAACTCAAACACACACAAATCACTAAAACACACACATTCACTCCAATCATTTTTTAAAATGTCATTTCACTCTTGATCGGAGTGTCGCGCTCTGGTCAAAGATAATATTTATAGTCCCAAATTACCCTTAACGAATAGTTAGTGGTAGCAAGGGGTCGAACCACGAAGAGTATGTGGTTTGCGAATGGATTCGATTGAATTTTGAAAAGGTGTCACTATTATGAAGCTAGCTAATTTGTTTTTGTGATTTGTAATTGATTATGAAAAGATATTGAAATGTGAATAACAATTGATTTGTATTAACGAAAGGAACTAGACAATCACAAGAAATGAAATTGATTGTTAAACAATATAAAGAAAACAAGGCTCACACCCGGTTTCAACAAATGCAAGACTTAGGGTTACTATGTGTTTCAATTTGCTTTAATTGAAATAATTCATTAACGGGTCGCAATCACAAAGCTTAGGTGCCAATCGCTATCAACGTCATAAACAACGGACCATGATGCACTTCGTTACTTTGGACTAACAAATCCTATCAAAAGACAAGGCATAAATACGTGTATTCATTTCATAAAGTCAAATTTAATCATTCACTCGACAATTCGCAAATTCAATACAAACATAGGACAATTATCTAAAGATTCAAATGTTAATCAAGTTGTCACAAAGCAAACATCAAAACATAATAAACCCTAATTCTTACAAAAGTCTACACCGGGGTGAAACCTCCAAGAAATTAGCCGCTCATGGAAGGACGAACGCTATCACCGGAACTTGAGAACTTGAAGTTGAACATCTTGAAACCTTGAAGATGGTAGATGATGATGGTTAGGGTTTTGGGTACGTGATGATGAAGAATGGATTGATGGATTGATGGAGCTAGGGTTTAGAATCAAGATTAAGAAGTTGATTTCGTTCTTGATTCGGGTTGTAGAAAATGATGTTGGATGTTGTGGATGGATTGGTAGGTGATAGATGATGATCCCAAGGCTCCAAGATGATATTCAAAACTCAAAAGTATCCGTAACTACCGTTTTTGGTTGGTGAATAATGATCTCCATTCGTCAAACAAGCAACAAAAGTCAACAATTACATCGGCAACAGGGAGAAGCCGTCGCCGATGGCCTGAAGCCCCGTCGGCGACGGTGTTTGTTTCTCAAATTTTTGGCCGACGACCTATTTTACTGTCTACGGACAATTCTGACGACGGAGATATACACCAGCCGTCGGCGACGGCCCATATGGGCGTCGGCGACGGTGCCCCCAATTCTGTTTCTTCGTTTTTCGCGTTCCTTGCTCCTGGTTGACCCGTTTCGCATCCCGGTGGCTCGTTTTTCCGTCCCGGTGGTCCGTTTTTCTTCCCGGTGGTCCGTTGAGCTCCCAATTAGCTCCTTAAACTTCACAAGTCCTGCAAAACACAAATCCTTTTACAAGTAGGGTATCCGGGATAAAAAGTTAAGTAAAAACATGAACTTAGACATAAACGAACACCAGTTTTCGACCACGTATCACATCCCCACACTTGTCTTTTGCTTCCCCTCAAGCAAATCTGTTTTTCACTTTCACGTGGGTCGAACAATGAATACACTCCCCATTCCTGAGACGAAGGTTAAGGTCCAATGACATGCTAAAGTTCGAACTCTTTACAATTTTCAACATATTTATCGGTGAAGTGATTTCACATACAAAAATGATTATCCAAGATTAACCCGCCCGTAAAACCAACAATTCATGCACATCCCTCACAATGTTCTCTCCACTCGGCTTGTAAATTGGCTAATGTTTATAATGTATTAGCACTTCAAAGAATATCCGCTCAAAACCGATTAGAACACATACCCGCATAAGCTTGCAACTCAACCATTCTCCACCATTGATCACGAATACTAAGCACAAGTCATAAGGTCTTTGTATGGGTTGTTACGGGGCTAGGCCAAGGGTAGGAAATAGGATATTTTAAAGTGGCTAAGGTGATGAAAATTCGATTATTATTACAAAACAATTATTCTAAGCACAACTAACTATAGATATCAAACTACAAGGCAACAACTTTAGCCTTTTATTCCACAACGACTAACTCATATTTTTGTTCGTTTCTCAATAGTTTTTCAATTCTTTTTCATAACATTTTCTGATTTTTTTATGCAAACAATCAAAAACAACTATACAAATACGACTCCTATAATCGAATTTCCATCACACGGGTTTAAAGGAAAAAGGTTTAAGGTTATGGGCTATAGGGTGGTCAAACGAAAGGTTTAGGCTCAAAGTGGGCGACTAGGGGATTTATTTGGGTAAGGATGGATAAATGGTTTTAAAAGAAAAGGTTTACCTAATGCCTTGATCATTCTCGTGCTTGTATTCGGTCTATAGTCTCAAACGTATCAAAAGTTGCAAGTTCTACAATATATGACTAATCGTCCACTCAAACAAAGAAACATAGGTATGTAATCTATGATATAAAAGTGGCTCAAGACCTCACATATCTAAAATGGTATGGTATGTGACATGCATAAAATACTAGTTTCTTAGGCGGATTATTCCCAAATAACCACCCGCTAAATACCCGTCATGCTATTAATTCGAACTTGACCATGACAAAAGACTAAATGGGTTGTGACATCCCTCGTTGACTTAGTTACTTGTGCTTTTAAGATCGCTTTTAAACAAGATATTTTTGAAAATTTTTTGAAAATTTCCCCCATCCCCACACTTGAAGTAAACATTGTCCTCAATGTGTAGTGTTTAAATGAACGGGTCAAAAACAAAAATTTTTACTACTCCCCCATCCCCACACTTGAAGTACATATTGTCCTCAATGTGTAAGAACTAGAGTATTAAACGCACAAGGGATGTGACACGGCTAATTCCCCAAAATTTCACCCCGAAAGAATAATATACAATTTACAATCCACTTATTTTCGAGCTCATTCCTCGTGTGCTCTTCTCTTCTTCAAGAAAGCGGTTGTCCCACGAACACAATGTACCTACAAATCTTAACCCTTGTGTAGAAGCATGCTTCTCACAACCATCAAAATTTGTTAGTTACCTAGTTCTACCACTTTTATGAAAATATTACCAAGTCATACTTTATTTTACTTTGATTTATGTGGAAAATAATTTACAACAACAACAAACTTAACTCACTTTCGTAGGAATCACGGTTGCATTTAGCTTATGCAACAAGCCCTTTTAAACCCCCCAATAGCTTGGGAGGACGAGACGTCTCGTGAGGGTTATATAGGGAACACACCCACAACGTTCATTTAACTAGGCAAAAATTTAAATAAAACGACATAAAAATAACGAAAACAAAATAATATACAACAACAACAACACAAAACATACCTTGCCTCTACCGCTGATATCTTTCATTGGGGTTAACTGGCGGGTTTGGCTGGTAATGATAACCAGTGAGGGCCTCAAACATCTCCCTATAGTTATCGAGTGGACTCTGCTCCCCTTGAGGTAGTGGTTGGTAAGGAATCGGGACGAAGCTGGAGCCTACTGCCTCGGGCCAGTGAGGGGTTGGATCGGATGGGCCTCGTGGATGGGGAAGGTTGGGGTAATCGGTCCACCCCGAATGTTCGGCAAAGGGAGACCGGCTTGATAGTCTCTTTGATGGCGCTCCTGATCGTGGAGCACCTTGGCGTTATTAATAGCCATTTGGTTAGAGACAGCCAAAGCTCTCCATCGGCGCTGCTCCAATTCCCTTTGTGCATTTTGACGCCTTGCCTCTTCTTCCTCCCATGCCCGTCTTTGGGCCCTATCCTCCTCTTGAAACTGTAACAAGTGTTGCATTTGTGACCGTTGTAACGCTTGTTGCAATTGTTGTTCCTCCATCTGTTTCTCCATCCTCTCGCGAAAGGATGCTTGGAAAGCCCATTGTTCTTGCGAGTACGCCCCTTGCGCCTCTTCCCAAGCCTTCCTACTCGCCTGGAATTCTCTCCCTTCGCCAATGCATGCCTATACATTATCGTAAACCGCTTGTTACCCTCGGGTCCACAACCGGTATGACGGTATCTGCCTTTGGTTCACAAAGTTTGCTACATCGGCAGAAATCTCCGATGCTTCCTCCTGTATCTTTGCCTTGGTCCCCGCGGACCGGAAGGACCCGTCTCCTCCTCAACATCAGGCATCTCCTCATCTTCTTCCTCTTCATCACCCTCTCTCGGTTCAGTGAATCGGTAACTATCTCCTTGTTCATCTTCAACCGTGTGAAGATGACCAAAAGCCTTCACCGTTATCTTCTAATGTTGCCTCATGGAGGCGAAGTTGAACTGATCGATGGGTTTAGACACCCACAGTGACTCCTGAGGCAATGCATTTTGCTGCAAAATCATTGCGCTAATCAATCTCACATAAGGGATCATCTTCCGCTTGAATGATTCCCTTGTATCCCATGTATTGATCATCACAATTTGGCGCCATGATAGCCTTGGCGTCCCATACAACAATGAATGTAAAACCCGGCAGTCGGGTGCCTTCACTTTACCGCGGTCCCCAAACCGCACCAAAACATTCTCCAACAAAATGCCTTGTAGTATTTTGCCCTCCAAAGACAAGTCGTTTCTCGAATCCCCTGCACCCCCATCCCCGGAAACGGCGCCAAAATTTGATCGGAGTGTCGCGCTCCGGCCAAAGATAATATTTATAGTCCCAAATTACCCTTAACGAATAGTTAGTGGTAGCAAGGGGTCGAACCACGAAGAGTCTGTGGTTTGCAAATGGATTCGATTGAATTCTGAAAAGGTGTCACTATTATGAAGGTAGCTAATTTGTTTTTGTGATTTGTAATTGATTTTGAAAAGATATTGAAATGTGAATAACAATTGATTTGGATTAACTAAAGGAACTAGACAATCGCAAGAAATGAAATTGATTGTTAAACAATATAAAGAAAACAAGGCTCACACCCGGTTTCAACAAATGCAAGACTTAGGGTTACTATGTGTTTCAATTAGCTTTACTTGAAATAATTCATTAACGGGTCGCAATCACAAAGCTTAGGTGCCAATCGCTATCAACGTCATAAACAACAGACCATGATGTACTTCGTTACTTTGGACTAACAAATCCTATCAAAAGACAAGGCATAAATACGTGTATTCATTTCACAAAGTCAAATTTTCCCCATCTTCGCCTCTAGTCTCTTGTTTCGGTACTTGGAAAGAGCCTTCAGTTTTTCATCTTTCCATACCGAAGCCGACCTACTATTCTTGGCCTCCTCCCATTCCCAATCTTGTCTATAGAGCTGCCCATCATCTTCTTCTACGTTACTTAATTGTTCCCAACGCCTTTGATATTGCCCCGAGCCTGACCCGGGTCCCGAAGACGAACCTTGTTCGGAGGTTTTTGCTTTCTTGCTTCCTCTAAACATAGCTACAATCAAAAGACAACAAAACAAACAATTAGCACACCCCAAATCTTCAAACAATCTCAAATTTTGAACATAATATGCAATGTTGAATCTCAATCAATAATTAGATGTAAAATCGCTTTTTTAAACTTCCAAAGTCGCTCATTTTAACATCTACATATCAATTTAGCATGTCTATTCACAGGATTTCTAAAAATTTCATGGTTTTAACAATTTTCAACATTACAACTATGCTCAATCATGCAACAATCTAGTGTAATCACATCACCAAGACTAAAGCATGCTCAAATCCCATCTGCATCAAGCAAACATTCTTAAATTTATGCAAAAACATCATACATTATGATAAACAACCTACTCTAAACAATAAGCTTAAAATTTCGGAAGAAATCAACAATCCATATGAAAACCATGCATAAATTAACTGAAATTCATACCTTTGATGTAGATTAACAAGAAGAACTATGAAAAAGTGTAAAGCAAAAGACTTGGATGCACACTCTTCAAAACCCTAAAAGAATCATGCCCAAAAATCTTGCAAACGAGCAAGAATTGATGGAAACCGTTATGGGGGTTTTGTTCCTCTCAAAAAAAAAAAAAAAAAAAACCCAAAATAAGCACAAGAATCAAGTGATTTGAGTGAGAATCGAGGGAGTTATGATACGTTGAAGAATTAGGGTTCTAGAGGAGAGTTGGGGAAGAAGATGGAGATGGGAGAGAGAACGTTGGATGATGTTACTGATTGGATGGTGTTTCAAGAGAGTATGGGGTGTATGAAAAGGTTTCGGGTGATATGTGTGGTTAAAATGATGTTCGGATGTTGAGGATGGATTGGTAGGTGATAGATGATGATCCCAAGGCTCCAAGATGATATTGGAAACTCAAAAGCATCCGTAACTGTCGTTTTTGGTTGGTGAATAATGATCTCCATTCGTCAAAGAAGCAACAAAAGTCAACAATTACGTCGGCAACATGGAGAAGCCGTCGCCGACGTCCTGAAGCCCCGTCGGCGACGGTGCTTGTTTCTCGAATTTTTGGTCGACGGCCTATTTTACTGTCTACGGACAATTTTGACGCCGGAGATATACACCAGCCGTCGGCGACGGTGCCCCCAATTCTGTTTCTTCGTTTTTCGCGTTCCTTGCTCCCGGTTGACCCGTTTCGCATCCCGGTGGCTCGTTTTTCATCCCGGTGGTCCGTTTTTCTTCCCGGTGGTCCGTTTAGCTCCCAATTAGCTTCTTAAACTTCACAAGACCTGCAAAACACAAATCCTTTTACAAGTAGGCTATTCGGGATAAAAAGTTAAGTAAAAACATGAACTTAGACATAAACGAACACCGGTTTTTTGACCACGTATCAACTCTTCATCCGATTCTTCCAACTCTTCATCTGACGTTGTTGTTGACGATATGTTTATCGCAGTGACGCAGGAGGCGATTAATTATTTGCGAGAAGAAGCACAATCGTCTACAACGCGTACCGGACACGCGCCTTTTGAATGAGATCAGTTAGGTGCTCATGAACTTTTAATGCGCGATTATTTTTGTGAAAATCCGTTGTACAATGATGCACAGCTTAGGCGTCGGTTTCGTATGAGTCGTTGTCTTTTCTTAAGAATTCTAATGATCTTGTAGCCGAATTCTCTTTTTTCACACAAAGAGAAAGTGCTAGTCGCAAAATTGGTTTCTCTGGAATACAAAAGTGTGCTGCCGCAATTCGAAAACTTGCGTACGACATAGCGAGTGATGCGTGGGATGAATATTTAAAGATGTTGGCCAGAAGTTGTCGTGATTGTCTTGAAAATTTCTGTGAAGGTATTTTTATTATTATTTTTATTATTTATAGTTTAATAACACTATTATAATAGGTGTTAACTTTCTTTACGAGGGGCGATATTTGAGGATGCCAACCGCTACCGACGTTCCACTTTTATACGAGGCCCATCAGCAGATACACGGGTTTCCTAGGATGTTGGGTAGTTTTGATTGCATGCACTGGGAGTGGGCGACATGTCTAACCGCTTGTAAAGGGCAACACCATCATGGTGACCATGAGGGTCCTACCCTAATATTACAAGCGGTCGCGTCTCAAGATTTATGGATTTGGCATGCATAATTCCGCATGGCCGGTGCGAACAATGACATCGTTGTTTTACAATCTTCGGGTCTTTTTGACGATGTGATAGATGGTGTTGCACCAAATACTTCATTCTATGCAAACGATGTGGAGTATAAGTATGGGTACTATCTTGTCGACGATATTTATCCCGAGTTGCCAACGTTGGTGAAAACTCTTTCGTGTCCAGATGACGAGAAAAGATTGTATTACAAGAAGAAACAAGAGTCGGCAAGAAAAGATGTCGAGCAGGCTTTCGGTGTATTAAGAAACGTCATGTATATTGGAGGACTCGGGCAGAGAGTTTTGTGGAGAAAGTTGTGATGAAGGTAACCAACTGACAAACCCACAATTCACATACGCTCAAAAAGAAGTTATCCGAGCGAGGATACGTGACAGAGACATACACCATAACCTTCGAGCTGATCTGACCGAGCACCTATGGTTTTATCGTGAACAAGGAGGAGACGATGAATATTTTTTTAGTGTCATTGTATTTTTTTTTGTTTATATTATGACATTGTATTTTTTTTGTATAAATTATGACATTGTATTTTTTTTATTTAGATTATGAGTTTTAAATTAATATATCAAAATTAAATAATGTTTAAATTAAAAAAAATAATAATAA
Organism: Helianthus annuus; assembly: GCF_002127325.2. Classification (NCBI taxonomy): domain Eukaryota; kingdom Viridiplantae; phylum Streptophyta; class Magnoliopsida; order Asterales; family Asteraceae; genus Helianthus; species Helianthus annuus. Next base: position 158,963,523 of record NC_035435.2, on the reverse strand, counting down.
TTAGGTAATGATGATGGGGGCTTTAAACCATTGCATCCAAGTTAAAGGGAGGGGCTTTAAAGCCCCCCATATGACGTGGCGCCTAGGTGGATCTGGCGTGGCGTAATAAAGCCCCTAGAGGCTTTAAACCACACCCCTAGCCTTACCAATTCGTATTACATACTAAAAATATATAAAAGTACTAACTCCTTTATTTTTTGTTATTTACTTATTTAGACTTGCAATCTAATTATAATTCCTGATACATTATTTATTATTATGTACCAAAGATATATAAATATTAAACCTAGTCATAACATCAACCAATTTATAGTACAAAGTTGTGTGCAAAGGTAAAACACTTATCTTAGACTAAATTCCTCACACGTGGACTTCTAGTGGGTGAATTAGTGCCCACGAAATACACATAAATTAATAGAGTCTAAAGTGAGTATTTAGTGAAGATAATATTTTTATGTATTTTCATATATTATTATTATTATTATTATTATTATTATTATTATTATTATTATTATCATTATTTATTTCTATTCAAATCCTATCTACATTCCAACTTCTAAATCCTTGTAGTTACACACCTTGTTCATCCTTGTTAGGATAATTTGGTACTTCAACCTCTCAAGAGGATCATCTCACTTTTGTGGAAACCACTTGCAAACAGTGAGTATACTCGAACCCTTTTTTCCTTTAAACACACTTTGGGTTGCAATATATGAAATTATAAAAACTCACATAAACACAATCAGTCACATTATTCAAACACTCAATTTAAGAATACATGCCATTTGTCATACATACATGCTAGACGTCAATCTTCTGTACTCAATCGCCTACCTTAACGATTATAGCGCTATAGGAATAGCACATCGCCCTTATGTGGTATTGTTAAGTTTTCAATCTTATACGACATGTTCCCTTATGTGGAAAGGATGTGCTAGTGGACATTTGGTTTGATTGATAGTTTACACATGCTAGTAGTGTACAAATTGGTATGTTAGATTGAGACCTTTTATTCTATATTATGTAGACCAAACTTCTATGCTCACCAATTATTTTGTTGATCTAGGTGGATTTAGAAACGCACGAATAAATTAGTTTTCTTTTCTTTGAATATTTGAATTGATGTAATTTCTTTTCTTTTGACAATGTACGAATTTGAGTTTACGAAATAAAAAGGGTTTATTTAAATATTGTCATTTTCAATTGTTATCATGTTTTGAGCAATCATCTATTCGCTCATGCCCTGATGATTTCGCAATCAGTTGGGGTGTGACAAATTGTGTAGTATATATCGACTAAAACAATGATATTAAAAGTATAAGTTGTAAACATTAAATTTAACAAAATAGCAAAAAATAAAAGTTAAACCACAACTTTTGTTCAATAAAAATCAATAGAACTATATTATTGAAACAAAAAGAATACAAAATTTATTAAAGATTATAATGACTTGATACAAAATAGATGTGTAACATATAAAATCTTGTCATAAAACATATGATAAACCACCAACAATTCAGTTTCACTTTAGAAATGTCAAAAATCAGTAGTTTTTAACAATTTTGAACCTGAAATATCTTCATTGAAAGCAAAAGTGCCGAAAAAAAGTTCAAAAAGTACGATTGAGCTATGTGTACATTTAATGTAAGAATAAAAAACTTGGCATACCTTCAATTGGTAAAGGATCTTGGTTCGGAACATTATGATTAACATATATTCTTGGTTTCTTTTATATATGTCATTAAGATTAATTGTGCAATGAAGTATAATTTGATCATCCCAGATGGTTTTTTTAACCAAACCGTACAACTCAATTTGTAGATAATAACCTTATGGGATTAATGAGATAAAATAAACCGTCTACGAAATTAAACTGATGATTGACTTCGCTTTGGACCATGAACACCCTAACCCCAATGATACTAACCAAAATTGTACTCAAAAAGCTCAATTGTGAGTAAAGTAAATTCTTTTGATCCCAATATTGAGGCTTCAAATTGATAATATTAAGTTATAGTATATAGAAAACTATTTTTCAGTATTTAAAATAATACAAATTCCCATGAATCAAACTACCCTATCACATAAAATAACTTCAATCAGTTGTAGATAATAGTTGCCATTTCTATGTAATATAAAATTTTATTCGGTTGTTGAAAAATTAACAAAGAAGTCTATTTTAAGCTTGAGTGTTTTCAAAACACACATATATAGCAACCTAAGCAGTAACTTAATGTGCAAACTAAAAGTGAGCTATGCTGAGTCAATGCTAGTTTATACAACATTTCAAAACTTTAACACTGCATTTTAGTTCACCGTATGCTGAGTCAATGCTAGTTTATACAACATTTCAAAAGTTTAACATTGCATTTCAATTCATCATAACATACCTTAGGCTTTAAACTTTATCTATATCATTAAGGTGACATTCACCAGTGAACAAACGAACGATCAACATCACTCCTTTCATAGTTCGTACAACTATAGGTAGCTCAGGAGGTCACTCCCCTATGACTGCATCCCCGGAGGTAACTTGCTACACTAGTTTGCAGCCCCGAAGATAACTCCATATAATTGCTCCTCATAAATCATTCCTTTGGCCATACTTTTCTATATCTTTAGCTTTCATACAAAATGAAATTATGTTTCAATTAAACTATTCTTTGGTAAACAATACGTTAATAAACTGTGTAAGATTAAATATATTATGTATTAATATTTAATCTATAGTCATCATAATCATTTACATAATATAGATCAAAATATATAATAACCTATTAAGATAATTAGTTGGTAATTGTTGATGGACCATATTACCCTTATTAACTAATTGGGTTTCCTCCTGGGTGCTTATATAAGGAGACTTATGTGGAGGTTAAGGGGTTAGTCAGTTACACAATAAGAGATACCCCATAAGCATAACATCATTACGTTCGACCTCTTTCTCCTACGGCCGATACCCTTTTCGGTTTTCTTAGTCACCATCATCAGTCAGCACCCTAAGGAGGAACCAGATCACCTTGACAAAGATGTCGAACTCCATGTCGTCTTCTCTCACTGGATTCTCCACTGCACTATCTGCGGTGACAGGTATGTTTTCATGTTTTCCATTATGTGTAAACAGAACTGAACCAACATGTGGTATCAGAGCATATGTTGATTAGTTAGTTCTGTTTTCGTATCCATAATTCTGGGATAGAAACTTGGAAAACGGAATTTTGAAAGCCTCATTTAATTCACAGCCGGTTTCGAGTCGGTCATGTCCACTCGAGATCACTGTTTTCGGAAAAGGTTAATTATATGTTCACTCAAATTCAACTGGGTTATGTTTTAACCGAAATCTGTTTAGAAATACTATTAATATTCAGGTTTCGGGTTCCAGAATTTATGTTTTATGTTTTTTAGGGTTCATCATGTTCTTAGGAAAATTCGAAAATTCTATTATGTTTTGGAATGTTTTAGGATTAATGAGTGTTTTTTCCATGTTTGATCCAATTTTATCTTTTAAGTTTATTCGAAAACTGTTAAAAGATATACAGTTATAATTTTTCGAAATATTTTGATAAAATTAGATCATCTTAAAACAGGAAATCATATCTCATAATCCCTTGGATTTCGAATTTTCAGTTATGCTTTCACATTCACAGCTGTTAACAGGAAGCTTCGAGATCATCAGATTACGACTCGAGACCATCAGTCTCGACTCGAGACCATAAGGTCTCGACTCGAAATCATCAGGTCCTTAAACCTTCACAACTCGAGACCAACAGATCTCGACTCAAGACCATAAGGTCTCGACTCGAAATCATAAGGGCTCAAAAGTCTACAACTCGAGAGAAAGGTCTCGACTCGAGACATAAGGTCTCGACTCGAGACCATAAGGTCATAACTCGAGACCATAAGGTTGCGACTCGAGACCGTGGTTGTGACTCGAGACCTCATCATGACTCGAGATCTCATAAGATATAGTAGTCGAGACCATGGTTCCGACTCGAGACAACAAGGTTGCGACTCGAGACCTCATAACTGACTCGAGATCTCATAACTCAGTCGAAACCTGACTCGAAACCTCATCATTTTAGGCTGTTTAATGTGAACTAAGTTTGATCCGCGCTAACGGGTGGTTTGCTATTAAATGATTGGTTTTGTAATTATTTAGTTAATTAATCAGAATCAGATAATGTTTTGCAAAACCAAGATGACTTAACTTGAATGAGCTTCTGATGTATCAATTTCTGGCCAAAGCTGATTTGATTCATCTACTTATCATCCAAGTATTACGAAAGCCAAGTTGAGTGTGCATCATAAACATGAATGTAATAATATCTGGCCAAAGCTGATTTAATTCCTTCATAGATGGCATACTTAACAAGTGCATAACTAAAGTGATTGTCTCAATTTCTGGCCAAAGCTGATTTGTTACAACCACTTTGCACATATGCTTAAATGATTACACTTCTGGCCAAAGCTGTTTTGTCTTCGTTTAAGTAGAATTTTAACTAAGTCTATTATTTTGATGTTAGTAATAGACAATATCACAGCTTCATAACATAAAATGGTCATTATTTATGCCTGCCTTAGTTTAACGTGCCCTTAGTCACATTAGGACTTCTTCCTTAGTATCATAATTTGCTCATCTTATTTCCGCTATCAGCGCCCAATTGCGGGATTCCACCTTTGACTGGTGATAACTTTGCTGCATGGAAGGATGCTCTCATGCTTACACTTGGATTGCTGGATTTTGATTATGCTCTAAGAGAGAATAAGCCAGCGGACCTTACCACTCAAAGTACTGCTGCTGAGCAGTTAACTCATGAAAAGTGGACTAGGTGTAACCGCATGTCTCTCATGTTTATGAAGCAGTCCATAAGCAATGCAATCAGGGGAGCTATTCCTGATTCTGAAGATGCTAAAACCTACTTGGAACATGTGGAGGCGCAGTTCAAAGGGACGTCTAAAGCACACGCTAGTACCCTTATCCTCAAGCTGGTGACAACTAAGTATGATGGGAGGAGCGGCATTCGCGAGCACATCATGATGATGAATGACATGGCCAATAAGCTGAAGGGGCTGGAAATGGAAATCAGTGATGGTTTCCTCGTTCATTTTATCATCACTTCGCTTCCTTCGTCGTTTGAAGCATTCAAGATCAACTACAACACTCAGAAGGAAAAATGGACGATGAGTGAGCTGGTCGCTATGTGCGTACAGGAGGAAGAACGTATGAGGATGGATCGCACTACTGATGTTGCCAACTTCACCACCTCCAACTCTAAGAAAAGGAAGAACAATCATCAGAGGAAGGATGCTTCAAAAGTCCAAAGGCCTAATCCTAATACAAGTGCACCTTCCAGCTCTAAGAACTCCTTAGGCAGTATCCGCTGCAAGTTCTATAAAAAGACAGGACATATGCAGAAGGAATGCCCTGACTTTAAGGAGTGGCCGGCTAAGAAAGGTAACGATTATTTTATGATACTCGAGTCCTATAATTTAAGTGTTCCTGCTAATTCTTGGTGGTTTGATTCTGGTTCTATGGTTCATCTTACCAATTCAACTCAGGGATTCCTTTCAATCCGGAAGCTGGAAAGAAACCAAAGAACGCTTAAGGTTGGGGATGATCGAGAATTAGAAGTGAAGGCCATTGGAACATTACAATTAGTTATGAAAACTGGTTTATGTATTAAACTTTATGATACCTTATATGTTCTTGAGGTAACTCGGAACCTTATATCAGGACCAAAGTTAGACATGGACGGTTTTATTGTTTCCCATGGTCATCGCAAACTCTCTATCCTCTATGATTATGTTCTTTATGGTACTGGTGTTCTGGATGATGATCTCTATAGATTAGAACTAGATGATGGCTTTTCCAAATCTTTGTTGTCATATAACATTAATGAATCATTCACAAAGATGGAAGAGAAACGAGACTTAGAGACTTCATCCATGTTGTGGCATCAGCGTTTAGGCCACGTTTCAAAAGAACGATTAAATCGTCTTGTAAAGGATGAAGTCTTACCTCCTCTCGATTTCTCTGATTTTGGAACATGTGTCAAATGTCTTAAAGGTAAAATGACATTAGCGAATAAGAAAGGTGCCACTAGGAGCTCTAATTTATTAGAACTCATTCACACTGACATTAGTGGTCCCTACCAAATCGCTGGCATAACAGGACATACTTCATTTATCACTTTCATTGATGATTATTCTCGTTACATGTACTTGTATCTTATTAAGGAGAAATCTGAATCTCTTACAACTTTTAAAGATTATAAGGCTGAAGTTGAAAAGCAATTAGATCGTCAGATTAAAGTTGTGAGATCAGATAGAGGCGGTGAATATTTTGGAAGACATACTGATGTGGGTCAAGCTCATGGTCCATTTTATGAGTTTTGTAAAGGCCATGGGATTGTGAATCAATATACCATGCCGGGTACACCTCAGCAGAACGGTGTCGCTGAAAGAAGAAACCGTACCCTTATGAACATGGTGCGCAGTATGTTAGCCAACACTAATTTACCATTATTCCTCTGGACTGAAGCGTTAAAAGCAGCTGTTCATATACTCAATAGAGTTCCTTCTAAGTTTGTCCCTAAAACTCCTTATGAACTTTGGACAGGAAGGAAACCGAGTCTTAAATATATGAAAGTATGGGGCTGCATTGCTGAAGCAAAACTTTACAATCCTTTCCTAATGAAACTTGACCCTAAAATAGTTACCTGTTTCTTTATCGGGTATCCTAAGAACTCAAAGGGTTATCGTTTCTATTGTCCTTCCCATGTCACCCGTATTGTTGAAACCAAGCGTGCTGCGTTCCTGGAGGATTTCAAGGTCAGTGGGAGTAGTACCAACCCTTACGATGAATTGCAAGAAGTACAAGACGCGGGGGGGGGGGGGGGGGGAGATTTGTCGCTTACCATTACTCTGATTACTCCTTTTGTACCTAATGCAACTACTGCACCTGAAGCTACTGCACCAACTCCAAATTCACCTCTACAATCAGAACCTATTATACCTCATGACGAAGGCACATCAAATGCTCATAACCAAGACAACGCTGAACCCGATAATCCACTCAGGAGGTCATCTAGGCAAAGAAGGGCTACTAATTGGGATGATTATGTTACCTACCTGACTGAAATGGATCCCAGAAAGCTCAATGATCCTATCTCTTACAATGAAGCCATTAGCAGTGATCAGTCTTCTGAATGGAATAAAGCAATGATTGATGAGCTTGAATCCATGAAGAAAAATGACGTTTGGGATTTGGTAGAATTACCCAACGGAGTCAAACCCGTAGGATGCAAATGGGTATTCAAAACAAAACTGGATCCGAATGGGAACGTTGAACGCTACAAAGCGAGATTGGTTGCAAAGGGCTACACTCTGAAAGAGGGAATTGATTATCAAGAGACGTTTTCAACTGTCTCTCGTAAAGATTCATTAAGGATCGTCATGGCCCTAGTAGCTCATTTTGATTTAGAGCTGCATCAGATGGACGTTAAAACCGCTTTCCTTAACGGAGATTTGGACGAAGATGTTTACATGAAACAACCTGAAGGCTTTAAACCTGAAGGTCAGGAGCATCTAGTCTGTAAGTTGAAGAAATCCATTTACGGGTTGAAACAAGCATCACGTCAGTGGTACCTCAAGTTTGATGAAGTCATGAAGAAGCAAGGTTTTATGAAGAATCAAGTGGATCAATGCACCTACCTCAAGATGAGCGGGAGCAACTTTACTATACTTGTCCTTTACGTAGATGATATTCTATTGGCAAGTAATAGTTTAGACATGTTGCATGAGTCAAAGCGGTTACTTTCGCATAACTTCGACATGAAGGATCTCGGAGATGCTTCTTACGTCATTGGCATCGAAATTCACCGAGATAGACACAAAGGGATCTTAGGATTGTCCCAAAGGGCTTACATAGATCGTGTCCTTACACGTTACAACATGCAACAGTGCAAACCCTCCGTCGCTCCAGTAGTTAAAGGAGATGTTTTCGGTTCATTCCAGTGTCCGACAACAGAGGTTGAGAAGGAGCAAATGAGCCAGATACCTTATGCGTCAGTAGTCGGGAGCTTGATGTATGCTCAAGTCTGTACTCGCCCAGATATCGCTTATACTGCTGGAATGCTAGGCCGTTATCAGAATAATCCTGGCCTAGATCACTGGAAAGCAGCTAAGAAGGTACTTCGATATCTGCAAGGGACGAAAGACTACAAACTGACTTATAGAAGAAGTGATCATTTAGAAGTGGTGGGCTATTCTGATTCTGACTTTGCCAAATGCAAAGATGACAAGAAATCCACTTCGGGCTATATCTTTATGTTAGCAGGCGGCCCTATCTCATGGAAGAGTCATAAACAACAGTTGACCACAACTTCCACAATGATGGCAGAGTACATTGCTGCTTATAACGCAACCTGTCATGGAATGTTGATTAGAAATCTGGTCACTGGACTCAAAATCGTTAATTCCATTTCTAGACCATTGAAGCTTTACTGTGATAATTCAGCTGCCGTTAGTTTCTCGAACAGTAACAGTTCGACTGGAGCTGGTTTATATCTCGATACAAAATATATGTTCGTACGTGACCGTGTTGAGGAAAATAATCTTTGTATCGAGTATATTAGTACTAAATATATGCTTGCGGATCCGATGACTAAAGGTCTCTCTCCTAAGGTTTACGAAGAACATGTTCGGAATATGGGATTTAGTAAAGACCTTATTTAAGGATATTGTACTAGCTTATGTTTTATGTTAATGAAATTTCCTCAGTTTGATTTTGTATGTCTCTTAGAATATGTTCAACCGGTATAATGGCATATAGACAAATAAAGTTACAAATCAAACAAAGGGCTTATGCGTATTTTGATCATGACGATTAGGTTTGAAATTAAGGCTATAGTATGATTAATGGGGGTCCTGAGTCGCATAATGATTCAACGGCTGTATTTCTCTGCTATAGTACTTGTTTAAGGCTAAAATGAGTGTTAACTCCTGATCAGGCTTATCTAATACTCATAGTAAATGATTACTCGACTAAGTGGGAGAATGTAAGATTAAATATATTATGTATTAATATTTAATCTGTAGCCATTATAATCATTTACATAATATAGATCAAAATATATAATAACCTATTAAGATAATTAGTTGGTAATTTTTGATGGACCATATTACCCTTACTAACTAATTGGGTTTCCTCCTGGGTGCTTATATAAGGAGACTTATGTGGAGGTTAAGGGGTTAGACAGTTACACAATTAGAGATACCCCATAAGCATAACATCATTACGTTCGACCTCCTTCTCCTACGGCCGATACCCTTTTCGGTTTTCTTAGTCACCATCATCAGTCAGCACCCTAAGGAGGAACCAGATCACCTTGACAAAGATGTCAAACTCCATGTCGTCTTCTCTCACTGGATTCTCCACTGCACTATCTGCGGTGACAGGTATGTTTTCATGTTTTCCATTATGTTTAAACAGAACTGAACCAACAAACTGAAAAAAAAAACTGTTAATAAAGTTATGTCTAGAAGCCAAAACTATTTGCTAAATCATTCATTTGTTTACTATATATTTACACTTTACTTTACTGATTATGCTCATCCCCAAAGCAGTTTAAAAGAGCTCTAGAAACTCTCATGTGATGTTGAGCAAAGGACATCTATGAATCATCAACATTTCATGTGGGTTACATATGCAAAATCTCTACAACTTTTAACATGGTCTAAAACATCTGGGTAGCATAACTTTTCATATCGACTATTATGTGAAAAGTATAATCCATGTGCAAAATATTTCACGCTAGAAAAGTCTAAAGGGTGAAAATTAGGGTTTCACCTAAGGTCCCACAAAAACTAATCTACGCGAAAGGTACTAAACAAGAATTTGTAAGCGAAAAGAAGCAAATGAAAAGTATATAGTTCAAGCAAAAAGATAGTACTTTTCGCAGGTTCAAGGGCACAAAGTCATACCTTTTATTTGTGCAAAAAGAAAAAAAAAAAACCTTAATCGAGTTGTGTTGGCAGCTACTACGTTACAAGTCTGTAATCGCATTAAGGTTGGAACATTGTGAATCCACATACCATAAATATAAATGTTTCTCAAGGTCCCATGCATAAGGATTCACGAAATCATAAAAGCTTTAAGTTAAAACTTTACCATGCAACCATTTGAATTAATACCCAAGCTTAAACAACTTGTTCCTCCTCTTTTCTAGCTCGGGAATAACCTTGAAAGCACTCGAAGATAGTAGGATCTCAACTATGATGTCCCCTTAGACAATTGTGAATGATTTTGAGGCTAGAGCTCGAAAAATGGAGTTCTCTTTCTCTAACTTTATCTCTCTACAAAGCTCAAAATCGCAAGGTGGTGAAATGAGGAATTGGTGGCTACCCTCATCATTTCCATATCAAGATTGTTGTGTTGTTACCATTTTACCCCTATGGATCTTCAAAGTCATTTGCACGAATGGGCTTTTAATTTCAAAGAAAAAAAATCCAATTACATAACTTTATCACATATTTATATTTTGGGGTGTTACAACCCAACACAGTACATGTATGATGTCCTCTTGTACTCGAATTCCCACTTGTGTATTTGTATGCCAATGTCTCCAAACAATTAATGTGGTCAAGTATCACATTTTAAAATATTTTATTTATAAAACGGAGTCTATTTGTTTATGGGTATACCTATTTGCACACCAACATGGCTATTTGCACACCAAACCCTACCTATACCTACGCTGCGTATAGAGCTATGCGTAGCGTATAGGGTTACACCTATACGCTGCATATAGAGCTATACACAGCGTATAAGTTGCGTAGAATTCAAAGCCTGCCCAACAATCATTGGCAAAGACAACCAGTGTTTATATACGCTGCGTATAGAGCTATACGCAATGTATATATCGCAGCAGAATTTTGTTTGGTTATTTTGATGTATTTGTGGTATAAATTCTCACCCGGTTCCAACGTTAAATCGCTTAAAATATATAATCCTTAATGTTATACCATTAATATTATATACCGTTAATTTTTTTTTGAAAAACTATATACGGATCGAATATATTTATATTGTTATCGTTTAAATTAAATTATTATACTACGTCTAGTGCGGTTCGAATGCTATAAACGTTTAAATATCATAGGTGTGGTTTAGGTCCCGTGTAGGCCTATAGGCATATACAAGACCTATAGGGAGCCTATACGAGAGTTATACTATACACTATATGATACGATACGATGCAATACGATACGATACAATAGGATACCATAGAACGCCCGCATAGGCTATAGGTGTAGTATAGGTCCCGTGTAGGCCTATAGGCATATACAAGACCTATATGGAACCTATACGAGATTTATACTATACACTATACAATACGATACGATGCAATACGATACAATACTATAGGATACCATAGAACACCCGTATAGGCCTATAGGTGTGGTATAGGTCCCGTATAGGCCTATAGGCATATACAAGACCTATAGGGAACCTATACGAGACTTATACTTTACACTATATGATGCAATACGATACGATGCAATAGGATACCATAGAACACCCGTATAGGCCTATAGGTGTAGTATAGGTCCCGTAGGCCTATAGGCATATACAAGACCTATAGGGAACCTATACGAGACTTATACTATACACTATATGATACAATACGATATGATATGATACGATACAATACGATGCAATACGATACGATACGATACGATACTATAGGATACCATAGAGCATCCGTATAGGCCTATATGTGTACTATAGGTCCCGTATAGGCCTATAGGCATACATAAGACCTATAGGGAACCTATACGAGACTTATACAATACACTATATGATACAATACGATATGATGCAATACGATATGATGCAATACGATACGATACTATAGGATACCATAGAACACCTGTATATAGGCCTATAGGTGTAGTATAGGTCCCGTATAGGCCTATAGGCATATACAAGACCTATATGAGACTTATATGAGACTTATACTATACACTATACGATACGATACGATGCAAAATGATACGATATTGTAGGAAACCATAGAACACCCGTATAGGCCTATAGCTGTAGTATAGGTTCCGTAGAGGCCTATAGGCATATACAAGACCTGTATGAGACTTATACGAGGTTTATACAAGAGTTATACTATACGATATGATACTTAAAAATGTTTCTTTAAAGTACTAATTATAGAACTTTGCTAAAACGATAAATAATGAATAAAATTGTTTTCTAAAAAAATACACCCTTTATATACGTTGCGTATAGGCCTATACGCGACATATATAAAGGATTAAAAAGATAATCTTACCATTGGTTTGGGGTTAAAAAAACTTAACCTTTATATACGCTGCATATAGACCTATACGCAGCATATATAAAAGGTCAAAAAGACGATGTTACCCCTGTTTTGGCCTGCGTATGTGTCAAACCCCAACCGATGGCGGAAACATCGGAGCGTGGCACTAAGCGAATCAGATTGCTTAAGAGAATCCATAACACTACTTGTTTCGATATAGATTAATCAGATTTCATAATAAGCATCAAAATGTCATACACAAATTAAACAAACAAATTTCATCAAAACATAAATCAAAACATGTTTCAGAACATTGTTTCTCTAAGATGAGATTCTAAGTATCATCCTAGCTTGATTTCTTCACGTCCAAACTTATCAACCTGCAACATGTATTCAAATACGATCAACATAATGTTGGCGAGTATACAAGTTTGAATACATAGCATAATAGTTTAAACGTATAAAACTCATATCCAACATGAACACATATCACAAGTTTCAGCATGCTAGTTAACGTGGTTCATATGGTAACCCAAGTCTCCAACGCGTTAACGTGCCTTTCCTACTTCGTCGCAACAAAGAGGAGGTAAAAGAATCAAAACTTAACAATACTCCCCAAGACTCAAAGAGCGGTGCGTTACCCATATAGCACTATAATTGTTAAGGCGAGCTACACATAAGAATCAAAGGTTCACATAGCATAAAAGTCTCAAGTATCACAAGTATCATGTTTTCATGTTTAATGTGGATAGAGTATGTTTATAAACAAGTTTCAAGTGTCAAGTGTTTGATATAGAATACATGTTGCATCCCAAAGTGTTCAAGCAAAAACGGATCGAGTATACTCACAGTGGGTGCTTAGAATCCTAAACACAGTAGGATTGGCTCTAAGGGAGCGCTGGATCAGCCTGCGTGCAGGGGAACAGAGCGTAAGTCCTCTAAGTCATTACCCAATCGGGAATGGAGTGTCGAATAGTGCGAAAATCGAGTTAAAACCTGAGCGGATGGTCATCCGGACGGATGGTCATCCGAGTGGATGACCATTCGAACGGATGGCCATTCGAACAGTGTATGGGTGCCTGTGATCTGTTAAAGTTTTTTATCATTTTGTCCTGTAAAAGCAAACAATAATGGTTATCATAGGTAGATCATCTGGTCGGATGGTCATCCGATCGGATAGCCATTCGAACAGATGGTCAGTGTGTGAAGTTTTTGTAAAATTTCTAAGTAAAAGTTCTGAGTAAACGGAGACGGCGTGACAACGTGTCAAACAACGGAAACACGCTAAACCCAGCTCATTCGATCGACTGGGTATCACCCCTTTCGGACTGACGAGCTGTTCTCGGTGGAATTTCATTTTTGGACCCGTTAATCGGTCCATTTTTCGGTGGGAATCGGTTTTCAAGCCGACTCTCGACTAAAGAATGAGTCGAGACTCTGTTTGAGTCTGATTTCACCCGTGTTTTGTATAAAAATTAAAGGAAAGTTCTGAAATAAGTTGCAGAACATGAAGTTTATCGGATCTGAGCGGGAACATGCGAAATTCCGTTAGATCTGGTATAGAAGATGTGATAATCCTTTAGATCTTGTATGAAAAGTGTGAAAACCCCTTAGATCTGGAACCAATCTTGGTTAAATGGTGCTCCATAATAGTTTGCATAAGCAACCGAGTGGAAAACACCTTCAAAATGTCCAAATCAGTTGGTTTTCGAGAAAAGTTGAAGTTTTCATGCAATTTTGATGAAGAATATGGTGTAGAAGTGATTAAAGATGAAGGTTGTACAAGATTTGAGGAGAAATACTTACGAAATGGCCTTGAATCACGATTAAAATGACTGAGAGTGACTTGAGTGCGTGTGATCGAATTGCAGAGTGAAAGGTGAGAATGAAGGGTTAAGTGTCCTATTTATAGATGACAGTGACAACTTCAATCGAATGGCATCGATCGGATGGGTTAAGTCGGTGGAGAAGTGCAGGCGATCGGATGGCTTTTCGGTCGACTCATCCGGTCGGATGGTCATGCGAGCGGATGTCCATCCGGACAGCTGACTCTCATTTGCTAGTTTTTCCGACTTTGCTTTGTTTTGCGAGCTAGGTTAAGCGTTGCGATGCGTATTATTGTGAGTGATCATTATTATAGCATTATTATTCCCCTAGTTATCCAATAACAAGAGTAACTTCGTGTTTCGGATTTGTGTTAAAACTAGTCTCTCGTTTATCAAGTATCAAAGCATAACAAGTGTCAAGTTTCTAGAATATACACATCATTTGCTTATAAAGCATCGCAAAAGTCAAGATTCACATCGTTCATATATATAAAGCATCATAAAAGCATCACATAGAGTAAAAGTTTCACATAGTTTTACAAAAAATTAAGATTCAAATAGTATCATTTCTCATTATGATCGATCGTCTCGAGTGTAAAAGCAAACACGATAGGAAGTATGACGAGACTTGCCGAGATAATAAAAGTATCGGAATGCTGGGCGTTACAGTCTCCCCACCTTTAGGAGATTTCGTCCCCGAAATCTAAGAGTAAGACTGAACAAAGAGGTGTGGATACTTGGTTTTCATTTCATTCTCGAGTTCCCAAGTGAATTCGGCGCCAAGATTTCCTTCCTAACGAACCTTGACTATGGAAATTTTGCTGCGCCTTAGCCGCTTGGTACCTCAGTCCATGATTTCGACCGATTTCTCCACAAAATGAAGGGTCTCGTTTATTTGCAGGTCTTCGATGGGAACCTGAAGTTCCTCATCTGCTAAACACTTCCTGAGATTAGAGACATGGAATGTCGGATGTACGTTGCTAAGCTCTTGAGGCAAATCGAGTCGGTAAGCCACCTTGCCAACCCTCTCGAGTATCTTGAAAGGACCCACATAGCAAGGGGCAAGCTTTCCCTTTTTACCAAAACGTATCACTCCTTTCCATGGAGATACTTTGAGTAGAACGTGATCTCTAACATTGAATTCCAGAGGCTTACGCCTTTTGTCAACATAGATCTTTTGTCTCCTCTAGCCTTGATCAAGTTATCGCGGATCTGAAGAATCTTATCCATCGTCCCTTAAATGATCTCAGGGCCAGTAAGTTGCTTGTCACCAATCTCATGCCAACTGAGGGGAGATCGGCACTTGCGACCGTATAAAGCTTCGAAAGGAGCCATCTGAATACTGGAATGGTAGCTGTTGTTGTACGAGAACTTGATCAATGGTAAATGTATATCCCAATTACCACCAAAGTCGATGACACAAGAACGGATCATATCCTCTAGGGTTTGAATAGTGCGTTCAGTCTGTCCATCTGTTTGAGGATGAAAAGTTGTGCTAAGATTCAAGTGAGAACCCATTGCGGACTGAAAAGTTTGGCAAAGACGTGAAGTGAAGCGACCATCGTGGTCAGAGATTATGTCAATAGGTATACCATGACGACATATGATTTCATCAGTGTAGATTCGAGCAAGTTTCTCCACTTTGAAATCTTCACGAATAGGAAGAAAGTGGGCTGATTTGGTCAAACGGTCGATGATTACCCAAATACTATCATGACCGGAAGGTGTACGAGGGACTTTGGCTATGAAATCTATGGCAATGCTATCCCATTTCATACGGGGATTTCAGGTTGTTCTAGAAGACCTGAAGGACGTTGATGTTCGGCTTTAACCTTTGAGCAAGTGAGACACTTCGAAACGTAAGCAACGATATCCTTTTTCATACCAGGCCACCAGTAAGACCTACGCAGGTCATGGTACATCTTATCAGCACCTGGATGAATCGAGTATCGGGATTTGTGAGCCTCATTCATGATGAGCTCACAGAGATTGTCGCGATCTGGCACCCAGATGCGATTGAGATAGTATTAAAGTCCATCAGACTTCGTCGTAAGCTGGTCTATAGAAGCACCTCATATTTCAACGATTAGACTACCTTCGTTGGCTAACGAGTATTGAGCTTCACGGATACAACCATGAAGATCGCTAGTGGTCTGAAAACAGCGGATGCTACTAACATGAGTCTTACGACTAAGAGCATCAGCCACGATATTCGCCTTGCCAGGATGGTAGCGAGTCTCGCAGTCATAGTTGTTAAGCAACTCTACCCATCGTCGTTGACACATATTCAGTTCTTTTTGGTTGAAGATGTGCTGCAGGCTCTTATGGTCAGTGAAAACCACACACTTAGTACCATATAGGTAGTGTCGCCAAATCTTTAACGCAAAAACAACTGCGCCAAGCTCTAAATCGTGCGTAGTATAGTTTTTCTCATGTACTTTGAGCTGTCGGGAAGCATAAGCGATGACCTTGTCCCACTGCAGGAGCACACAGCAAAGACCACGGGTCGAGGCATCGCAATACACCACAAAATCGTCATTCCCATCAGGGAGAGCAAGTACAGGAGCGTTACAAAGCAGGTTCTTAAGAGTTTGAAAAGATTCCTCTTGCTCAGGGCCCCAAGCAAAAGGTTTCTCCTTCTGAGTTAACGAAGTAAGAGGGATGGCGATCTTCGAAAAGTCCGAGATGAATCGACGGTAATAACCTGCTAATCCCAAGAAGGAACGAATCTCAGCTGCAGATTTAGGCGTGATCCAATTCTTCACTGCTTCAATCTTGGAAGGGTCAACATGAATTCCTTGTTTGCTAACAACGTGTTCAAGAAATTGTACTTCATTAATCCAAAATTTGCACTTAGAAAACTTTGCGTATAAGGGTTCACCATATAAAAGTTCTAATATAAGGCGTAAATGTTGTTCATGATCAGCTCGGGTTTTTGAATAAATAAGAATATCATCAACAAAGACTATAACAAAACGATTCAAGTAAGGTTTACAAACACGATTCATAAGGTCCATGAACACGGCGGGTGCATTGGTCAAACCAAAAGGCATAACCACGAACTCGTAGTGCCCATAACGAGTGCAAAATGCGATCTTGGGGATATCTTCTTCGAGAACACGGAGGTGATTGATGCGTGTCAGTGTGTATATATTTTAGATGTATATTTTAAGCCCTTTTTACACTTTTAGCCAAGTTTTAAATTTATAAAACACGATATTCACTAACACTAAACACACATATGGGCAAGTGCACCCATCGTGGACGTAGTATAGTGTTGGTAAGATACCGAGGTCGTCCAAGGACACAAGAGCTTTTAGTACCGGTTTATCCTCAACGTCTAATCAAATCAAAATGTTAGAAAAGATTTTTAAACTAAGAAAATAAAAACTAACTAAATGCTGAAAAATAAAAATAAAAATAAAAACAGATAGACAAGATGAATCACTTGGATCCGACTCGTGTATTAGTATAACCTTTGATTATTTTCGCACTTTTGCACTTGTTTAAGAGATTATCTTAGTTATTGTAGTAGGCCCCTCTTTTGAAGGCGAAGTTACCCTCAACCCAGTAGTTTGATTCAGCAAGGATACAATCCTAAAGGGTTGGATTATTGAAAGATAACGAATTAAGTTATTAATGCAAATTATGGTAGGCCCCTCTTTTGGAGGTGACGTTACCCTCGACTAAGTAGTCTGAGTCAGCAAGGATACAGTCCTAAATAGCCGGGTTATAGTATTAATAGTAGTTAACTAATGAGGGGGTCAAAGAGTTTGGATCCCCGCCATCCAATACCTATGGGTATTGAAAGAGATCCTACTAAATTTGACCCAGGTCCCTTGCAGGACCTCTAAACGCTGAACAAGGGCAAGACCCTTACCAAACCGTTCCCTTAACCCCCGACCAGGTAGCCAACATACCTCCATATAGACTGTGGATATATGAATGGTGAAAATCTTTTATTTTATGTAGACAGTAAAATAATGCCAAGACACCACGGACAAACGATAAGGAAGAATCACCTTCAACATAAGCAACTAGTTATTAAAGTCATTAATACAAAACCAAATAAAAAGTGCAAAAGATTAAAAATAAAAAGTATTATACTAAACACTTGTCTTCACCAAGTGATGTAAGAGACTTAGGCAAACATGGCCTTGATTGTCAAGAACTCTTACGATCAATCTTGGATCCCGAGACGACTCACACACTCTATGATGGACAATGGATGATGGTGGTGGATGATGGTGTTGTGATGGTGGTGGGTGGTGGATGAAGTGTGAGAGAGGTGGTGTGCCAAGGGATGAGTTGCAATGAAGCCAAGCACTCCTATTTATAGGCTGAACAGAAGCCTGGGCACGGCCCCGTGTCCGCTGCACACGGCCCCGTGCCCGTCTGACAATCTCTCTCCTCATTAATTGTAATTCGCAATTACATTAATGCGCCTGCAGTACTTTCGCCACGCCCCCGTGTTCACTGGGCACGGCCCCGTGGTGGGCAATAGAAGCTTCTATAGGTTTGTCTTATCTGCTGCTTCTTGGGCACGGCCCTGTGCTGGCTGAGCACAGGGCGTGTTCAGTCTTCTGCCTTCTCTGTTTTGCTTGGGATGATGCTGTCGAGGGGTCGGGCAATCCACTTATGTTCCTTTTCTTGTATTTATGTTAGATTTAACCACCTTTTTGCTTCTTTTGTTAATTCGAGCTCATTTAATCCTGAAAATACAAAAGGAAGACAAAAACACTTTTTTTCCAACATTAGTACTTAAAAAGGGTTAGTTTTATGCCTCATTTGATGTAATTTATATGTTGCATTTTACACACATCAAATACCCCCACACTTGAATTTTTGCTTGTCCTCAAGCAAAACTCTTTAATATGTGGCTTACACTCCCAAATGGAATGGGTAGAAGAGAAGGTTTTGGCTTGTCATAGAGTGTCGGGAATCCAAGATCCTTATTGGGTTTTATTTTTATTTATTTACAATCCTATTCATTATGATTTATTTAGAACTTTTCATAAGAGAAATTACTTATTTGGGCATAGCATGCCTTTTTTTTAAAATTCCATTTATATACAAGTTCACATACCTCACGGGAGAAATCACTCACACTCGGCCGAAGGTGTAATTTTTTTAGTGAATCACTCGAGAGCGGCATGGAACTTATTCCTACCATAGGCTTGCCAAGCAATCAATCCTCCTCCTTTTTAACTTGTTACCTTTGTAAATATCGAGAGGACTTTTTGGGTAAAGGCTTGGGCTAAAGGTGGGTAGTTGGGTTAGTGGTTAGTAAATGGCGAAAAGCGTAAAAAGCGTCGGTTTTTGTAAAACATTTTGTTTTAGTGACTTTTTATTCTTAATGAAGTATTTCTTCAAACAAGCTTTTGTTTTAAGAGCTTTGTTTGTTTATTTCTAACTTCATCATTCATTTTTTTTAGTCACATGAAAACCGAGCTTGTTACTAAAATAAAGGGTAAAAATAAAAAGGGTTTTTTGGTGGGTAAAAAGGGTTTTTGGGGGTATGAAATGAAAAGGTTAGGCTCAAAGGGGTTAACTAGGGGGAGTTTTTGGGTAAGTGAAAAGAAAAATAAAAATAATGGTTTTGAAAGAAAAAGGGGTTAGTCCTAATGCCTCCATCATTTACTTACTTGGGTTTAAGTTGGTAAGGACCGGGAATGAATTGTCGTGGCAAGTTCTAGAGTCGTAAGAACCAAGCGGCTATTCACACAAGAAACGAAAAATGAGCATTTAGCGTAAATATGTATATTTGTATGCTCAATAAAGGCTCAAAACTCACTTTTTGTGGGAATGGGTTTTTCTATGTGATCAAGTATATATAATCGAATTTTAACTAGGCTTGTCATGCCGTTTCATAATTTTCTTATGTTGGTTCTTTTTATCACGACGCTATCGGTTGTAAATTTGTAAAAATATAACCTAGTTGGTCTTAGAATTCCCAACTTAAACTTTAGACAAGTAAAAAAATTGAAAATTTTTGAAAAAAAATTTGGGGGTGATTAGCGGTTCCAATAGAGTTTTGTGTAAGGCTTGTTATTAGGACTTGCAAAATTCAAGGTTTTAGCATCCCCCCCCCCCACACTTAAATTACACATTGTCCTCAATGTGTCCCAAAAATAAATTTTTTAGTTGATTGAATGTGTAACATGGTGTTTAAAAGCAAAAATTTATGTTACTGGCAGTCTGGACACGGCCCCGTGTCCGTTGGACACGACCTCGTGGTGAACTGCCAGTAATGAAAACTTACAGAAGATGGACACGGGGGCGTGGTGGCTAGGCACGGCCCCGTGTCTGGCAAAAATCTGCAGAAAAGTAACCAAACAGCAGGTCTGGGAGGAGAGCACGGGGGCGTGTCGGCTGGACACGTCCCCGTGTGGACAGTCTGTAAGCCTGAAAAATAGGTTCCTTCCTCCGGTTTTCCCATCCTGGCTTTATGAGTGCTAATGCTTAGCACTCTAAGCCTTGGTTTGTACCTGTTTCATCACTAAATACCACACCAAGCAATACCAAAATCCTAAATTACCAAAGTTAATTGTTCAAACCATAGAGTAAAAGAAAAATAAACCAGAAAATAAAAGAAGTTAGGGAAAGTAAATTGTTCAACACTTGGCACGCAGGCCACAAATTGTTTCGATAGATAAAGGGGCCTTAACCTGTGGGTTCGTCATCACCCCGCTCCTGCTCCTTCAACCCCCTAGTCCATGTCCTCATCGCTGTCATCACCTCCATCCCCATGACCCGCCATATACTCCCGGATGCTGCCGATGTCGTCTTGTATATCGTTGATGTTTCGTTCGATAGCTCCGACCCGGTGGTATCTATTATTGGCAAGGTTGTAGGTGTTCCTAGTGCACATGAGGTTTTCCTGCAAAAGATCATGTAAACTTTGAAGGTTAGGAAAACCGCCTCCTTGTGAGGAGGATTGACCCGGATCACCATGGGGTTGATACTGATAATGAGGAGGTGGAGCGTGAAGAACTAGGGCCTCCTGTGGGTTCCATGCATGGCCCTGCATCCTCTGAAAGCTCACTGACCCGTCTTCCGCCTCATAAAGTAAGTTCATGGCTCGGCAAATGTGATAGTCAACTCGTCCCGACCATGGGCTCCTTTCAAAGGACCTAGGGATGCGCGTGAAGTGCTTGAAGAGGCGGTACACCCACCCTCCGAAGAAGATAGGTGTTGGAGCGCGAGCAAGGCGGTTCAGATGCATGTTTCGCAGCAGGAGGTATGGAACATCGAGGGCCCTTCGGTTGTGGATGCAGTGAAGGACTACCAAATCTTTCAACCCCACAACGCCACTACTGTCGTGACGCTGGCTAAGAGAGTAGGTGAGGAGCCTATGAATGTAGCGATAGAGTGGATCCCTCAGCTTAGTACTCTTGGTGCTGCTAGGGTTGTAGATTCCTTCACCGTTTTGGGCCCATGCGGCTTGATGTTCATTTTCATCCAAATCTCGTAATCCCCCGGTATTTGCCTCGTTCCCCGATTCTTCTTCCGCGTACAGTCCTACTATTGCCCCGAATTGTGCCATAGAGATTGAGTAATTCGTCCCACCACATCGAAATGCAACCCCTTCATTATCGAACAGGTCACACCTTGAAGTGAAGGTAAAAGTACTATAGAACTCCATGGTGCATTGATGCACCGACCGAAGCCGAGTGGTTAATGCAACTCTTAGTGGTCCCGTAACAATGTTGTTGAATCGGTCCAGCTGGTTTACCAAGGTTAATAGGTCCGTGCATGCTTGTCTGGGGTACTCCTCAGGCCTTGTTTGAAGTAGCTCGTATCTTGCCCTAGCGTCGAGCTCATTCGCGTTAAACCTTGTGAACTTCGACATCTGAAAGAATACACCAAAAGTTAGCACGAAACAGTGAGATTTTCAAAAGAAACTGCAAACAGTGAGCTGGACACGGCCCCGTGTTCAGCGGGCACGACCCCGTGTCCAGACGTCTGTTACTCAAAATCTTCATTTTTCGTCCCAGTCCTGAAAATCTGAAAATTTTTAGCCAAGTAGGAGCGGTTTCCCCCGAAAATGAAACCCCAAGTTCTGTTTTTCCCAAAACAACCCGTTTACCCCTTCAATTTTATCTTTTTCGGTTCAAAAACAAGGTTTTGAGGTTTTTGTGAGAAATAGGGAAAATCTATCAACAATACAAGTGTATTTACTTCCCATTACACTAATCTAAACTAATACTAACAGATTATATCAAAAATTTGAAGTTCGATCCGGATGAACTTGAAGAACCCTAGATTTTCCCCAAATTTTTGATGTTTAACTACATGCAAGTAACTAATCTAACTACTAATGATGATAGAATCATACCTTGATGTTGTTAAACGTGGAGGTAACGTCGGAAATCTGCGGAAAATCGCCTTGAACCATAGCGTTTTCAGCAAAACGGGGCGTGTGGAATGAGGTAACTGTTATGAAAAGAGGGTTTTATCCCGACAGTTGCGTCGACACGGCCCCGTGCCGAGCAAAAGTTTTAAATTTTTTTTGTGCTCGTGTGAGTGCCCGTTTTTCCGAAAACATGGTTAGAAGACTTACCGGTTTCGATGTATACTCACTTGTTCGTAACATACCGGGTATGATGTTGGTGCTTTTCATTCGTTAACCGTTTGAAGTGAGATCTCTTCCTCTTCATCCTCAATGGATCCTCGGTAGAGTTTCAGCTGTTGGCTATTGACTTTAAATGGAATCCCATTTCGAGCTTTAATTTCTACTGCACCGTGAGGAAAAACATGGGTGATGGAAAAAGGTCCTGACCACCTAGATTTTAGTTTACCCGAAAATAATCGAAGTCGTGAATTAAACAACAGAACTTGGTCTCCTACTCGAAATTCATTAGGCTTAATATATTTGTCATGTAAATTTTTTAATCTTTCCTTATAAATTTCGGAGTTAGAGTATGCATAATTCCTTAATTCGTCTAATTCATTCATTTGACAAAATCGATTTTTACCTGCAGTTTCTAAATCTAAGTTTACGCTTTTTATTGCCCAGTAGGCCCTGTGAGCTATTTCTAATCGCAAATGACAACTTTTTCCATAGACGAGCTTATATGGGGTTGTGCCTATAGTGGTTTTATAAGCAGTTCGAAAAGCCCATAAAGCATCATCTAATTTATCAGCCCATTCCTTTTTATTTAAACCTACGGTTTTTTCAAGTATTCGTTTTAAACCTCGGTTAGTCACTTCGGCTTGTCCATTCATTTGAGGGTGATATGCTGTTGAGACCCGGTGATAGACCCCATACCTTGTTAAGATTTTTTCGAGTTGATGGTTGCAAAAATGGGTACCCCTATCACTTATCAAAGCTTTTGGTGTTCCAAAACGAGAGAATAATTTTTTCAGAAATTTTACCACTACTCTTCCATCGTTTGTTGGAAGAGCTTCGGCCTCCGCCCATTTAGACAAGTAATCAACCGCTACAAGTATATATTTGTTTCCTTTTGACGGTGAGAAGGGTCCCATGAAATCGAGCCCCCACACATCAAAAATTTCATAAACGAGAATGCCGTTCTGAGGCATTTCGTTCTTGGAAGAAATATTACTTGATCTTTGGCAAGCATCACATGTCTTTACAAGATCTTGGGCATCTTTGTAAATGGTTGGCCAATAAAATCCTGAATCAAATACCTTTCGTGCGGTACTAGCGGCACCATGATGTCCTCCGTATGGACCTTCATGACAATGACGGAGAATCCTTCGTGCTTCACTACCATGGACACACCTTCGGATGAGTTGGTCGGCACACATTTTGAAAAGATAAGGGTCTTCCCAAAAGTAATGCTTTACATCAGCAAAGAATTTCTTTCTTTGATGATGCGGCCATCCTTTGGTGACTATACCGCTAGCTAAGTAATTAGCATAGTCGGCATACCATGGTTCTTGTCTGCTCTCCATCATTTCCAAGGATTCTGTGGGAAATTTTTCGTTGATCTGTTCGTCCCTGGTTGCCTCCAAAGCTGGGTCTTCTAGGCGTGAAAGATGATCTGCAACAGTGTTTTCTGCTCCTCTTTTTTCTTTGATTTCAATGTCGAATTCTTGGAGGAGTAGAATCCATCTGATCAAACGGGGTTTTGCGTCTTGTTTCTTGAAGAGGTATCGAATAGCTGCATGATCTGTATAGACTACAGTTTTAGAAAGAACAAGGTAAGAACGGAATTTATCAAAAGCAAATACCACAGCTAGTAACTCTTTTTCAGTAGTTGTGTAATTTTCTTGTGCATCGTTTAGTGTTTTACTAGCATAATAAATTGGGTGGAAATGCTTTTCTTTTCTTTGTCCCATGACTGCTCCAACAGCAAAGTCACTTACATCACACATGATTTCGAAAGGAAGTTTCCAATCAGGGGCTATCATGATAGGTGCATTGACTAGCATTTCCTTGAGGGTTAGAAATGCTTGATTGCATTCCTTGTCAAAGATGAAAGGTGCATCTTTTTCAAGTAATTTTGTTAGAGGTCTTGAAATTTTTGAAAAGTCTTTGATAAACCTTCTATAAAATCCGGCATGCCCTAGGAAACTTCTGATTGCTCTAACGGAGGATGGTGGAGGTAATCGAGAAATAGTTTCTATTTTTGCTCGATCAACTTCCATTCCTTTGCTTGAGATTTTATGTCCGAGTACTATTCCCTCTGTTACCATGAAATGGCATTTTTCCCAGTTAAGCGCGAGGTTAGTTTCCTCACATCGGGATAGCATTCGTTCAAGGTTATCGAGGCATTGGTCATATGAATCTCCAAAGATAGAAAAGTCGTCCATGAAGACTTCCATTGTCTTTTCTATCATGTCATGAAAAATGGCCATCATACATCGTTGGAATGTTGCTGGTGCATTACATAGACCGAATGGCATGCGTCGATAGGCGAAAGTTCCGTCGGGGCATGTGAAAGTCGTCTTTTCTTGGTCTTCAGGTGCTATCGGGATTTGAAAGTAACCTGAAAAACCATCCAAGAAACAGTAAAATTTATGACCGGATAGTCGTTCTAACATTTGATCAATGAAAGGCAAAGGAAAGTGGTCTTTCCTTGTTGCTTCATTTAATCGTCAATAGTCTATACAAACTCTCCATCCTGTGACGGTTCTTGTCGGTATTAATTCATTTTTTTCATTAGTTATTACCGTCATACCTCCTTTCTTTGGGACTACTTGGAGGGGACTTACCCATGGACTATCGGAGATAGGATAGATTAGTCCGACCTCAAGTAGCTTGATGACCTCATTTTTAACCACTTCTTGCACATTTGGATTTACTCTTCGTTGTGGTTGTATTACTGTTTTGTAGTCATCATTCATTAAAATTTTGTGCGTGCACATGGAAGGATTTATTCCTTTAATATCTACAAGCTTCCAAGCGATCGCATTTTTGTGTTTTTTTAAGAAGATTAACTAATTTTTCTTTTTCTATGCTACTTAATTTAGACGAAATAATTACAGGTAAATTACCATCTTTGTCTAGAAAAGCATATTCCAAACCTTTAGGAAGTTCTTTGAGCTCAATGGGTGGGTCTTTAGGAGACACCTTATTTTGCGGCTCATCTAGGTCAAGAATCTTAAAGGTTTGTTCTATGGCGACCTCTTCTTCAACAAAGTGGTCATCTTCTTCAGTTGTATCGGGTGGCTCATCTTCATCTTCAATTAGGGGGTCATTATTGCCAAAAGGATATTTCATTGAACACTCAAGATCTATGTTCCTTTTGAATGCCCCTAATCGAAAAGGTAGATTATTGAATTTCCGGTTTTTCAAAGCTTCATGAGTTTTCACAAAAGGTTTTCCCAAGACTAGAGGAGCGTCATCGAGGATGACAAAGTCGGTTGGAATAACCATTTGATTTGCTTGAACCAAGACATCCTCAACTACACCGATTGATTTTATTACTTTCCGATCGGATAGAAAAATGGGTATTTGAAGTGGAGCGAAATCACTAATACTTAACTTTTCAAAAATGTAGTTAGGCATTATGTTAACACAAAGATCTTTATCAATGGTGATATTACTAATAAATGAATTTTGAAAGAAACATGGAACCGGTGTAATGTTAATTTCAAAAGGATCTTCTTTTATTAGTGAAGTTTGATCATTAGTTAACTTAACACTTACCATTTCTTCAATTTTAGTATTAGTGTTTAGCTCTTTTAAAAACTTAGCATGAGGGGTTACTAAACAATGATTTTCAAAAGAAGGTGACAAGAGATTAATTTTTTTCTAAATTAGACTCTTCTTGAATTTTATCGTTATCGACCTCACCCCTTTCGTTGTTTAACTCATGTATCAGTTTTTCACTTATTTGTTCTTCCATTTTTAATTCCTCATTTATCGTTTCTTCTTTTTTTTAATTATTCTCTTGCGCGGGACTCCTCTTCCCTTGCGCGAGATTCTTTTATGCATCGTTCGATAGTTTTAATGTGTTCTAATATCCTATCGGTCACTTCGGTAATAGAGAAAGGATTGGGATCCTCAAAGCTTGAATCCGGTTGTTCGATCCTTGGTTCCTCATAGTACCCATATGAAGTAGATGGTTCACACCATTGTTCTTCATTGTAAGTATATGATGGATAAGGGTCGAAATTTTGTTCTTCATAGTACTCATATGAGGTGGGTTGTTCACGCCATGGTTCCTCATAATAAGTATATGAAGGTGGTGGCTCATATCTCGACTCTTCAAAGTATGAGTATGAAGGCTCATTCCTTGGTTCATCAAAATATGAGTATGAGGGAGGAGGTTCATACCTTTGGTCTTCATAGGATGTGTATGAAGTTGATGGCTCGTACCTGGGCTTCTCATAATGGTTGTATGAAGTGGATGGTTGAAACAAGTTACAATATTGTACCGAGTGCGGGTTACCACAATTAGTGCAATAGTCTCTCATATAATCATCCTCCTCATAGGTGTAGTTGTAACCTCCTGAGTATTGATCCATAGGGATCACTCAACAGACCACAACTGAGTCTCGGGACCAGAAAAAAAAAATAAAAACGGAAACAGAGGCTGGACACGGCCCCGTGTTGGGTGAACACGGCCCCGTGTTCAGGGTCTGTATCTGGGCGTTTTAATTAAAGTTACTGGTCTCGTTGGACACGGGGGCGTGTTCAGTGAGCACGACCCCATGTTCAGGCTCTGTATCTGGGTATCTAACTAAAAATATGCAGTACGGGGGCGTGTTCAGTGAGCACGGCCCCGTGTTCAGGCTACTGTTAATGCAAACTAAACTAAAATGCAGAAAAATGTGCGCGCGTTTTAAAAAGGTTTTGAAAAACTGATTAGGCCTTCGATTTTAAGCTTTCTTAAGATCCTTGTGTCCCCGGCAACGGCGCCAAAAACTTGATGCGTGTCAGTGTGTATATATTTTAGATGTATATTTTAAGCCCTTTTTACACTGTTAGCCAAGTTTTAAATTTATAAAACACGATATTCACTAACACTAAACACACATATGGGCAAGTGCACCCATCGTGGACGTAGTATAGTGTTGGTAAGATACCGAGGTCATCCAAGGACACAAGAGCTTTTAGTACCGGTTTATCCTCAACGTCTAATCAAATCAAAATGTTAGAAAAGATTTTTAAACTAAGAAAATAAAAACTAACTAAATGCTGAAAAATAAAAATAAAAATAAAAACAGATAGACAAGATGAATCACTTGGATCCGACTCGTGTATTAGTATAACCTTTGATTATTTTCGCACTTTTGCACTTGTTTAAGAGTTTATCTTAGTTATTGTAGTAGGCCCCTCTTTTGAAGGCGACGTTACCCTCAACCCAGTAGTTTTAGTCAGCAAGGATACAATCCTAAAGGGTTGGATTATTGAAAGATAACGAATTAAGTTATTAATGCAAATTATGGTAGGCCCCTCTTTTGGAGGTGACGTTACCCTCGACTAAGTAGTCTGAGTCAGCAGAGATACAGTCCTAAATAGCCGGGTTATAGTATTAATAGTAGTTAACTTATGAGGGGGTCAAAGAGTTTGGATCCCCGCCATCCAATACCTATAGGTATTGAAGGAGATCCTACTAAATTTGACCCAGGTCCCTTGCAGGACCTCTAAACGCTGAACAAGGGCAAGACCCTTACCAAACCGTTCCCTTAACCCCCGACCAGGTAGCCAACATACCTCCATATAGACCGTGGGGATATGAATGCTGAAAATCTTTTATTTTATATAGACAGTAAAATAATGCCAAGACACCACGGACAAACGATAAGGAAGAATCACCTTCAACATAAGCAACTAGTTATTAAAGTCATTAATACAAAACCAAATAAAAAGTGCAAAAGATAAAAAATAAAAAGTATTATACTAAACACTTGTCTTCACCAAGTGATGTAAGAGACTTAGGCAAACATGGCCTTGATTGTCAAGAATCTTACGATCAATCTTGGATCCTGAGACGACTCACACACTCTATGATGGACAATGGATGATGTTGGTAGATGATGGTGTTGTGATGGTGGTGGGAGAGGTGGTGTGCCAAGGGATGAGTTGCAATGAAGCCAAGCACTCCTATTTATAGGCTGAACAGAAGCCTGGGCACGGCCCCGTGTCCGCTGCACACGGCCCCGTGCCCGTCTGACAATCTCTCTCCTCATTAATTGTAATTCGCAATTACAATGAATGCGCCTGCAGTACATTCGCCACGCCCCCGTGTTCACTGGGCACGACCCCGTGGTGGGCAATAGAAGCTTATATAGGTTTGTCTTATCTGCTGCTTCTTGGGCACGGCCCCATGCTGGCTGAGCACGGGGCGTGTTCAGTCTTCTGCCTTCTCTGTTTTGCTCGGGAGGATGCTGTCGAGGGGTCGGGCAATCCACTTATGTTCCTTTTCTTGTATTTATGTTAGATTTAGCCGCCTTTTTGCTTCTTTTGTTAATTCGAGCTCATTTAATCCTGAAAATACAAAAGGAAGACAAAAACACTTTTTTTCCAACATTAGTACTTAAAAAGGGTTAGTTTTATGCCTCATTTGATGTAATTTATATGTTGCATTTTACACACATCAGTGATGATAACCAGATCGAAGGTCGATTTTAGAGAAACAACTTGCGCCTTATAACTGGTCAAAAAGATCGTCGATACGGGGGAGAGGATAACGATTCTTAATGGTGAGTTTGTTAAGTTCATGGTAGTCGATGCACATGCGAAACGAACCATCTTTCTTCTTGACGAATAACACAGGAGCACCCTAAGGTGAGGTACTTGGATGTATAAAACCTTTATCGAGTAGTTCTTGCAGTTGACTAGATAATTCTTGCATCTCAGAGGGTGCATGTCGGTAAGGAGCCTTGGCAATAGGAGTCGAACCATGTATGAGATCAATACGAAAATCAACAGATCGAGGTGGAGGGAGACCATGAAGCTCTTCAGGAAAGACGTCAGGGAAATCACATACTACTGGAACATCACTTACGCTCTTTTGCTTGCCCTTTTGTTCCACTATGTGGGACAAGAAGGCAAAGTACTGTTTACGTAAGCATTTATTCGTTTGAGTGCATGACATCAATTTCAGTCCTCTAGAAGGTCGGTCCCCATAGACGTGCAAGGTATCACCTGAAGGGAGAGGTAAACGAACATACTTCTCATGGAAAGAGATTTCGGCATGGTTCTTACGCAACCAATCCATGCCTATTATGATATCAAAACTATCCAATTGCATGGTTATGAGGTCAATAATGTGATTGTCAAGAGTCAGGGAACAATCACGGAGAATAGAATCAACAAGAATAGACTTACCATCGACAATCTCGACTGAGAACGACTTAGGTAGTTTAGAGCATGCACAATTTAACAAAGATTCAAATTCTACGGACACAAAGCTTCTGTCGGCACCAGTATCAAATAGTATCGAAGCGTAAAGGTTATTAACGAGAAACGTAACATTAACGACATCATTGTCGTTACGCGCCTGATTCGCGTTGATGTTAAACGCTCGTCCTCGAGCGGCTTGCTGTTGCTCCTGATTCAGCTGGGGACATTGGGGACGGAGATGAGTAGTGTATCCACACTTGTAGCAGGCTCGCGCATTGTTTGCTGGTTTGGGGTTCTGTTGAGCTGGCTGAGCTCGTGGTGTTTGCTGAACTTGATTGGCTTGACGATAGTAAAGGGCTGTGTCACCATAGCGATTGTAAGTGGCACACTGGCGACAAGTTGAGTTGACAGGGTGATGATAGTTGCAAGTGGCACACTTGGGATGAACCCCAATGTATGACTTCTTGGCGTTTTCTGGAGCAGGAGGGTTTGGAGTAGCAGCAGGCACAATAGCATTGCAAGCAGGGTTTTGAGACTTTCGTTTCTTACCGTTGTTGCCACTGGGTTTCAACGTGATCTGGTAGCTGGTTTTGAGGGGGCAGATGTGCCAAACTGTTTATCATGAACACGGTTGTTGTTCAGACTTGCTGCAAAGCGGTAAGCTTCTTCGATTGAGTCGAGCTGAGCTGCTTCAATAGCATCACGCATAGCAGGAGGTAACCCATGAATGTACTTCATGATCATGCGCTTGGGAGTAGACACGAAGTGAGGTACGATTATGATGAGTTGCTTGAAACGGGTAGTATAAGCCAGATTGTCATCGCCAACTTGTTTTAGATGCCAGAACTCGTCCTCAAGTTTCTGCTGCTCATGAGGAGGGCGGAATTCGAGGATCATCAATTCCCTAACCTCGGCCAATTGTAAAGCATAGGCTTCATCATTAGAGCGGATGTTTCTCTCATTGGTCCACCATTCCAAAGCTCTGCCTTGGAAAACACCACTAGCACTCCTAGTCTTGAGATGCTCAGGGCACTCACTGTTGATGAAAGTAACTTCAATGCTGTGGAACCATTACAGCATTGCAGTCGGCCCATCACTGCCCGTAAAGGCTTAGGGTTGCAAGAGACAAAGTGCTTGTAGTTGAAGCTCACAGGCTTAGGTTGGACCGCTTTCAAGTCAACAGAGGAGGGAGGAGTGTTTGATCCCTGGATTTCGGTGACAATCTTGGGAACAATACGGGCTAACTGATCAGCCATGAAAGACATCATCTTCTTCTTAGTGTTAGCCTTTGACCCCTTGTGAGGGTTGGAAAGACAACTTGAAGACATCTAAGATCCAAGAAAGGATCGAATGAGACTAGATCATAATGTTTCGTTTAATAATATAGTTTCACTATTATGTAACATAGCATAGAGTTTCACACGATCACATAAAAGGCTCAAGTTATTTCACACATCACAAAACGTTCAACATGTTTCACATAGTTTAATCGAGACTTCCACATAGTATAGTATGAATGAATAAAGCATCATAAATTAGTTTGTTCCCGAGGGGTTATTATTATTGTTTTAGATTGTGGAGGTAGTGTGATTCATGTAACAGTTTTGAAATGAACAAAGCATCAAGTATAAAACCACATGTAAATCGTTATAAAAGATAGGCTCATAAACCACATGATTGTTTCGGGTAGAGAAACGTCGACTAAACCAAAGTAAATCGAGCCCCTTTTTGAATTAAGGTAACGTGCTTTGGCCTACTAGACAAATAGGTTCATCGATATTAGACCTACGATATTTGTCCTTTCGGTTACTACACGTCCTTAATTGATTGGGAAAATTCGAGACTTTGGCGAGATTTGAAAGTCAAAGAGTGGGACTAGTTATCAAGATGCGAGTTTCACCTCTAACTTGGTCACATCGTACCCTAATATTGTTGGTACTTATCAAAAGATAAGACCTTCTAGATTATGAAATGGAAATTTCCCTCCAAGGTTTGGATGTCACTCCTAACTTGAGGATAAATCTCGAGCAAAATATAAGCATTGCTGAGTGAAAGTCGTCATCAAAGGCGGGAATCACCCCTATTTTGATGAGTCGTTTCGATTTTGTTACAAGAGTGTCTTCAAAGCATCCAAGTGTGTGTGTTGTGTTAGCCTTAGGAAAGGCATGTAAATTTAACAATCAAGAAGAATTGCTAGGAAGCATGTAAGGTAAATGCATAAGTTTTAAACAACAAATAGGAGACAAGGTTCCTAGAACTATAGACTAGGCATAAGGATTCCTACTTTTCCTAATTCCCAATAGTTATGGCTCAGATACCAATCTGTCACACCCCAACCAATGGCGGAAACATCGGGGCGCGACACTAAGCGAATCAGATTGCTCAAGAGAATCCATAACACTACTTGTTTCGATATAGATTAATCAGATTTTATAATAAGCATCAAAATGTCATACACAAATTAATCAAACAAATTGTATCAAAACATAAATCAAAACATGTTTCAGAACATTGTTTCTCTAAGATGAGTTTCTAAGTATCATCCTAGCTTGATTTCTTCACGTCCAAACTTATCAACCTGCAACATGTATTAAAATACGATCAACAGAATGTTGGCGAGTATACTAGTTTGAATACATAGCTTAATAGTTTAAACGTATAAAACTCATATCCAACATGAACACATATCACAAGTTTCGGCATGCTAGTTAACGTCGTTCGTGTGGTAATCCAAGTCTCCAACGCGTTAACGTGCCTTTCCTACTTCGTCGTAACAAAGAGGAGGTAAAAGAATCAAAACTTAACAACACTCCCCAAGACTCAAAGAGCGGTGCGTTACCCCTATCGCGTTATAATTGTTAAGGCGAGCTACACATAAGAATCAAACGTTAACATAGCATAAAAGTCTCAAGTATTACAAGTATCATGTTTTCATGTTTAATGCGGATAGAGTATGTTTATAAACAAGTTTCAAGTGTCAAGTGTTTGATATAGAATACATGTTGCATCCCAAAGTGTTAAAGCAAAAAGGGATCGAGTATACTCACAGTGGGTGCTTAGAATCCTAAACACAGTAGGATTGGCTCGAAGGGAGCGTTGGATCAACCTGTGTGCGGGGGAACAGAGCATAAGTCCTCTAAGTGCTGACCCGGTTGGGAACAGAGTGTCGAATAGTGCGAAAATCAAGTTAAAGTGTCTGACAGACTACCTGAGCGGATGGTCATCTGTACGGATGGCCATTCGAACGGATGAGCTCCCCTGAACAGATGGTCATCCGAGTGGATGACCATTCGAATTGTGTGTGGGTGTCTATGATATGTTAAAGTTTTTGATCATTGTGTCCTGTAAAAGCAAACAACAATGGTTATCATAGGTAGATCATCTGGTCAGATGGTCATCCGATCTGATGGCCATTCGAACAGATGGTCAGTGTGTGAAGTTTTTGTAAAATTTCTAAGTAAAAGTTCTGAGTAAACGGAGACGGCGTAACAACGTGTCAAACAACGGACACACACCAAACCCAACTCATTCGATCGACTGGGTATCACCCCTTTCGGACCGACGAGTTGTTCTCGACGGAATTTCATGTTTGGACCCATTAATCGGTCCATTTTTCGGTGGGAATCGGTTTTCAAGCCGACTCTCGACTAAAGAATGAGTCGAGACTCTATTTGAGTCCGATTTCACCGGTGTTTTGTATAAAAATTGAAGGAAAGTTCAGAATTAAGTTGCAGAACATGAAGTTTATCAGATCTGAGCCGGAAACATGCGAAATTCCGTTAGATCTGGTATAGAAGGTGTGATAATCCTTTAGATCTTGTATGAAAAGTGTGAAAACCCCTTAGATCTGGAACCAATCTTGGTTAAATGGTGCTCCACAACAGTTTGCATAAGCAACCGAGGGGAAACCACCTTCAAAAGGTCCAAATCAGTTGGTTTTCGAGAAAAGTTGAAGTGTTCGTGTGATTTTGAGGAAGAATATGGTGTAGAAGTGATTAAAGATGAAGGTTGTACAAGATTTGAGGAGAAATACTTACGAATGGCCTTGAATCGCGATTAAAGTGACTGAGAGTGACTTGAGTGCGTGTGATCGGATGGTAGAGTGAAAGGTGAGAATGAAGGGTTAAGTGTCCTATTTATAGATGACAGTGACAACTCCAATCGAATGGCATCAATCGGATGGGTTAAGTCGGTGGAGAAGTGTTGGCGATCGGATGGCTTTTCGGTCGAATGGCCATCCGGTCGAATGGTCATCCGAGCGGATGTCCATCCGGACAGCCGACTCTCGTTTGCTAGTTTTTCCGACTTTGGTTTGTTTTGCGAAATAGGTTAAGCGTTACGTTGCGTATTATTGTGAGTGATCATTATTATAGCATTATTATTCCCCTAGGTATACAATAACAAGAGTAAATTCTTGTTTTGGATTTGTGTTAAAACTAATCTCTCGTTTATCAAATATCAAAGCATAACAAGTGCCAAGTTTCTAGAATATACACATCGTTTGCTTATAAAGCATCGCAAGAGTCAAGATTCACATTGTTCATATATATAAAGCATCATAAAAGCATCACATAGAGTAAAAGTTTCATATAGTTTAACAAAAATTAAGATTCAAATAGTATCATTTCTCATTATGATCGATTGTCTCGAGTGTAAAAGAATCACATGATAGGAAGTATGACGAGACTTGCCGAGATAATAAAAGTATCAAAACGCTGGGCGTTACAGTATAGCCCCCAATCCAGGGGTAAAATGGTCTTTTTTACTATACGCCGCGTATAGCCCTATATGTTGTGTATATATGGGGCAAGTTTGGTAAAAAAGACCGTTTTACCCCGTGGTTGGGGTATAAACCTATATGCAGCGTATATAAAGGTTTTTTTAGAAACATTTATACAATATTGATAGTTTTTAGTAAAGTTTTATAAAAAAAAAAAAGTTTTCTATTTTAAATAAATAAAAACGTAAGTATTTCTTATTAGCTTTTTGTACAACATTAATCATTTTTATATGATAAATACCGTATCGTATAGGTGTAGTATAGGTCATGTATTGACCTCGTATAACCCTATAAGTGTGATATCGTATTGTATAGCGTAGTATATGTCCCATATAGTATAGTATCATATAGTATAAGTCTCGTATAAGCCTCGTATAGAACTATAGGTGTGGTTTAAGTCCCGTGTAGGCCTATAGGCATATACAAGACCTATAGGGAACCTATACGAGACTTATACTATACACTATACGATACGATACGATGCAATACGATACGATACGATACTATAGGATACCATATAACACCCGTATAGGCCTACAGGTGTAGTATAGGTTCCGTATAGACCTATAGGCATATACAAGACCTATATGAGACTTATACGAGACTTATACTATACATTATACGATACGATGAAATATGATACGATACTATAAAATACCATAGAACACCCGTATAGGCCTATAGGTGTAGTATAGGTCCCATATAGGCCTATAGGCATATACAAGACCTATATGAGACTTATACGAGGTTTATACGGACTTATACCATATGACACGATACTTAAAAATGTTTTTTTTTAAAGTACTTATTATAGAACTTTGCTAAAACGATAAATAATGAATAAAATTGTTTTTTAAAACAATACACCCTTTATATACGCAGCGTATATAAAGGGTCAAAAAGATAATGTTACCGCTGTTTTGGGCTGCGTATAGCCCCCCAATCCAGGCTTAAATGGTCTTTTTTTACTATATGCGGCGTATAGCCCTGTATGTGGCGTATATATGGGCAAGTTTGGTAGAAAACTATTTTACCCCTGGGTTGGGGGCTATACGCAGCCCAAATCAGGGGTAAAATTGTCTTTTTTACCCTTTATATATGCTGCGTATAAACCCTATACGCAGCGTATATAAAGATTTTTTTAGAAACATTTATAAAAAAAAGTTTTCTATTTTAAATAAATAAAATAGAATTGAAACGGTATAATATATTCGAACTATACCGGGATATTTCAAAAAATTTAACGGATTTAATTTAAACGGTATAGTATGGAAATGGTATAATATATTCGAATCGTACACAAGTATTTAAAAATAATTAATGGTATGATATTTAAACGTTTCTAGCATTCGAACCGCACTAGACGTGGTATAATAATTTAATTTAAACGATAAAAATATAATATATTCGAACCGTGTATACGTTTTTCAAAAAAAAATATTTTAAGCGATTTAACGTTGGAATCAGGTGAGAAATTATACCACAAATACATCAAAATAACCAAACAAAATTCTGATAGGTTATATATGTTGCGTATTGATTTATACGCAGCGTATATAAACCCTGGTTGTCTGTGCCAATGATTGCTAGGCAGGTTTTGAATTCCATGCAACTTATACGTAGCGTATAGGTGTATAGCTCTATACGCAGCGTATATAAACCTTAAATGTGCAAATAGACAGTCTTGACGTGTGAATTGTTTTAGCCTTTGTTTACTTATCATATGTTGGACTATATACTCGTGTTTCCCTCTTTTAATCTGTTCATTTGCTATTTACATTATGTTATATGTGTACTAAAATAACAAATTGTATATGTCATTTTCTCTACTACAAAGAATTCTAATGTTATACAACCAATTATAAAAATACGTACAGAAATATTTCTGCTAGTTAAAAAATATTTTTATGCAATTTTATTTTTTTAGATCATTTTTTATGATTTTTAAAATATATTTGATCTAACAAGTCATAAATATTTTTAAAGG
Source organism: Helianthus annuus (assembly GCF_002127325.2). Lineage (NCBI taxonomy): Eukaryota > Viridiplantae > Streptophyta > Magnoliopsida > Asterales > Asteraceae > Helianthus > Helianthus annuus. The sequence goes on along the minus strand of NC_035435.2, from coordinate 158,926,829 downwards.
TACTTAGAAAATAATTCAAAAATAGACTATTTATTATGCTTTTTAAACAATCGAATAATGGAGTATAGGCGTACGACTCATATCACGATTAGGACGCATACAAGTACCAAATACCGTGCGTCTTTTGACGGGTCGTACGCCATAGCCCCCTCTCCCATTCATTTGTTCTGCTTTTTAAACCTAGAAAACTGATTATTGTCACGCCTTAATTGTTCAAACGAATATTTTCTTGATTTTCCATTCACTATTTGGTTTAGTTTCTAAATTCCAATTCCAACAATAGGCCTACGGATGACCCCACGTCTGTTATACATGTTCATATTCTATTCTTGTTCAAATAGGCATGCGTGTCTTACTGAATTCGGTCTCCTTATGTAAGAATATATAATAATAGACATATCACACAGTCATTATAACCTATATGCCATGGAAAAAACAGCGTCCTTCGGATCTTCATCACCTTTATTGGTTCAACAAACTTCATCTCTACTTCAAGACAGACTAAAATACCTTGTGGAAAGTTGTCTAGGGTGGGTTTATGCCATCTTTTGGCAAACTTTTAAAGACACTTATAACAATCTTTATCTTTCCTTTGGAGACTGCTACTTCCGAGGTCTAGAGAACTTTCAACAATCGCAAGGGACGAGCAGCCTCAACACAGCCTCCGAGTTGATCATAGGATCGGCCTCGCGGTCGTTTGTTCTTGGAGAAGACATCGTTGGTGGGACGTTTGGTACCGGTTCGTTCGTATGGTTAGCTGGTGACAATGCATTGCAAATGAATGGTAGCCAGAGAGCTAAAGAGGTTTCTTTGCATGGAATCAGAACGTTGGTCTGTGTTGGGACTTCCTGGGGTGTTGTTGAGTTTGGTTCTTTAGAGGTATGGAAAGAGGACTGGGGTATTGTTCAACTTACCAAGTCTCTATTTATGTCAGAAAGTGATGCAGATATCAAAGAAAGCCATCTTCATCAAGGCCAACCATCCGCTCAACAAGGTAATACACATATAGTTGAATGTTTATGTGTCTATAATTGGCTTGAATGGGACTACACAAAACTGAAAACTACCTATTTAGGAGTACAAATGGGAAAGTCTTTGATTTACTTTAAAAGAAAACACACCAGAAAGGGAAGACTCGAATTCCTTTTAATGAAATCAGAATCCCCTTTGATCAGTGGACTTTTTGATTGGGGTTAACTTAAGGTTTCTCTTGTCAGCGTCCAACTCATCTTTTTTCTTAAAAAAAACTATACATAAAAATCCAACAAACTCCGGTGATCAAGGCTCAGCCACATAAAAAACTATACATTCGTACTAAAACCACCACAATCGAAGGTCACTGACGTTAGGTGGCCGCTCTTTAGATATTACGTGACAATATTATTTATGAACAACATTATAAGTAAAGTAGGGGGGATTGGTTTTGTACAACGTTACTATATTATTTATGAACAAGGTTTTCTTGATGCTCTGAGTCAGACTAATAAGGTTAGTTTCTTAGCCTCGATTTATAGTTCTATGCAACTATGTATTTTAGGCACAAGGGAGTAATTTGTTATATATAATCATGTCTATTTCTCTGCATATATCTTATAGAAAGTAATGTTCTTATACGGCTGTCACTAACCTAGGAGAAATGAGCTAGTAAGTGTAGCAATCCCCTTTAATTCTATAGTTAACAGAATTATTTCAGAGTATAAAACTAAGAAGAAAGCAACAAGATTTTAAATTATAACTCTCCTCCTTTTTTGTAGATTTTCTAGCTATATACGATTGCAACATTTAATATATTACCAGCCTTTTTACATAAAAACCACTTTTATACTAACTTTCTTTCAACAGACTCATCGTTACTAGATCTACAAAGCCCTTCCACTTCAACTAGGGAAAACAGGCCAAGGAAGAAGCGCAAAAAGAGTAACCACACCATAACCGATCACAGAAACCCTAACTACAAAGACATGGAGAAAGAGCGCAGGGATAAGTTAAACCAACGATTCTATGCTCTTAGAAGTGTGGTTCCATACGTTTCAAAGATGGACAAAGCTTCATTATTGGCTGATGCAGTCACCTACATCGGTGAACTAAAGTCCAAGATCGAAACCTTAACTAAGAAAGCCGAGAGCTTGCACTTGATTGCGGACGATGGTGCCTCCATGACCCAAAGCCATTTGTCTACTGACTGTATGGTTACTGAGAGCCAAGTTGAGGTTAGAATAGTTGGATCACAAGCTGTAATTCGGGTGCAATCTTCGGAAGTTAACCATCCGGCAGCGAGACTAATGGATGCTATGAAAAACTTAGAGATTAAGGTTCATCATGCGAGTGCAGCCAACATCGGCAACTTGATGATTCAAGATGTTGTAGCTCAGATTCCTGAAGGATTTCCAAACGATGAGGGATTATTGCAAACTATAATTTTAAAGTATTTGTAAGATTTCATTGATTACAAATTGTTGTATAATCCATCTTTCAAATTAATGAAATCTTCGTGTTCCAATTAAAGAGGAAAATTTGACCCATGTAAATCTAGGTTCACTTCGTTATTCTCCATGTAAAACCATCAGCAAAAGAATGCAATTACGGTACGCTGCATTGATGATGGTTGTATTTAGGGTTACAAAAGGGTCTCTCTATATGATTTGAATATTGATGATGGTTGTAACACCATGTACATGTTTTTTACTAGGGCTTATAATAATTACTATGGTTTGAAATTCAAAATTTTGGTTGGCAAACATGTTTGTTGATTATATGATTGTCGGTTGGCAAATAATAATTACTAGGGCTTGAAATTCAAAATTATAAATTGAAAATTAAGGAACATGGGCTATGGTTGAACACTTGAAAATCCTTGTTTATTTTGTATGTGATAGGATTAGGAATGAACAATGAGTAGGGAAGTTATGCCACGATTTCTCAAGAGGAAAGGGGTTAAACCACTTTTTTCGCCGGATTATTCTAATTAAAGATCAAGGTATGTTATAGATAAGTTTTTTTGTTCTTTTATTGAATGATTAAGAGAAATAACAGTAGGGATGGTTTGCACTTTGATGTTTTTTTGTTTGTTAATGTGATAGGAAGTTAGGAACTAGGGTTTGATTGTTTGAGAATTGAAATGGACCCGACCCGATCTGATTCGACCCGCTATGAAACTTTGTTTGTTTGTTTTTACTTGTTTTACATGACCTGACCCGATCCGACCCGCTATGAACCGATTTTTTTATATATCTAGGGGTCTAAAATCTTTAAAAAATTTCCGCACCCCTAGGAAAAAAATCCTGGGTCCGCCACTGTCTATATATAGAGAAACATGCTACATTTTACGGGGTCACAAGGAAGAAGAATAATGGGAATCAAGAATCAAACCAATAAGTAGTGTTAGCGGGTTTTGCGGATCAGTCCGGGTCGGTTCCATGAGTTTTATGGGCCAAACCCGGATCATGCTTAACCCTCCTTTACTGTAGTCAAAATAAAAAATAAAAAAAAAGAGAGAATCCCATTTAGGAGTTCACTTTTCTACTTGTATAGGGCACCCAAATTCTTAGGAATAGGCCAACTATAACACAATATAATAACTGGTCTAATTTTCCCCCTCAAGCATTGCATGGTAAGCATTATGGCTTGAAATGTAAAGAAATGTAAAAATTGTTTTTGTTTTCCAACTAAATCCATCGTCATATTGTGAAGAGTTGTAGTTGTGAACTCTCATATCCCGCACCTCTCGCATCCGTCAACTTTTGCACGGGATTGTTTTCCGTATTTGAACTGTCGCATGACTTTGAGCACTTGCATGAGGTTGTTGTCAACTCTTGCATGACCTTCACACGAGAATGTCAACCCTCGTATGCAACTCTAGCATGGCTGTATCTCCCAGCAGGTTACGGTTTCCATCCGGATCCTTCGCCTACATAATTAACACGAATGTATCTCTCACGTGAACGTGCAACTTTCCTTTGTTGTATGGTGGCACAACGAGGACAAAGGCGATTGTAGTGTCATATTGTGGCGATGATGGCTAGGGTTCCAAGTGCAGGTTGTTTCTGTGAACCCTAGGCAGAACGAGGAGAAACAACGGCGAGATGGCGACGGTGGCTCTAAGTTTTAGCGATGGTTATTATGATGCTGAAGCAGCGACTAAACTGGAAATGTCTTAAACACTAAGAAAGAAGTAAAAAAGGAGAAGTTCCCAGTGGTTTTGGAAAAGCAGTGGCACGGCACACCACCCATATAGGGTTTCTAAAAGGTGTCTGAGCTTTAGCTTTGATACAAAAAAAAAGACTGGGAAATGTGATTTATATAGGATCATGATATTCATAGACGCGTCTCTTATCTTGAATGGTTTCTCTCCGACAAAACTGGAGGTGACCGTTGTGACTATTGACAAAAGGTGACAAGCTGACAAAGGAACAGTGTCACGGGGAACCCTATAAGCTGCACTTTGGCCAAAGTGCAGCGCTTCAAGTACGAGGTTATCTCCCTTTTAATCTGACCGACCATGCATACGGGTTTTGCAAAATTTTCAAATTCGAGCATTTTTACAGTGATTACCGATGTCGTGGTTTAGCAACTACCTTTTTGGTGAATATTCTGACGAGTCCATTGTTCCATATTCTTACGAGAGGACCGCTATTTCTGACTCGTATGAGAAACCGGTCCCGTCTAACATGGGGGAGGAGGAGGTTGTCTCCGGCATTCATTATTGTGAGAATAGGATGTAGCTGGACTTGAATATCCCTATAGAGGACTCATACGCACAACACGGCTATTCGAATTACGGATAAGGATGTGAAACATATCCTCAGGCTGAATATCCGTACAGTCAGCCAAATTATCCTAACCACAGTTACGGTGGTGAGCAGAGCTTTGTACAGCAAGAATATATGGACCAAGGACACGGTGGTGAGCAAAACTTTGTAAAACAAGACTATCCGGACCAGGGAGATGGTGGTGAGCAAACTTTGTACAGCAAGACTATACGGATCAGGGAGACGGTGGTGAGCAGAAGGATCTGTTAGTTGATGAGGAAGGCTCTTACCCAATTATATTTTCGTTTGAGACAAACCGGGCCATTTCATCACGTGATGAGTTGGTGTATTAGGTACAAAAGACAGGAAATGACAATGGTTACGTCATTGTGATTAAAAGAGCGAATAAAAGAGGAAATAATTTCAAGGTTTGGTTTCAATGCACTCTTGGTAGGGAGTATAAGAGTGTAGCTATAGTGAGGAAAACAGGTAACAAGAAAATAGGTTGCCCATTTGAGTTGATAGGGTTTTCGGAGTCAAAGGGAAGTTTTTGGAGGTTAGAGGTGACGAACCCGACGCACAACCACACTCCTATTGAAAACTTAGAGAGTCACGCGTATGCGAGAAGGCTTTCTTCGGAGGATAAAAGACTGATTGAGCAGCTGGCAGAGCAACATATTCCAAACCGTAGCATCTAGCGAACGTCGACGAAAAAGAACCCGAATAAAAAGATTACTCCGAAAGATATACACAATGTTTTTCAAAAGATCAGTGATGGAAAAAGGGTCGGCGAATCTCCAATGCAACAACCGAAAACATTCTTGTCAAAACGGATTTCACTTATTAAATACGCGAGAATCAGATCGTGAACGCGGTTGAAGATATTTTCTTTATCCATAAACTTTCATTTACTATTCGATGTTCATTCCCGCATGTGCAAATGACTGACGTCACCTACAAAACAAACTTGTACAAACTTCCGTTTGTTCAGGTCGTAGGTATGACGTCGATAAACTAGTCATTTCCGGTTGCTCATGCGTTAATTTCTGCTGAGATGGTAGAAAACTACATATGGGTGTGGGAGAGGATCAAGTCTATGTTGGTAGACTGTATGGAGTCGCGTGTCATTTTAACAGACAGGGACTTGGCGCTAATGAACGCGTGTGAACAAGTTTTCTAAAAAGCGTACAAGTATCTTTGTCGGTTCCATATTCATCAAAATATTAATAAGAACAGACATGAGAAATTGACTGAGAATGAGTGGAAAGAATTTCTTCGTTCATTTTCGACATTGTGTGAGTCTTCGACAAAGGAAATATACAAGTATAATTTGGCAAACATTGAAGCACAACTAAAAGAAGTTGGTCATGGACGTGAGTATTTCTAACGTAATTAAGTATATACTTTTTACATATATGCATACATACATACCTGACAAGTTATGGTTATATTTTAGAGGTTTTTGGGTATATGAAGAAATCCTGGTTGGATCTGTACTATGAAAAGTTTGTAGCTTCCTAGACTTGCAAAACACTTAACTTTCACCAAACTACAACCAACAGAGGTGAGGGCATGCATGCATTACCAGAAAGTCACTTTCAAGTCATCGCAACACTGTGGTTAAACTTGTGGGGTTTGTTAGTCATATTGTTGAGAACAATATACAGAGATAAAAAAATAGGTTTTGAAACAAGCCTTAGAAAAGGAATGAACCACCAAAGGTCACCCCATGCTTGCAAATATACTTTGAAAGGTTTCAATATACGCTATTGAGCTTATAACTTTCGAGCTCGATCAAGACCATTTTCGACGAAACAACAGTTATAAGGTAATATTTTCATGCCCCACATCGTTCATTCATTTTTTATATTCATTTCAATGTGTTTTGATCTTCGATTTTTGGCATTTGGGGCTGTTTCGGGGTTTTCTGGAAGAACCGATGGACAAAGCGCCACGTATGGCCCAAAGCATTGCGCTTTGGCCCTTTATTTATTTATCTATTTATTTTTAAATTTGTAAATTATTTTTAAATTGTTTTTAAAATTTATGGATTTTTTTTAAATTAAAAATTGTTTTTTTAATATTATTTGTATTTAAAATTTAAAAATTGTTTTTGAAATTAAAAATTGTTTTTTTAAATTAAAAATGTTTATTTTAAATATAAATGTTTTTTAAAATACAGATATAGATGTGGATTTCGATGAGGACGAAGTTTCGCAGGGGCAGCAGCTGGAGCCCGCAGTTGATCCACTTGATGGTCACGCATATCTCACGTTCCCGTTGGGGTCGACCAGGCATGAGAGGCTCCACGGCGGGTCCTACATTACCACCATCGCATGCTCACTAGGCATCGTGCCTAAGACTGACCCGCAGCTGTCCCCGGCCATCCCAGTGACTAGATTAGGTCGGGCATCAGTATCGAGTATGCAGATCACACACATGTTTGACAGCATTGATCTGCTGTTTCGGGCACGAGAATACTAGGTTTTTCACCCTCATGAGTTGCCAGATGTGATGCCGGTTGTCATTGAGCTGTTGGAGGGATGCAGATCACATACATGTTTGACGGCATTGATCTGCGGTTTCAGGCTCAGGCTCAGCCTCCGCCTCTGCATTCGCCTCCGGCTGATCACATCATTGACGACGATATACCGCCACCGCTGCCGCCGTACTACCCACAGCACATCTATGCCAACCTACCTCCTGCTGCACAGGCGGTGGCTCGTGACTTCGATCACCGCCTTCGACGTTCTGAGTGATACCAGATGTGAATCATTGAGACGCTCATGGAGCTCCAGGCTCACGCGGGATTGCCGCCCCATCCATTGCCACCATCCCTACCGCCAGAGGATCAGTAGCTTTAGTTTGTATAGTTTTTATTTTGTAATAGATATTTAGTTGTACTTTTGTTTTGTATGTACAAACTGATTTTATATGTATATATATATATATATATATATGTAGATACTTATGCAGTTGATCTTTTATTTAAATGATGTTTGTTTGGATTGTCTGTGCTTATTTCATATGTCTCTTTCGCAACTTATTGTACGGTGTTTTAATTAAACATGTTCGTCTAATTTAACAAAATAAAATCGGTTTAACATTTATAAAAACAATGGCATAAAGAAACGTAACTTATAAACGACTGTTATAAATCAACTATAACTTATAAACCGAATAAAATCTGTTAACATTTATAGAAACAATTGCAATAGATCGGGCCTATATTTATGAAAACAATCACAATATGCATCAACCATCAATACCTTATTTCCAACCGATAGATAAAATCTGCCAACTTCCAGAACTAAATAGCATTTTCACCCATTAGCAGAGGCAGTACACTCACGTTTAACAACACCAATTTCTGACAAATTGATATGCAGAGGCACTACACTCACATTTAACGACCGTTACAAATCAACTTTAAGTTATATATGTTTTATAAAAATAAAAGTAAATTGCCAAAATCGTCCCTGAGGTTTGGGTGTGTTTGTCAGTTTCATCCAAAACAACTTCTTTGTACCATATTGTCCCTCACTTTTGTGATATTTTGTCATTTTCATCTAAACGTCTAACTTTTTTTTTCCAAAATTGTCCCTGAGATTTGGGATTTTTTGCCATTTTCATCCAATTATTTGATAGAAAATATAAAGCAAATTAGACATTTGGATGAAAATGGTAAAAAATCTCAAAAGTGAAGGGCAATATTGTATAAAAAAGTTGTTTTGGATGAAATTGGCAAACACGTCCAAACCTTAAGGACGATTTTGGTAATTTACTCTAAAAATAAACTCAAATCTACAAATTTTCAACAAAAAACACAACCAAACAACAAACCAGCACCCTACTTTTTCCACCTAAAAAAGAAACAAACAAAGGTCGGGATGTCTAAATAGAAACGAGGGATGTCCCAATAGACCAGGCCTTTATGTATTGAATTTTGTTGCATTTAGGGTTACAAATGGGGTCTGGGACATGTACTTTTAGTACCCTATATTATAACACAATGTCAAATAAGTGGTCTAATATGCCACAATGTAACAGAGATCCCCACAGTTGCGGGTAACGTCGTCAAGAAAGGCATTGCATTTAGAGAGGTAGTAGGGTCAGGCGAGAGAAAACTATTTTGTTTTCTTTCTTTGTTTTTCAATTTATTCACATGCAATAACGAGTTGTAGACCTTGTGTTTTAACAGTTTATACATCACATTTAGAATTCGAATTTTAAATTTCTTCAACAATGATACATAAAAACGTTTACCAAAAGAACGACAAAACTTCTGATTTAAGTCATTTAAATTTTATAATCCAGTTTATATAATTAGATTAATAAACAATTCAATTTTCTCAATATCTTCTATATTTAGATTCAAGATGCCAACTTTCAGTTATATATAATTCATTCACACGTTTTTTTCATCTCATTACATTCAAACATTCATTTATACGAAATTTGATCTTTTATAGGCTCCCAAGGTTAGTACATTGTCTTTATATTTGTATGTTATTGACCATTTGAATGTAATGCTTATTATAAGATTATCTCATATGTGTAATTAGGTGTTTACATAATCTTATATAAGTTAAATATTCATAAATTTGATTTTCACGACAGTTAGTTGTTTTCGGTTTATATAATAGATTATCTGCTTTATAAACAATTTATACAAAGTCTTTTACATTAGATATAATCATGTTTTGTTAGTTTGTAGTGTTTTCATATAAATTTGGACAGCATTGTTGTAATTTTTTTTTTGTCGTCTCACAATGAGTACACTATTAAAAAACTACATGTACTAACAGTTCATTCGTTTGTTTATTTAGACAATGACGTATCATTGTGGTAAACAATTTATACAACGTCTACTAGATCCCATGTCAACTCATTTGGTAAGTTAATTTATTTTTTCATTACTCTTTTTTGTTGTCATTACCTTATACTTATAGCAGTTCTGGTTGGTATTTTAACAAATTTATGAGTAAATTACAAGTTTTGTCCTTTATGTTTATCTCAAATTTCAGGCGTTGTCCTTAACCTTTAAAATTGATGACTTTTGTACTTCAAGTTTCAAAATTTTGCACGTTATGTCCTTTAGGGCAAACCAAGTTATAATTTTCAGTTAAGTTATGTCATGTGCACAGCACATGAGGGTAAAACGGTCATTTCACCTCCCAACTTGTGTTTCCCCCTTTTTAATACCATGATAACCCACCAACACAGATCCCCACCCTCCTAACTGAATCACCATCGTTTCTTTCACTGGAATCACTACCAATCTCCACCGTCCATCTCCATCTAGAGAGAGAAAACCTTCAATAACAACATCTAGATTGAGAGACACACAACAATTATACTAATTAGGAAGATCAACGCTACAGATTAGTGAAAAAACTGGTTGATCTGAGATCACATCGAAAATTTGGTTATTTGTAGTTCGTACGGAACTAATGGTGGCGAGAACGAGTTTAATTAGCTGCCGGACGGTTCAGAAGTTCCGGCAGACGGCGATTCCGTCGCCGGATCACTCAAAATCAAGCTGTTACTGTTAATCAGCTTCAGATGGAGTCAACAGAGTGTTCCTCCTGTTGATCGGAATTCAAGGTCAAATAATTGCATCTAGCATTTATATTCAATTATGTATAGCAAATTAGGTATATGTATACATATATATATGTATACATATATAACACTTGCAAACACTTGGAATGAAGGGAAGCATTGTGAGGATTGAATTTTTATGATGACAAAGGGGTTACGGAATGAAGAAGGAAGGAGATTGTACCTGTGAGAGTTGAATCTGTGCGATTCATCATCTCCCCAGATGGTGCATATTGGGAACCTAAATATCTATTTATAAACTATTAAACTAGTGGCAGAGCTAAAAAAAATTAGGTTGGGTACCTCTAGCCACCAAGAAGGTGATGGTCTGCGATGGTGATATTAGAGGGTACACGTGATGATGGTGGTGGTTCAGTTGATGTGGTGGAGGTGATGGGGGTTTGCAGCGGTGGATCTGTGTTGGTGGGTTATCAAGATATTAAAAGGGGAACACAAGTGGGGAGGTGAAATGACCGTTCAACCCTCATGTGCAGTGCACAGGACATAACTTAGCTGAAAATTATAACTTGGTTTGTCCTAAAGGACATAACATGTAACATTTTGAAACATTAAGTACAAAAGTCATCAATTTTAAAGGTAAAGGACAGTGCCTGAAATTTAAGACAAACATAAAGGACAAAACTTGTAATTTACTCCAAATTTATTAATTATTATTTTTTTCGGGCAATTCCATCCGGCATGAACAAGGTTTTATTGTTACACCATATGTTTAATTCTCATGTTGTTATTACTACAAATTTTGGCAATGTGTGGTCTCTTGATCTCAACTACATCGGTGATCAATATTATTTTATGAATGGGTGGGATAAAATCGTTAAAGATTTAAAATCGTTAGTAACATAAAGTTTATCCTCACTTATTACCATCAAACCCTTCTAAGCAGTACTTACAAACTGTTTTTTGCAAGTCAATTGATCAACCATTCTCTACTCATTTTGTAAGTAATTTATATTGGTTTATAATTAAAAATATGAGTACATGTTTTTAAGTAAAGCAATTTAATAATATTTCTATTCGTGTATTTTTGTATTCTCAGGTACTACCTTTAGCTTTTGGGATCAAAATTTTTGTACACTTCATGTTGATACTACAGCAATATTAAAAGTGTCAAACAATTATACATGGAAAGTAAACATTTCAAAAATTGGTCCCAATTATTGTTTCACAGATGGTTGGAGTAATTTTTGTTTGACCATCGATTAGATTTTGGCGATATTATTTGTTTTGAAATGGACAACAACTTGATTTTTAATATCAGCATATTTGATAAGTCAGGGCGTCAGTTTGTATTAAAATCTCCCAAACCAGATTTAGTTACTTATGGAGATATCATTAAGAAGTATCAAAAATCCCAATTGAAGACCTGCCAAACTACACCCTTTTTTTAAACAATGGTTTCTTCTGAATTGGCAAAAGTTGCATATTTTATTGTTTTTAATGATTGATTATTTTATTTTATATTTTTTTCCAAAACAATAAACTTGTATTGCTTGTCATTCCCTTAGGTTATTCCTGAACAAATTGCAATTTTAGCTGAACTAGATGAAACTTTAAAATTTATTATTAAAGTTATCGATGGAGATGAATGGAGAATGCAATTTAAAACATTAAAAGATGGTCCTAACAAAAGGTTTAAACTTTAATAATTCAAAGTATAGTTATTTCAAATGTAATAAACTCTAAAACTATAATGTTTATGTTTTCTTTTTCTCTTATTCCTTATTTCAGGTTCACTATTTATTCGTTGGGACGAATTGATAAAAGATGAAGGTTTTTCTATCGGTCAAAGGTGTCTTTTAAAGTGCTTTGATCGTGCTGGAAAGTTTATACCTTTGAAGAACCAATGTTCAGTGATTCAAATTAAGATGCACTAATTCATATGAATTTTCTTACTTTTCGTAATATGGATGTTTTTTATTTATCAGTAATTGTTAAATTTTGTTGGGTGCAAATTTTTGTTGAACCTTAATTTTCATATTTAATTTTATTATAATCTTTATCTAATTGAATGTCATCCCATTATAATTTATTTTGCCGTTCATATAACAATTAAGATATCACAAATTTTTTATACATATGTATATTATTATTTTAGTAAAATTTGTAATTTTATTGTATTTCCCACATTTTTAGTCGAAATATGCAGTCTAATTATTTATTATTTCCATATATATTTTGGAATTCTATTTACTAAAAAGATTGTCAATTTTGAACCTTATTCGTATTATCAAATAAAATACAATACAAAATTATTTTGACATTATTTTTTAACTTCTTTTTTATACTGACAAATGATTATATATTTTAAGTATTATTATTTGTAAATTTGGAAATCATAATGTTTGGTGAGTTATAATTATAACAGAATTAACTAATTTTTTTGGTATTACAATTTTTAAAACCTGTAATGCTTATCTATATTTAAATTAATATAGAATAATCTTATATATTATTAATAAAGCTATGATTTACATAATATAAATCCTCTATAACAATATGTCTCATTTTTTTCGCATAAATCATTCAAAAAATAAATGATGATGATGATCGTATATATATATAGTTCTGATTTTTTGTTAAATAAGGTAATCATACTAATTAATCAATTACCTAAAACAATGTATAATAAAAAAATTCGGATGTCAATCAAATTAGAAACAAAAGCCAACAACTAATTATTATAATATAATAGATTATAATCAAAATTGTTTCCTAAAATTAAATTTTCACTATAAATATCGCAACATTGTTGTTTTATTCGATATAAAAGAAATCAGAAGGTATATTTTTCAGTAATTCTTGAGAAGGTATGCTTTGATATTTCTTATCTTAATCTCGATAATTCTATCATTTTCGTGCCTCGAATTTATTTTTCTGCAATGGGTACATAATAAAAAATACTTTTATAGAATTCTGCAGAAGTTAATGGATGAATTCCTCATAAAATCACCTTTCAAAAACATTGGTGATGTTTGGGAAATTACGGAGGTTTATATTTTTATTTTGTACCAAATGTTGTGATATAAATTCAATATGTTTGTATTTTAAATATTATGCAGCCTCAATCGGTTATTATATTTGGTACTGTTAAGGCTATATTTAAGGATTTTGGTTGGCACTATATGGAGTGTCCTACATGTTTCAAAGAGGCGGTTATGGATTTTATATGCTGTGAAGATATGGATGATCATTTGTTGTATATGTGCAATAATAAAGATTGTGATGAAAAGGTTGTATACCCAATGCTAAGGTATTAACAAAATATTGTTATCTTTTGTCGGATTCTTGTATTATTTTATAAATATCCTATCTTTAGCGTTATTACTATTATATTTAGTAAAATATTCTTTGTATTTATTAGATTTTTATGTAATTTAATCAGATTCAAGATAAAACTTCAAGTGGAAGACATTAGTGGTGATGTTTCGGTATTATTATTTCATCATTTCCTTGTAGGAAAACCTTTGGAAAGACTACAAAAAACTAACTCCAAGTGCAAGCGCTAAACCTGATAATGTTAAAGTCAAAAGTTTTCTAAAGATAATACAAACAAGCGTAAACTGGTTGACTTCAATGACGTGGATCGTGTTAACAAGAAAGAGACTAAGATTCAAAACTCAAAGAAGTGAAAATAGTTGATATGTTTTTTGTGCATTTTCAACTGATTTTCTTGGTTGTTTCTTGTCTTCAATAATTTTCGTCAAAGACTTTATATCTTTATTTTCGATTGTTGACAATATTGTTTGATGTTTATGGACATTTTATATTTATTAATAAATGATGATTTAATACAAATTGTGTGTGTTTCTAACATGTTTAAAGTTATGCATTTTAGTTTATGAGTTCGTTTTATATCCGAATAAAAAATATTGTTGTCTCTTATGAGTTTTCTTAGGTACTGCTTAAAAAGCCACATACACAAAAATTTATGTACAATATTGTAAGTAACAAAATTATCTACAACTATACTTACTTAAATTAGTCTATTATTATGATCTCAACAGAGATATTCTTTTCATATTATGTCATCCACAAATGTCATTTAATTTAAAAAACAAAAATCATTTAACTTTTATAAGTTCATAGATTTTTTTACATTTATACCGTCTTTCATTGCAAATTTCCTCATTTACACATGTCAATTAAATTAAAAAAAATAAGATAAATAAGTAAACATTTGTAAACATTATTTTTATATTATATGACAACACAACTAGATTATCTAAAATCTAACTTTCCTGTCTGGGAACTTCCTGGGTTATAACCTAGTTGGTCTAATATGCCACAATGTAATGGAGATCCCCGCATTTGCGAGTAGCATATGTCAAGAAAGGCGTTGCATTTAGAGAGGTAGTAGGGCCGGGTGAGAGAAAACTATTTTGTTTTCTTTCTCTTTTTTCAATTTATTCACATGCACGAGTTGTAGACCTTGTATTTTAAAAGCTTATACATCACATTTACTTTTAGTTTCATATCATTTTAAAAATGTTAATTTATATAATTTAATCACTAATAAGGTAACTTTAATTATGTTAAGTTATTTAAATTAAGTGGTGTACGATCCATTAATGGGAGGCCAACTCCTATACAATAGAAGCCTCTTGTACGAAGCATAGGCGACATCATCAGCAATTGATCTCCCAAGACCAATGGCTCAAAACTAGCCAGTGACATTTTCGTAAATCTCAAGTTCAAACAATTGAAAAAAAAAATAGAGAAAGGATATTCTGGTCCTTTCTCACTTGACCATCTTCCCCTTATTTTCAAACAGCTATAACTTTTTCATAAGTTAATATTTTTTTCTAAATTACATCGTATTAATGAGCATTTCATTATCTTTAATTCGAGCAGCCTCTTGCCTTAATTCGAGTAGCCTATTGGACGGTGGTGGTGGTGGTGGTGATGGAAGGTGGTGGATGATAGTGGTGATTGAAGATGGTGGATGATAGTGGTAGAGGCTTTTGCAGTTTGAAGAAAACGTCAGAGTTCAAATCTTGGCAAGAGTGTAATTAATATTTATTGGTGTAATCTAAAAATGAAAAAAAGGTAAGGGGTGCTCCCTTCGTGGGGAGTAGTCACTTTTACACCCCCATCCAATCACACTATGCCACGTCAACTCCCATCTCCACTCCCCATTTTGCAATAAAACGGAAGAGGTGCTCCCATCTCCACTCTCCAGCCAATCATAGCCATTTGAGGGGTCAAGAGGTCGAAAAAATTAACATGGCACAAGCGGTGAGTAGTCCCCAGGTGTTTAAGTTTGCCGCATACAAAATGGGGATGGCGGTAGTGTTACCGCACGGTAATACCTTCACCGCACACTGTTAATCCCAAATAAGATGCTCTTTGACTAATTATGGCAATAAATTTCAACAAATATGGAAATATTGTGCCAAACTAGAAATCAAACTTTCAAGAAACACAACTTACAGATTTTTTAAGTATGTATATCACTTTGGAAAAACAAAGTTTACAAGGTGATTGTGAGGTTATTGACTATTACAAATGAATGCTCAAAGAATTTTGTAATGAAGGGTAATGGAGTTTTTGTTGTATGTTTTGAATGCTTGGCTTGACTCATTTAACATTTGGTGTTGACATCTCTATTTATAGAGAGTCTAGGTCATGAATAAACATTTGTTTATTCATTCACTTGCTCTGCACAAAGTAGCTTTTTGGCATATTCATTGAATCCATAGAGGTCAACTTACTACTTTACAAATGTGTCAGAGCCTTATCTCTTAGACAAGTTGGCACATCAGAATTTCTATCACACCCCGATATTTCCACATATTACCGGTGGGCCCAGTGGAGAGTATCGTGACATTGTTGATATCATCATAATCATATAATCACAGTTCAATGCACAGCGGAAGTCTAAAGTAAATATATTACAAACCGATTCAAAAGTAACATCAAATATTACAAACGGATTGTAAGATGATCCACAGGCGGATCTTAAAACAGAAATATAAACACTGTTCAACAGACTTTAGACGTTTAGAACTTGCAAGATTCCTTATTAACGCCCTGAGCTCCCAGCCAATTACGTACAGTACCTGTCACTTAATCTTTTTGGAAAATACGTCAGTTTACACTGGTAAATACAATTAACTGACTCTTTTGAAAACATTTATGAAAATTGATTTAAATGCGCAAGGCACAAATATCCTTTTATAACTTGGGACAATTATATAAAAATAATCTTGTATACATATTTACATGTTCATTATACATTCAGGGCCCGATGTAGAAACCGAGTCAAGATTAACAGACACACCACAAGTATAGGCCCACAAGAGAGTGAGATACCGTTTTTCCTACGCAACTGTCAGGTGTATGCCTACACCCCGTGCTTAAGACGTGGCCATTTCTTAATAATGATGCCAAGGATATCCGGGACATGGTCATTAACCCCCAAAGGCTTTATTTCAAACAAGACAGATTAAAATGGGTTACCTCAATAATTTAATCACAATTCGATTAAACATTCAATACCCGACCAAGCGGTATTATTATAATACCGTGTCCCAAGCCCGTATAGGGAAAATAAGTTAAAAGTATTTACCTGAGCTAAAATGTAATTTTATTCTCAGCCATATATTCAAATCAGTAAGCACAAGTACCTCTACTGAGGCTCTCAATCTGGAACGAAGGTTTTATTAACCTATTAAATTCCTAACGGGTCTTATTTAAGTTGTAACTTAGACCGGTTAGTTTTAAGGGAAGGTTTACGGTTCAAAACGCAAGATTAAGCGAAGACCGGATTAGAATGTGATTTAGAACCGACAAGTACGGAGACTTGTATAATATGGGTAAACTAAACACATTCTGAATTTTGAAGTGAAAATGATAAGGTTTGACCCGTTTCGGTTAATTCATGTAAACTAGTTACATAAACCGTACCGAACGTGTAAAATGCATAACGGGTAACCAAAAGAGTCATGAATGAGTTTCACAAGTTAATATGCCTTAAATATGTTGTGATATCAGTAGGATACCTTCCATTATGCCCAAAACAGATTTAAAGTCAATTTAACCCCGTAGTGGTATTTTGGTCATTTTAAAGATTATAAAAGAGGTTAAATGACAATCTGAGGTTCTGGTCTAAAATGATCAGTAAAAAATATTTATTATAGTAGTTTATATCAGTAAGATATCATATATGTGTGAAATTTATCCTTTATGGCCAAACTATGCACCATAGGGGCATTTTGGTCATTTCACATAAGTTTTAAAGGTCAAATTTGGAAATCTGAGTTCAAAAACTTTTACTTACTGTTAAAGTATAAAAATGTATTCATAACCTCAGTAGGTAACAAGCTTTAGGTGCCAAATATGGTTTTAAACCATACTATGCGCCTAAATCGCATAAAAGTCGGTATTTGACGGTATTCGGGATAGATAAGTAAACCTGAGATTTTTGAACAGCCTTTACTGTTTAAAATAATATATTTAATATATAAAGTCAATAGAAAAAGGTTTGATATGTAAAGGATGTGTAAAACTCATTTTATTAGCAAAAATGGCATAACCGTCAATTACCGAATTAATGCAAGAACCCTATGTTATGATCAGCTTAAAATTCAACAAAAATCTTCAAAAATCTCAAAATATTATATTACATCAGTGGGCAAAAGGTTTGGGGTCAAAATTTGGGTTTAAATAGGTTTTATGCCGAAAATGCCGTTTAATTAATAAAAAGGCTTCAATTTACGATATTGAGCATAACTCCTAATTTAGACCACAAACTGATGTCAAATATTCAGGACATGTTTATAAATTAGTAATAAAGGTTTTTGTCCTCTTACATTTTCAAAAATCTCGTTTTTACATCAAAAGGGCATAATAGTCAACTTTTAAGCAATTAACGGAAACACGCAATGAACTAGGATTTCTAAGGAACCAAGCTGTATAACCTTGGAGGGTTATACTAACATATAATACGGTCCTAAAGGAATCCTAAGGCATATTTAAACTAAGCTAAATCGGGTCAGAACTGAAAGTCAAAGCAAAAGTCAAATTTTGCGACTTTCGGTTCCGAACCGAGCCTAAACTCAGAATTGTCGGGTTGAACATGCCTAGACATGTTCAATTAATATTTACCAAGTTATTAAAGTGATGAAACTGATTTTATTGCCTTTACATCATTAGTTATGAATTTTATTTAAAAGACCGACTCGTTTGACTTTTATTTTAATCACTTTGACCGGACAATTAACTAAGCAAACGTGGTAATTAGGAGGTGCCCTTTTGAGGGTTTAATACCTACCTAATTACGATCACGTAGCCATGTTCGTTGCGAACAATGGCTCGACCGTTTAAAATTCAAAGCGTTTATCGCAAACACTTGACTTTTCGGCTTTAATCGCTACATAAACAAACTAGCCATAAGAGGGCACTTACAAAGGGTCCAATGGACTGAAAAGAACTCAAAAGGAGGTTCCCAATGATCAGGATCCTCATATTTGAGTTAGAGAGCAAGAGCTTCAAGAAATGGGTGAAAAGAAATGAATGAACAAGGCCCTATAGATAGTTTTCGGGATCACATAGGATCGTGACAAGTGTCGGAAGGGTTAACAAGATTATAACATGTGTAAAACCAAGTTATAATACCATCTAAGGCCCCTAGAATCGAAATATGAGAGTATGGGAACTAGTTTTAACAAAAACCAGCAACACAAACCAGTTTTCTGCAGCTGATCTGTCTACACGGCCCGCGTAGGAAAACCAGGTGGGCTTACGCGGCCCACCTAAGCTTCTGGTCCAGCCATATGTTTGACAGAATTGCTGAAATGGTCCCTACACTTGCTAAATGCCATTTCTGACTCATATAAGGCCTGTTAACCTCATTTCAAGGCTCTACTATGATGCCTAAACATAGGGAATATAAAACATGCTCAAAAATATGCCGGATGTCGGTTCGTTTGGTTGTACGGTTGCGTCGTTCGGCTAATTACGACGAAACACGAACGGACGCGAAAAACGATCCAAATTACGCGACGAATGGAATTTTATCATGCCAAGCACTAAAATAAAATATTTTAGTGATTACATAAATTTTTGGATGTTCGGATATATTCAGAATGTAAAATATGCGCGAAAATGCAAACTTATGCACTTTTTGACGCTTTTAGTCCCTGTTTGACTTAAAAGTTTATTTTTACACGCCGGACCCCTCAAAGCCTATTTCTAAGCTATGTAAAGGATATTTATAGTATTTTAACTTATAGTCAAGTTCCGGAATGTTCGCTACCATCCGATTCGATATACTTTTGCAGTTTGACGCAATTAGTCCTTTAATCGCACAAAGTAGCACGAAATGTCATTTAATGATATCCAAGCCCTCCATGGCCCATAATGGGTATTCCCAAGCATGTGTTTAAATATTACTACGCTCTCATTCGCGTAGGTGGTCACCAAAAGGCGTAGATTCAAAAGTTGACGCTTTTGGTCCCTCTAATGCGCAAACTTGCGCATATCATCGTTTAATAGCATCGAAGCCTTATCTAATCCATATTAGGCACTCTTGAGAGTATTATTAAACATCATGACGCTTCGGGTTCGTAAAAAGGTCATTCAGGGGTATAATTAAACATATTGACACTTTTAGTCCCTCTAACTTGCAAAGTTGCACGTAACTTCACTTATAGGCATAAAAGCCCTTAATGGCCAATATTAGGCATTCCCGAAAGTGTAATAAATTATCATGAAGCTCTCGGTTTTTTAAAAGGTCACTCAGAGGTAAGAATTAACATGTTGACGGTTTTAACCATTCGACGCGCAAACTTTCAATTAATTAAGCAAACGGCCATTCTCGATCAACAAGTGGCCCATTTGTGAATATGATTACCATGTAATGTTATTCAGAGGCTTATAATAAGCATGTTAACATTTCCAGTCCTTCTATAATAAAAGTTTTTGATTTTTCACAAAATTAGTCCCTCAAATTCAACGTTTGACTTTATTAGGGTTTATTACACGTATCAAAACATCATTGGACATGATTTTACGAGGTGTTACAATTTCTAATGGCCATCTTACCAGAATTCTGTTGAGTTTGATCATCAGAAATTCTGATGATAAGATTTCCCAGATTCTGATGATAAATAACATATTTATCATCAGACTTATCAGAATGGTCTCTTCTGATCGTCTTTCTTTGTCTTGGATCACATTCTGATCTATGCTGAAGACATATCTTTCTTTCTTCTCTTATCCTGTTATCTTGTATTCACCTTCTTATTGATCTTCTTGACTTTATCTTCAGCATATGATTAGATTGATCATCTTTTTCTTCAATACTTACAAAAGTTTCCTAACAATTTCCCCCTAAGTATTGTAAGAAAAATACTAACTCATAACAATGAACATAATGAAAATTCCAACCAACATAAATTCAAGTTGCAAAACACAAATATTGTTCATAAACTAGAAAATAAAGAAATAACATAAAGCAATTGTTTTTCAAGCAATGTTAATTTTGTAAAGATCATCATTCTTCAGCCTCTTCTTGTGGTCAATTATCTTGTGACAGTCTTTGTACATCTCTTTGTACCATCCTCTTGCCGTGATCCATTCATTGATGATTTCTTCTATTGCTTTCCTCAGCATCTCCTTATCACGTCCCTTTGTTTTGAGTTGTTGATGTTTCTTGTTCATGCACTCCTTTATGTACTTGAGAGTCTGATTCGAGTATTTGTATATGTCAACAACTCTGAAGAGAGCCTTCTTTTCTTCAATATCCCTGAAAACAACAGATAATTCTGGTTTTTCAAAGATAACACCGGTTCTGGCATCTTCTTCAAGCTCAGCCGGGATGGATGTATTTGGAGGAGGCAAATGTACTTTCTTGCTATGCATATAATCAAAGTTGATACAAAGAGAAAACTCTGATAAAGCTACCCTTTTAAACAATTTTACTCCAGCTTTTGTCAGACTGTGAAGGGATCTCTGATGAATCTTGTATTTCCCTTTTCTTGATCATAGGTCTTTTTCAGCATGATTATGTCCAGTAGATGAAACAAGTCTGCTAGGTCACCATCTGTGATTTTCTGTTCACTGCCATCTTTTCTGAGTAGGGTGTATTTATTTTGCTCATGAATTCCACCCACTTGATCTGGTGTGGCATTGGGATCCACTTTAAGTACCCTCACTATTGGATTTACAAGAGCTCTGTGAATGCTCCTTTCTCCTCTTTTAAGTCTTTCTTTTCGCCAATCCCTTCTTATAGGACTGAGTGGTCTGTCTAATTTGTCTTCTTCAGACCAGTAGAACTCTTTGAGATGATATTCTGGAAAAACATCATGACATCTTTTTCAATTTCTTGCACCAGAATTGTCTTCCCTTCAGAGTCTTTTATTTGTACAATTTTTGGCCTCTCTGAAGAAGTTGTAGAGTCATGCCAGTTTGTTTTCTCTGCTACATTTAAGGATTCAATAAAAGTTGTTTCTCCTGATGAATTCCTTCTTGGCTGTTTCTGATGTTTATCCTTTTGGGAAATAGTGCTTAAGTCAGATATGACAAGAGGTGTGGCTTTATACCTTTTTAGCATCTCAAATCTTGACACAGGTGGTGGGGGCCCCATTGGTGTAGGCCCTGATTGACTTAGAGGTGTGATTTTCTATTGTGGTGGTCTAATGATCTTTGGTACCTCCAGATGTGAAGCTTCTTTGGGAATGGGGGTCTTTAGCTCATGAATGTCTACACTTGCCAGTCTGGAAACATTGTAGTGCATCATTTTCATGAGTGATTGAACATCACTCATGAGTTGAGCATTCTTCATCTCTTTTTCATGCAGCCTAGAAAATTCTGCTTTGTTTTGCTCCTTTTGTGCTGCCCATTCGTTTACCAACTTTTCAAGGGCATCTGTCAGGCTATTGTTGCTTGCCCTCAAGTTGCTGATTTCTTCTAGAATTTTACCAGAATTTGTTGTTTCTCTTGCTTCAACAGAATCTTTCAACTATGACTTTATATTCTCCATTTCTTCAAGCATTCTTTTAAAGTCCGCTGAAAGTCTGCTACTTTCTGGTGATTTTTCTGGTTGCTGTTGTAAGTTTTTCAGAGATTCAGTGTTTTTCTCTGTTTGGCTTCTGATGGCTTCCACTGATTCTGAAAAAACTTTCATGTCAGATTTCTAATTCTTTATTGTAGGATCGTTTTCGGCCCTGATTGAGTCGATCAGAAGAATTCCTATCCAAAACAAGAGGCGGAAACTAATGTTCTGGTGCGATTACAGCTGTATTCCCTTTAAACTGTTGTTGTATTGATCTTGAATGCAGTTACAAGTCCTGACAACACTTCGGCAGCACTTCATGGCTTACCGGAAGACAACACCTACAACTACTAATGAGGTTTCGCTCGAATGAACTATATATAGGCACACAGGTTTCGCTCCAATGGTCATGACAAATAAGCGAAACCTGTCACTTGCCAAATAAGCGAAACATCACAGTGACATATAAGCGAAACCTAGAAACTGACACATAAGCGAAACCTCTCCTAACGCATGTTTCTTGGATTTCGTGCCATATTCTAACCTATACACTACTAGACTCGATACAAGACGTAATCGACAGACGTAGTGCACCAACAAACTCCCCCTCGGATGTTGACGGAGTCTTCAGTGTCGAGTCTTCGATAGTCATCCTACAGTCTTTATCAGTCTTCAATCTTCCTCTGAAGTATTTGTCATTGCAAGAATCCTCATTCTCTTTCTTCATCATCAACAAACTCCTCTCTCTCGAATGTTGACACGGTGTCTTCAGACTCCCCCTCTCAATCTGCTGGGATCGTAGTCTGGAATTCACAGCTTCAATCTAAGATCGTGATCAGGCTCTCATCTGGATCAGTATCGTCACCTGACACACATTTACCTGCACAATCTCTACCCACACATAAGTTTCTTCAATGATTAAATCTTTAAGATTGAGAAACTATTATTGGAAACTACAGTAATGATTTTACATTCAGGATCTTTTCCTAGCTCTTATCATTTTCACATACACTCTTCCAAACCTGTTCTTCATGTTCAGCACTTGGAACTTCGAAAATCAGCTTTTCAACATCAGTCGTCAAAAATCTTTTTGACTTTTTCAAACTTTAGGCTAACACACTAAAATCTTTTTGGATTTTCTGAAAGAAAATAACTGACACCACTTGTAAAAACACGAGAATGCAGAAATGAAATATTTTCAAACAATATTTTTGTGAGTTCGTGCAAGAGGATCATATCAGTTTTTGAAACATATCACCAACACCATTAAGCTTGATTACATTTTAAGTTCTAAACAATTCACCTAGATTGTCAGTATGTTTGTCCACTTAAATTTTCACACAAAGTTCAACTGTTTCGAGATACGCAATTAGTGTCTTAATTACTTAAACTTATTCGCGTGTCCCACCACTTGAATATACTCCCGTATCTAGATCCCAATATTCAGTCTTACAGGTGAGTATACCACAAATGATATCTGTAAAGGGGTTATGTGCGAGGGCCGTGAGAGCTCAGGTCGATACTTCCGTATACGTAGAGAGATGACGGCTTCGACTTTTGGTGTGTCCCCTTTAGAGGATCTTTTATTACAACAGCAGCGGCTATTAATTTTATTGTTTCATCAGCTTGCTGAGGGCGATGCTATGTTTCAAGCATTTTGCTGAAAGCATTATCCGGGGACTAGGTCAGTATTTCCATACAGCAGAAGTCCCGGGATAATACCCCAGATATCACTGAGCATAAAGACCTAGTATCTCAGAATATGGGACCTTTCAAACAAGATTTCGGGGGTTACCAATATATCCAAGAATAGTTACCCACGAATTAAGCAAGTTTTGATTTTAGGTTTATATCTCATCTCAGTTTACTGAATGTGCGAAAACCTACTGACACATCCGCAGTAAGATTGTTTATCACATTTTGACTTTACATTTCTTTAGCGTGTTGTGATAGTCCACTGATGTACTATCATTTCCTCTTTTATGCAACAAAAACTCATTTTTCAGTTTTATCATGTTTTTGGCTTTTTCAAATTTTCTGATGTTTTTGGATTTTCTAAAATTTCTTACTCCCCCTAAAATTCAGATACATCTAATGAAAATTGAAAACAAACTATACAGAAATGTGACAACTGATATTGAATCGCTTCAATTCTCCATCCGTTTGGCTTAAACAATCAGAACTCCCCCTCACAACAAACTAATTTCCCATAATGATTTCAAAACACTCAAGTTTGTTTTAATCAGAATGGTTTTTCCGGAAAATAAGTTTTGTCGATTTTACCACTTGTAAAATTTTGGAGCAAGATCATCACTTTGTTTTACCAATCTTATGAATGATAGTTAATTCAAGTTCAATTTAATGACCTTGATTAACCACTTGTAGAATCAATCTGATTCACATTCTGAACCACTTGTAACAATCACAAACATACATACCACTTGTAAGATTAACAATTAAGCATTTCAAACCTGTTTTTCAACCATTTACCATCTGTTGGTTGAATTCTCAAGGTGCCGATTCCTACTCCTCGCTAACAAACCTGGGAGTTCCGGCAAGTCCTGCAAAACTTCTCAAACACAGATTAAAAAGATGCCGATTCATGATCCACGATTACCAATTTGGGATCTCCGGCAAGTCAGGTTTTTACTCTTTGAAAAATATATCCACCCAAGCCTGACCTTCCTTGGGTGTAACAATTTCTTCTTCAACTTTGCTTTCAACAGATTTGTGAACACGTCTTTTAGAAGCATAAAAATCTTTGACACTTTTGGCCTTACCGTTGACCATTTTGCCAAAAATGTGTTTCACATTTCCGTTGAAAGTCTTTTCAACATCAAATTTCTTCTTGTCAGGAGAAAATTGATTTGAAATTTCTAGTTTTCCAACTTTCTTCAAAAAAATTTCAGCACGCAAAGGTGGAAAATTTTCATCGTTCACAATTGGAACAGATTCTTCAACCTTTTTACCAACACGAGGCTCCTCTGATTTTGTGGAATCAGATTCATCACCAGAATTTTTACCTGAACCTTTCACAACCCATTTTTTATTTTTCACATCTTCTTTTCTCTTCAAAACATTCTTTGAACATTCTCCTTTTTCAAAAGTTGAATTTTCAAAGCTTGTAAACTTTCGGGTTGAAAGTTCAGTTTTCTCGACAACTTTTTCTTTCATTTTATCAGAGACTTCCTATCTTGGCTTGAATGTCTTCGGACAATTCCTAGCAACATGACCAACAGTTTTACACTGAAAACAGGTTCTCTTTTCAATCTTCTTTGGAACATCATTTTTCTTCAGTTCTTCTTGCTTCTTGGCAAGGAATTCCTGATTTGTCTGCTTTCTGAATGATCGTTCTTTCTCAGCCTCTGTCGTTTTTCCTGAAACAAACACAATTTTTGGTTTATACATTTTTTCATTTTTATAGTTTTTCGGTGGAACAAAACCTAATCCTTTCTTTTTGAAATTACGATTATGGTTTGGTTTCTTTTGGAAACTATAACCACAATTGTAACCCATTTTCTTGTTAATTCTTTGTTGATCTCTTGAAGTGTATTGTTTAGGTTTTCCGGAAAGATTTAAATCTTTTATTTCAGAAATATTAATTTCTGTAATTTTAAAAACCTTTTGAATCATTTCAAATCTGACACTTCTTATTGGAAAAGCTTCATCAGAATATAATTTGTCAGAACCTTTCAAAGTATATGCCACTTTGACCGATTCATCATTCAAATTAGATTTTGATAGCAAAAATTGTTTGTCATAAACCCGTTTGTCCTTTTTGATGATTGGCTTTGACACATCGGACTCAGACTTTGACTCGGTTTTGAACTCCATGTTTGACTCCTCACTATCATCTTTATCCAACACCTGATCGACCACACTTTTTGTCAACTTTGACTCATGATCAGTGTCGGACGACGTGTATGTAACATCAATATTTTCTGGCAAGTTATCCGACGGCCCAGACTCCCATTGTAAGTTTATTGCCTTTTCGACTCTTTCGGAATTTGGATTTCGAGGTGAATATCCATTTTCTACCGGGGGCGGACATCTATTGTAAACCACACTTGGTTTCTTACCAGAAGTCTTCACTTTATCTTCATCTTTTGTCACGGATTTCTTTTCTTCGGACGTCTTCACTTCTTCAAACGTCTTCAATTCCTCCACGATCGGATAGATCCTGTCAACAACAAAAGTAGAACATGAGTAACTTTCTAATAACTTGTTGACTCTCTCAGTTTCTATCTTTTGTGTTGCCAACTTCAACTCCAGATCAGCACATTTCTTTATATGAAAGTTGACATCATCAAGCTGTCTCAAGTAAGTTCTCTTCAATGTGTTCATTGCCACAACTTGTTCACCGTTTGAATCAGTATACTTGTTGATTTCTCTGTTCATTGTATCATAGGATTCTTTCAATTTGTTTATGTTATGCAGCAACTCATTATTCTGCTTGATTAAAGAATCACAATTCATGCACTTTTCAGGAACTTTGACTGGTTCAGCATCAACTTTGACTTCAAATTCAGGAACCTCTTTGACTGTTCTGTTTGATCGTAAAAATTCAGCTCTTCTCTTTTTCTCAGCTTCTGCTTTTAATCTCTCTTCCTCTTCTTCTTCTTCTTCAAGCTTTCTCCGTCTTGCTTCAGCAGCTTCCATGACTTTTCTGCACTTTTCAGCACATTTCAAATCGTAAGCATTTGCAATGAAAGCGTTAACATTTGAAGTGTTTTTGGTCATCTCTTTGGCCATGAGTTCTTGATCTGGGCAAAAATTGTCCCAACAAAAACCTTCAGCCAACTTTTCATCATCTTGCTCTGCCAAACACACTTTGCTATTTGTTGGAAGATACTTCTAGCAGCATATCCAACTTTGCTTCAACTGGTGACCTTGTTTCCTTGCTTGTTGTGTCTGCGCATGCTTTTATAACATTGTCTAGCACATGGTGAAGTTGTTCTGTTGAAAGGATTGGTGTTTCAGGTAAATTTGGAACAACAGATGTTCCTTCTAACCCACCAGCAGAAGACATACTTGCTGCTGTTGTAAAGGGTTCTGGTTGATCCTTGGATCCACCAGAAGTACCTTCACTAGGAATGTTAAACTCATTCACATCCTAGATTTCCTTACTTCCTCGAATCATGTCTGAAAATGATTCTCTGTAAGTTGATGGGAAAAACAAATTTTCCTTTTCTAGATTCCCTTGATCACTTTCCTGATCTCCATCTGTTGTTGTCTCAACCTCCTCCTCACCAATTGATTTGGAGTCAAGATGTATGGAACTTGTAATCTCTTCATTGATAGCAACAGGTTTTCTAAATGCCATTCTATAACTTACTTCAACAGATTCTTTAGAATTAGAATCTGTTGAATTTCTTGCAAAAAGTAAAGAAGGGTTATCTTGAGCACCTGTTTCTTCTATATGATATTCTGCTTCATGATGTACTTCTGTTTCTTGATTCTGCTGACCTTGATCATCTATCTCCATTGCTTCTGGTGAATTTCTGATGTTTTGGTGTTGATCCTCCTCTGTTTCATCATTTTCTGGTGCCACTGACCCTTGATCTTCATCATCTAGTGAAGACGTGCTGTCAAACACTTCTACATTTTTTGATGCTTCATGTACTTTTTCTCTATTCAGAATTCTTCATGCAATCTCCTGTAAGGTGAGTCTGCTGCTATTAAACATATCATGCTTTCAGGCATAATTGGCACATCTGTGTTGGAAGTCCACCACTGTGTTGCACAATAGGGCTTCATAACAGGTGACTTCCAGACAATTTCTGACGCATGTAATTCCATGTTTCTTTCTTCAAATGTGTCAGCAACAATAATTGATAGAAATCTGGGGTAAGGTAGATGAGAAGTAATTCTACCAGACTTAGTAAGAACAGATCTCTTCATCAGATTGAAGATTTATGTTCCACAGTAAATGTTGAACCCAATGATGAGTCCGTACATAATGGTAAGGATTGATTGGTTTATCTGATTAGCAACCCCTATTTTTGAAGTTAGACATTTGTTTAGGGTCTACATCTTGACTTGCCAAAAGGCAGGTAGCTCGCTCCTCTTTAATTCTCCAATTTTTGTGATTCTCTTCTTGTATCTCAGCTCTAAAATTGCTTCATTATATCCTCCTTCTTCGGAGCTTCAATGTAGCCATCGAGAATGGGAAGTTCCAACCATTCCCTGATTCTTCCTAAAGTGACGATAACAGAAATATTCCCCCAAAGATGAGCCATGACTTGGTCTCTTCTGGTATCATTGAATGTATTGACAATTTGTTGCAGAATTTTCTCCGGTACTTCTCTGGTCTTTGTCATGGTTTGAGAAATCAGACATCTTAGTAGAATTCAACTAAAAGTTGACATTTTTCATCAGATTCTGAGTGCTCAATGTTCATCAAAAGGTTGTTATCTTTCATTGGTAGGAATTCATCATTTTTATATGAAGGCAACTTCGTGTTCAACTGCTGGAATGTTGATGCGGCCATAGTGAGTTTGAAGGTGAAATTTCCTTTTCAAAAACTGAAAGAGTTTTAGGGCTTATGAGTTCTAAAGTTGCAGATGAGAGTTCCGGTTTTTGGATTGGGTATTTATAAGCTTTGTAAGGATAGAGATTACGGGTTGTTGGTTAGTATTTAAGTTAGTTAATGATAAGTTAATGGTGTTTTGACTTTATCCAAACCGTTTTTGAACTTTTGATATATCCCAATCTTTGTTTTGATATATCCCCAATTTTCATCATAACATGAGCTGTGATTGGTGAATACTAACGGCTACGTTATACCTTTTACCTCTTGTGGGACCCTTTTTCAGAGAAAATGTCCTGGAATAATTCTTCGAGAATCTGACATCCTTCCCCCTTTTTGAAAAGTTAAAATTCCTTCTGATGATGTCATCAGAAAATATGTCCATTTTTCTAATGGATTGAAACATGATTTTCAGATTTTATCTTTTATCGGAAAATCATTAGAAGTGAATGTTCCCCCTGGGTAGATTGTTCCCTTTTTAAGATGAGAGGGAATGAGGATTCAGAGATATTACTTACACATGTTGTTCTGGTGGAAGTCCTTGTTCTTTTCTTCAAGGGATATTTTGTGAAAATTTTCAAAGGATGATAGTCATGAGTAATGTTTTCTGAATTTTCACACAGTTCTATATCTCCTTTCATCATTATCATTCCTTTTTGAAGATTAACTGGCCAGACTTTGTCTGATTTTTCATTTATTTTTGAGAAAAATGATTTATCATATTTAAGAGTTATTTCATCAGATTTTATTAGAAATGGACTTTGTTTTATCAGAAACTTTCTTTTTAGATGTCAAATTATTTTCTTTCTGATAAACTTAAGTTCCTTTTTCTTTGTTTTAACCCTTTTTTTGTGTTTTTATACCCTCTTTCTTCCCCCTTTTAAAACAAAATGCATATATAAAAAACTTAAGATATATAAAATCAAAAAAAATAAACAAAACAAAACAAAAACAAACTAATCTACACCAAAGATTAGCTCAGCAAACATCCAGAGATGTGTCACAAGTCCCCTGTGGTTGGCAATTGGTACTAGAAGAGTGTTGTGAAAGCTTTCTTGTAGCAACATCTCAGCTCTGGGATACCAGATTGGAACACCTCCAAAGCCTAGCTGGTGAGTGATTACCCTCATCAGAAAACGAGGGTAGACTAGGAATGGTCTGCTAGACCACAGGTTGCTTGTAAAATTTTTCATTGAATAATGAGAGAAACTATATGGAACCTCTTGCACAATAGCATGCACGGGTTCCATCAA
The DNA here is from genome assembly GCF_002127325.2 of Helianthus annuus. NCBI lineage: Eukaryota > Viridiplantae > Streptophyta > Magnoliopsida > Asterales > Asteraceae > Helianthus > Helianthus annuus. The sequence continues at coordinate 158,896,679 of NC_035435.2, read as the reverse complement.
CCTGTAGGAGACTTCATGGAAGTTCACAATTTTTTTCGAGAAACATATCCCGAGCTGTGTGACTAGAAACAACCCTGGTTTGATAAAGCCGGACTTTGTGATGACTCTAACATGATCCTCCATGGTGTATCCCATCTACGTCAGGGTGTTGTTGAGCTGTTGCCTTATGAAGGTGAGGACATTGTTGTCATCATTGAGGTTTAACACCTATCTGATGACATCCTCACTGAGGATTATTGGTTTCCCCATCACCCAACTCCCGATGGAGGTCAGCCTTTCGTTATGGAGGAGGAGTCTTGCATGTATCCAAAACTCCTGTAGAATGTCTTGATGGACCTAGATGGCAATGAAGGCATAGGCAAGTGGGGTTTGCATGAGCATGGCAAGGATGATGTTGCACCCTACCCATGCTGGTCAAGTTAGGTCCATACGGACTCTTAGGTTGTGTGTGGGGTGAAGTGGAAGTGGGAAGAGATCAGCATTGATTTATGCCATAGTTGGGGTATGGAAGATGAAGAGATTTTGCTTTTAGGGTTTCTGAAGTTGAAAGTGACTGATGAAGAAGATCTTTAAGTGGTAGTTATTTATAGTGAAAGTGATGCTTGTCATAAATGGCATCTACCTACTCAGATTTTCTTATCTCAATTTTCTTTATAGTTAAGCTTGTGTGTCAGAAGAATAAAAGAATTTTGATAGTTAGAATCTTCATCATTAATGATCTGGGCGGCCGAGTTCTGATAAATTTTAATCATGAACTGCCCTGATGTCATCTCTTTCTCACTAAATATTGATGAGTAAGCAATGAATGTAGGAGAGGGAACTAATATGCATTAACGTTTCCCAAAAGTTTTCTTTTGTGACGTAAACTACCCTAAGCTAAAGAGATAATCTTTGATTTTTGTTTAAATAAAATTAAACAAAATAAAAGAAAGAAAGGAGATATGAACAAACACAAATTTAAAACTTTTGGGTATGTGATAACTACGTATGGAATAGGGGTGTGCATGGGTCGGTTTGGTTCGGTTTTTACTATTATCCATAACCATAACCGCTAGTTCGGTTATGGAGTTTTGGTAACCATAACCATAACCAAACTTCGGTTATGGTTAATCGGTTATGAAGTCGGTTATGGGTCGGTTTTGGTTAATTTCGGTGAAGTAACCAAGCAAGGTTTGAATTAAATAGGGTTGTGCACGATTTGAACTTAGCTTGAGCCTATTTTATAAGATAACGGGGACTAAACTTTTTGGTGAAACTCCCAATTTAGGGTTCTTTTTAATAAGGTATTTCTCAAATAAAAACAATTATGGCCATAACACCTTAGTTCTTTATCAAAATAAATGGGCATCTACATCAAGATCATTTTGTTACTAACATATTTTTATCTTAGTAAAAACCCTCTATATGGTTTTATGAAACACAAATCCATTATATAAAGTTAACATCACAAGTTCGGTTCGGTTTCGGTTCTATCGGTTAACTAAAGCTTCATAACCATAACCATAACCGAATGAGCGGTTATACAAAGTTTCATAACCATAACCATTGGTTATATTGGTTATCGGTTATTAGTGGTTCGGTTATGGTTCGGTTATCGGTTATGGTGGTTAATTTGCTCCCCCTAGTATGGAATATGTTCATGCAAATGAGAGGGAAAATGATATTTTTAAGTTTCATCAGATTTCCTGTTGACTGGGTCAAAATATGATGATTTATCAGATTTTCTGGTAAGTTTATGAGATTTCTGATAGATTGTCAGAAATGTCACCAGAAATTTGATCAGATGTTTGTACATCAGAATTTTCTTCCTTTCGTGACAAAATGATTTCTTTTGCTGCCTCAAATTTCATGTTGACCATGCCCAATTTTCCAATTAAAAAGTTGTGTCTATTTTCATTTAAAGGTTTAGTGAAAATGTCAGCAAATTGATTTTCTATTGGAACAAAATACATTTCAATATTACCTTTCTCCACATAATCTTTTATGAAGTGATATCTAACATCAATGTGCTTTGTCCTTGAGTGATGCACTGGATTGGATGTTATTGCAATTGCAGTCATTGAATCACATAAGATTGGAATTTTTGTCAAATTTACTCCATAATCTCTTAGCTGAGTCTGTATCCATAAAACTTGTGAACAACAACTTGCTGCTGCCACATATTCTGATTCATCTGTTGAAGTGGATACACAGATTTGTTTCTTACTTTCCCAACATACTAATTTTTCTCTCAGCATTTGACAGGCACCAGATGTGCTTTTTCTGTCAAGTTTGCATCTTGCATGATCTGCATCTGTATATACTATTAGTTCCAAATTTGTGCTTTTAGGATACCACAATCCAAGATCTGATGTGCCTTTTAGATATTAAAAACGCTTTTGACAGCTTTCAAGTGGGACTCTTTGGGATTACATTGATATCTTGCAAGAAAACAAGTGAAAACATTATGCCTGGTCTGCTGGTTGTTAAGTATAACAATGAACCTATCATTCCCCTATAAGTTTTTATATCAACAGATTTTCCTTCAATATCATAATCGAGTTTGTTTCCTGTTGCCATGGGAGTTCTTAAAGATGAGCAATTTTTAAGTGAGTATTTTCTCAAATTAGTTTAGACATATTTGATTGACTCAAGAATATGCCATCACTTTGTTGTTTTACTTGTAATCCAAGAACTCACCCATCATGCTCATTTCAAATGGCTGGTCAATAATTTCTCAAAATTTTTGCAAAATTTCTCATTGGTTGTATAACAACCCTCCAAAATAATTCCGACAACCTAAAAATATTTAAAATATTCCAATACGTCCTAAAATACACCTCGTATACGAAAACAGGCCCCGAATACCTTTATTTTTATAAAAATTAAATAAAAACAAAATTTAATGGTTCCTGGCTGGGCGCGACAGACTCCCCTAGGTCTGCCGCGGGGCGTGAGCGATGGGCAAAGTGGCGGAGCCCGGAGCCACCACGTGTCACGTACGTGTCAAGCCTACACCGGTGATTGTCCAACCCTAGGGCCTACCTGACCTAGCTTGCGGGGCGCGACGGCCCCTTGTGTTTCCTTCGCGGGCCGCGAGAGACCATCGGAACTGTGACACCTCGTTGAAACGCTTTCAGTTACACTAGCTTGACAGTGGCTGCCTTAACTTTCGGGACGAAAGTTCCTAAAACTTGGGGATAATGTGACACCTCGGATCTTTCCGGATAACCTTTTGATGTAACAAACGTGTACGTAATCGACTAACAGTAAAAATGTATGAAAAACTATTTGTTATTATGTGTTATATGCCGATTTGCTTATGTGTATGTATATATATATGTATAAGTGTTATATATGTAAACCGAAACCTCGACCCGACTCGAGACCCAGAATGGTCTCGAGTGAACAAGTGACTTGGGCCGTTTGGGCCTTGTAACCGAGAACCCCACCCGGAAACCCTTAGCCCAACTCGCAACACTATATAAACCCGACCCCACCTCCCTTAGCCATTTTACACACTCCCTTCTCACACTCTCATCTCTCACACAAAACCCTAAAGTTCTAGCAACCAAGACCACTCTTCTCATCCTTCTCCCTCTTCTCGGGTTCAACCAACATCAAGAACATACTCGGCTTTAGCTCGGAACCGCCAACCGGAAGCTCATTCATCGATCCATCATACCCGCACATCTTGAATCTATAACCGGTTAGTGGTTTTAGCTCTTTCTAGATGTTCATGTGTTAATAAGGTCACTAGGACAAATATATGTTATGTGTTACTATGATTCTTGTGTATGGATGATGTTTGTTTGACATGTGTGTGTGGATCAAAATGTGTTAAATGGGTAACCGGTTAGTGTTTGGGCTTTTATATGATCCTTATTGGTTTGTGCTTGTTAATGTTGATGATTAAAAAGATGTTTGTGTGTATCTCGGTTTGTTAGAAAGTTTAGATGGATTGTGGTCATTATAAATGTATGTTTCGGATACGTGCAAATTGCTTGAATAATTATATCAAGGGCTTGATTATGAGGTTTTAAGTGCACGGTTTTGGGTTTTAGTAATATGTCTTTGTTTGAATGATTTTCAGTTTATTGCTTGAATGTTATGTAAAATGATGATGAACATGAAGAACAATTTGAATGCCTTTGAAATATTTTGAAATGTGTATATTTGATCTGTTTTGGCTAATGATCAGACAAACAAACATGTTTTAGTGGAAATGGTACAACATTTACATGAAAATGCAATTTCATTGGATAGTACAAGTCTGCAGGTTCTAGAAGGGATTGCCATGCAAGTTATCACGGTTGCGAGTCGCAACCTTTGGTTGCTACTCGAAACCACGCGTGACCAGTCGAAACCTCCCAGTTGCGAGTCGCAATCAGCATGCATCAAACCTGGTTGCGAGTCGCAACCACACCTGCTAAGTCGCAATCTCCGGTTACGAGTCGTAACCAAAACATGACGGACCGAGACCGCAGTTGCGAGTCGCAACCTCGGTTGCGAGTCGCAACCACCTTAGTTTCGACTGGGCTGTTTTATGTTATTGGGCCTTGACTGTTTGTCTTGTTGTTTTGGGCTTCAACTGTTGGGCCTCCTATTGACTGGACTTCATTCTGATCTGCTACTGTATGTACATATGTTACTGTTTGTAGTTCTGCCTGTTAACTGTTTGTATACGTGCATGCTATACGTGTTTACTTGTACCCGACTTGACCCATATTTGGTAACCATGTTAGGACGTGGTGACCAACATACTTAACCAAGTAACGTATCATACCGAGCAACCCAAGGTGAGTTCACAACTTAAAAGCATGCGTCCCGGTGGTTTGGGACACGAGACTAAAACAACCCTATCCCCTTGTAAAGGGGATACCGTCTACACTCCTTCCCTAGTTATTGGGAAACAAACTTACTTTATCTTCCCTTGTATTGGGAAACCTTTTTAGTTAATTACTGTTTATACGGATTGCAACTAACGGCACTAAACGCAACTCTATCGCTCAAGTCCCTACTACATAATACCGATTAGTCGCCGGTGCCAGGCGAACGGGTTATTAGTTGATAGCGCTATTTAGGTTTTACCAGCCTCACACCGTGCCATGGTATGGGATCGGTCGTGAACTAATGTACTCAGGCATCCGTCAATGATGATAGAACATTGACATCGGGGCATCCTGCGGAAACGCAAACGGTTACCTAGTGTTCGGTATTGGAAAAACAGTTTAGTCGCTAAACTTTTGGGGTAGCTCCCCATGGCATGTATAAACGGATAAATTAACTGGTGAAACAAGTTTTTGGTAATTAAAACTGGACAACTAGTGAACTCACTCAGCATTATTGTTGACCCCTTACTGCATGCTTTGCAGGTGGCCAGTGACTGGAGCAGCTGCTTGGGATGTGTAGTGGTCGTCGGCCCGTGTGTTGGGCATTTATCATGTCTACCTTTTGAACAATGTTTAAAACTGTTAATTATGCTTCCGCTACATTTTACTCTGAACTTAAGACTTTGAACTTTAAACTTAACACCGGCTAATCGTATGGTTAGTAAGTATTGCTTTTGTTATCAACTTAGTTATTCAGTATAATTGGTGGCTGGATCCTGGTCAGTCACGCCCTCGAAGCGGGTGTTATCCGCAGGTGGATTTTGGGGGTGTGACAGATTGGTATCAGAGCCATTGGTTATAGTGAACTTGGTTTTAAAAAGGGGAAAAATCTTTTTGAGAAAAACCAGACTATAACCCGTGACTCGTGACGACACTACACTCCAAGTACAAGGCTCGACTTATCTGACCTCATAGCTCGGACCCATAGTTACTTGCTTACTTGTCTTATGCTTTCTGCTTTACTATACGTACTAGTTGCCTGATTAGATAGATACATCTTCTCTCTTCTATCTTATTCTCGCTATCACGCACTCATACTATGTTTTCTGGTTATGAAGACAATGAGTGGACGCGGACGAGGAAACGTCAACATGACCCCGGCTCAGTTCACTAGCCTGCTCAACACCGTGGCCGCAGCTTTCGCAGCTCACCCGATAGGTCAGCCTGCACCTGTGCAACCACGTGTTTGTACCTTCAAGACCTTTATGGATTGCAAGCCTCTTCCTTTCAATGGCACGGAGGGTGCCATAGGCCTTCTGCACTGGATTGAGAAGGTCGAAGCTGTTTTTGCTGTCTGTGAATGCCCAACTGCTAATTGGGTGAAGTTTGCTACTGGTACTCTAGAGGGAAGCGCACTTTCATGGTGGAAAGCGCAAATTCAAATGCTTGGTCTAGAGACTGCTAACGCTACTGCGTGGGAAGATTTCAAGGATATGATCAAGGAAGAGTACTGTCACAGGGATGACATCCACAAGCTTGAGAATGAGTACTATGAACTCAAGATGGTTGGGTCGGAGATTGAGACCTACACCAAGCTGTCCAACGACTATGCTGCTCTTTGTCCAAACATGTCTCGACCCATGTACCGAAGGATCGAACTGTACATCAAGGGTCTGGCTCCAGAAATTCGAAGCCATGTAACTTCGGCCAACCACACTACCATTCAGCCGATCGTTCGACTTGCTCACAAACTCACTGATCAGGCTGTGGAAGAGGGCAGGTTGCCCAAAAGGATCAGTGCTGCGGAAGGAAGTTCTAGTGATGGCAAACGAAAGTGGGATGGAAATCAGGGCAAGGATGCTAACCCTACTCAAGCCCCAGCTCAGCAAAGGAAAACTGACAACAACAAAGGCGCTCAGCAACAGGGTGGCTACCGGGGAAACTACCCTAAGTGCAACAAGTGTAACAGGCACCACAATGGGGCATGTAACAAGGGTCAGTGTCAGCGATGCCACAAGATGGGGCACGAAGCCAAGGATTGTAGAAGTCAGTTCCCGGCAAGGCAAAATCAGCAACAACCCCAACAGCAACAGCAGCGGGGAAACAACAGAGCATGTTTTAAATGCGGGGCAACAGGACACATGCGAAAGGATTGCCCTGAACTGAATCAGAATCGCAACAATCAGGGAGCTGGGAACAATGAGCAAAACAACAATGCTGGAAATGCAAGGGGCAGAGCTTTCGTGATTGGAGCTGGAGAGGCTAGGAACGATCCCAACGTCGTGGCGGGTAAGTTCCTACTTGATGATCATTATGTTTCTGTGTTATTTGATTCCGGTGCCGATGCCAGTTATGTATCCCTTCGCATTAGTAAGAAACTTAAGCATTCGCCCGCATTATTAAGTTCTAAGCATACCGTCGAGATAGCTAATGGCAAGAACATCGAGGCCACGCATGTGATCCACGACTGCACCCTAGAATTGTCTGGCCATACGTTTAGTATCGATCTTTTCCCTGTCAAACTTGGAAGCTTCGACGTTGTTATTGGTATGGACTGGTTATCCAAACATCGTGCTGAGATCCTCTGTCAAGAGAAAGCAGTTCGCATACCTCGCCATTCTGGTCAACCCCTCATCGTCAAAGGCAACAAAGGTGGAGAAGTCACAGGCATTATCTCGCTTCTAAAAGCCCAGAAGTGTTTGCAGAAAGGGCACACCGCTATCTTAGCACTCGTCACCAATACTCGCGAAAAGGAAAAGAGGATTGAAGATTTTCCTGTAGTACGCGACTATCCCGAGGTGTTTCCTGAGGAACTACCTGGACTCCCTCCCCATCGTCAGGTCGAATTTCAAATCGAGCTAGCTCCTGGAGCAGCACCCATAGCTCGTGCACCGTACCGTCTAGCCCCTGCAGAACTGAAGGAACTCTCTACGCAACTACAAGAACTTTTGGATAAAGGATTTATCCGTCCTAGTTCATCACCCTGGGGAGCCCCAGTGCTCTTTGTCAAGAAGAAGGATGGCACATTCCGAATGTGCATCGACTATCGTGAGCTGAACAAGGTTACCATCAAGAATCGTTACCCCCTCCCGCGCATCGACGACCTATTCGATCAGTTGCAAGGATCGAGCTACTATTCAAAGATTGACCTGCGATCAGGCTATCATCAGCTGAGAGTTCGTAATGAAGACATCTCCAAGACTGCATTCAGGACTCGTTATGGTCACTATGAATTCCTCGTTATGCCTTTTGGAATGACCAATGCGCCGGCTGTGTTCATGGATCTTATGAACCGCGTATGTAAGCCTTACCTCGACAAATTCGTGATTGTGTTTATCGACGACATCTTGATTTATTCAAAAAGTCAAGAAGAGCATGAACAGCACCTACGCCTTATCCTCGAACTCCTTCGCAACGAGCAACTGTACGCCAAATTCTCTAAATGTGACTTCTGGCTTCGAGAAGTCCATTTCCTCGGCCATGTAGTTAATGAGAACGGAATCCACGTCGACCCAGCTAAGATCGAATCGATAAAGAACTGGCCTACACCTAAGACCCCCACTGAAGTTCGTCAATTCTTGGGTTTAGCAGGCTACTACCGCAGATTCACTCAGGGATTCTCAAAGATTGCACAACCTCTCACAACACTCACTCAGAAAGGCGTCGCCTACAAGTGGAATGCAGCACAGGAATCTGCTTTTCAGAGGCTTAAGGATAACCTCTGTAGCGCTCCTATTCTCTCATTGCCCGACGGTACTGACGACTTTGTGGTTTACTGCGATGCGTCTATTCATGGACTCGGTTGCGTGTTAATGCAACGCGAGAAAGTTATTGCCTACGCCTCACGACAACTCAAGACGCATGAAAAGAACTACACGACGCATGACTTGGAACTGGGAGCAGTGATCTTTGCTCTTAAGATATGGAGACATTACCTGTACGGTACCAAGTGCACTATTTACACCGATCACAGGAGTCTCGAGCATATCTTTAGGCAAAAGGAGTTGAACATGAGACAACGTCGATGGGTCGAACTCTTGAACGACTACGAATGCGCCATCAAATACCATCCGGGCAAGGCCAATGTCGTGGCAGACGCCCTCAGCCGAAAGGACACTATACCAAAGCGCGTGCGAGCACTGCAACTTACCATCCAGTCTAACCTCCCTACCCAGATTCGAAATGCTCAAGTTGAAGCATTGAAGCCGGAAAACATCAGGGCTGAGTCTCTGCGAGGGTCGAGACAGCAACTAGAACAGAAAGAAGATGGTGCTTACTATGTAACAGGGCGTATTTGGGTTCCACTCTTTGGAGGTTTGCGTGAACTCGTGATGGACGAAGCCCACAAGTCCCGCTACTCAGTACATCCTGGTTCGGACAAGATGTACCATGACTTGAAGACTACGTATTGGTGGCCTGGCATGAAGGCCCACATAGCAACATACGTCAGCAAATGTTTGACTTGCGCCAGAGTCAAGACGGAATACCAGAAGCCGGCAGGCCTACTCCAACAACCGGAAATCCCGAAATGGAAATGGGAACAGATTTCCATGGATTTTGTCACAGGGCTACCTAGGTCTCAACGCGGAAATGATACTATTTGGGTAATAGTGGATCGACTGACCAAGTCCGCACACTTTCTGGCTATTAAGGAAACAGACAAGTTTTCTACCCTGGCGGAGATTTACTTAAAGGAAGTAGTTTCGAGGCACGGAGTGCCAACCTCGATTATTTCAGACCGAGACGCTCGATTTACTTCAGAATTGTGGCAAGCTATGCACAAATGCTTTGGCTCACGTTTGGATATGAGCACTGCTTATCACCCGCAAACGGATGGACAGTCCGAACGCACCATCCAAACTCTCGAAGACATGCTTAGAGCGTGTGTGATCGACTTTGGCAAGAACTGGGAGAAACATCTACCGTTAGTAGAGTTCTCTTACAACAACAGCTACCACACCAGTATTCAGGCAGCACCTTTTGAGGCATTGTACGGTCGTAAATGCCGGTCACCTCTCTGCTGGGCGGAAATCGGTGATAGTCAAATCACGGGCCCAGAGATGGTGGTAGATACAACGGAAAAGATTGCCCAGATCAGACAACGCATGGCGGCAGCTCGTGACCGTCAGAAGAGCTACGCTGATAAGCGTAGGAAACCATTGGAATTCCAGGTCGGTGACCGGGTTCTACTTAAAGTCTCACCCTGGAAGGGTGTGGTTCGCTTTGGTAAACGGGGCAAGCTTAATCCGCGATACATTGGACCATTCGAAATTACCGAGAAGATCGGTAAGGTTGCTTATAGATTGAACCTGCCTGAAGAACTGAGTGCGGTACACAACGTTTTTCACGTATCCAACCTGAAGAAGTGTTTGTCGGATGAAACACTTGTGATTCCTTTTAAGGAACTAACGATTGACGAACAGCTACACTTTACTGAGGAACCGATTGAGATCACTGATCGAGAGATCAAAATCCTCAAACGTAGCCAGATACCTCTCGTACGAGTCCGTTGGAACTCGCGACGTGGCCCAGAGTATACCTGGGAGCGGGAAGACCAGATGAAGCACAAGTATCCCCAGTTGTTCCCTAACGAAAACCCCAGCACTGAAGCTACGAACGAATTTCGGGACGAAATTCCAAACTAACGGGGGGATAATGTGACACCTCGTTGAAACGCTTTCAGTTACACTAGCTTGACAGTGGCTGCCTTAACTTTCGGGACGAAAGTTCCTAAAACTTGGGGATAATGTGACACCTCGGATCTTTCCGGATAACCTTTTGATGTAACAAACGTGTACGTAATCGACTAACAGTAAAAATGTATGAAAAACTATTTGTTATTATGTGTTATATGCCGATTTGCTTATGTGTATGTATATATATATGTATAAGTGTTATATATGTAAACCGAAACCTCGACCCGACTCGAGACCCAGAATGGTCTCGAGTGAACAAGTGACTTGGGCCGTTTGGGCCTTGTAACCGAGAACCCCACCCGGAAACCCTTAGCCCAACTCGCAACACTATATAAACCCGACCCCACCTCCCTTAGCCATTTTACACACTCCCTTCTCACACTCTCATCTCTCACACAAAACCCTAAAGTTCTAGCAACCAAGACCACTCTTCTCATCCTTCTCCCTCTTCTCGGGTTCAACCAACATCAAGAACATACTCGGCTTTAGCTCGGAACCGCCAACCGGAAGCTCATTCATCGATCCATCATACCCGCACATCTTGAATCTATAACCGGTTAGTGGTTTTAGCTCTTTCTAGATGTTCATGTGTTAATAAGGTCACTAGGACAAATATATGTTATGTGTTACTATGATTCTTGTGTATGGATGATGTTTGTTTGACATGTGTGTGTGGATCAAAATGTGTTAAATGGGTAACCGGTTAGTGTTTGGGCTTTTATATGATCCTTATTGGTTTGTGCTTGTTAATGTTGATGATTAAAAAGATGTTTGTGTGTATCTCGGTTTGTTAGAAAGTTTAGATGGATTGTGGTCATTATAAATGTATGTTTCGGATACGTGCAAATTGCTTGAATAATTATATCAAGGGCTTGATTATGAGGTTTTAAGTGCACGGTTTTGGGTTTTAGTAATATGTCTTTGTTTGAATGATTTTCAGTTTATTGCTTGAATGTTATGTAAAATGATGATGAACATGAAGAACAATTTGAATGCCTTTGAAATATTTTGAAATGTGTATATTTGATCTGTTTTGGCTAATGATCAGACAAACAAACATGTTTTAGTGGAAATGGTACAACATTTACATGAAAATGCAATTTCATTGGATAGTACAAGTCTGCAGGTTCTAGAAGGGATTGCCATGCAAGTTATCACGGTTGCGAGTCGCAACCTTTGGTTGCTACTCGAAACCACGCGTGACCAGTCGAAACCTCCCAGTTGCGAGTCGCAATCAGCATGCATCAAACCTGGTTGCGAGTCGCAACCACACCTGCTAAGTCGCAATCTCCGGTTACGAGTCGTAACCAAAACATGACGGACCGAGACCGCAGTTGCGAGTCGCAACCTCGGTTGCGAGTCGCAACCACCTTAGTTTCGACTGGGCTGTTTTATGTTATTGGGCCTTGACTGTTTGTCTTGTTGTTTTGGGCTTCAACTGTTGGGCCTCCTATTGACTGGACTTCATTCTGATCTGCTACTGTATGTACATATGTTACTGTTTGTAGTTCTGCCTGTTAACTGTTTGTATACGTGCATGCTATACGTGTTTACTTGTACCCGACTTGACCCATATTTGGTAACCATGTTAGGACGTGGTGACCAACATACTTAACCAAGTAACGTATCATACCGAGCAACCCAAGGTGAGTTCACAACTTAAAAGCATGCGTCCCGGTGGTTTGGGACACGAGACTAAAACAACCCTATCCCCTTGTAAAGGGGATACCGTCTACACTCCTTCCCTAGTTATTGGGAAACAAACTTACTTTATCTTCCCTTGTATTGGGAAACCTTTTTAGTTAATTACTGTTTATACGGATTGCAACTAACGGCACTAAACGCAACTCTATCGCTCAAGTCCCTACTACATAATACCGATTAGTCGCCGGTGCCAGGCGAACGGGTTATTAGTTGATAGCGCTATTTAGGTTTTACCAGCCTCACACCGTGCCATGGTATGGGATCGGTCGTGAACTAATGTACTCAGGCATCCGTCAATGATGATAGAACATTGACATCGGGGCATCCTGCGGAAACGCAAACGGTTACCTAGTGTTCGGTATTGGAAAAACAGTTTAGTCGCTAAACTTTTGGGGTAGCTCCCCATGGCATGTATAAACGGATAAATTAACTGGTGAAACAAGTTTTTGGTAATTAAAACTGGACAACTAGTGAACTCACTCAGCATTATTGTTGACCCCTTACTGCATGCTTTGCAGGTGGCCAGTGACTGGAGCAGCTGCTTGGGATGTGTAGTGGTCGTCGGCCCGTGTGTTGGGCATTTATCATGTCTACCTTTTGAACAATGTTTAAAACTGTTAATTATGCTTCCGCTACATTTTACTCTGAACTTAAGACTTTGAACTTTAAACTTAACACCGGCTAATCGTATGGTTAGTAAGTATTGCTTTTGTTATCAACTTAGTTATTCAGTATAATTGGTGGCTGGATCCTGGTCAGTCACGCCCTCGAAGCGGGTGTTATCCGCAGGTGGATTTTGGGGGTGTGACAGATCAGCCCTATAAATTGCCTTGATCGGCCTTCAGTCCAAATCGTTCACTTTTCATTTCTCTCTCAATTTCTACATAGTATACACTATACTCGGGCATTATACCCCCCTAAATAATGAAGTTCTGCCTCGTTGTAAGTATCATAACCCCAGGTTATGTATTAGATACGCTGCCCGATTGATCTAGGGTTTCGTAACGGCTGTCATGGTTCTGCCCGACGTAGTCGTTGGAATGCCGTCTCGGGGAGGGTATCCTTAATGTAAATATTGGGTTATTATACTAACGCGTGTTGTCACACCCCGATTTCCACGTGTCACCGGTGGGCCCGGTGTGGGGTACAGTGACGTAGTTGGCATCGTCATAGACAATCAACACAATATAATAATGCACAGCGGAAGCAGAATAGATACATTTCAACTTTAAATAAAGTGCAATAATAAATATCACAGTAGTTGAAACGGATCCACAGGCGGATCAAATAAAATAATGATAAAAATAGTTCAACAGATATATTGTCGTCCGAGCTTGCGAGACTATAGTGGACGCTCTTAGGAAACAACCAGCCTATTTCCGTATAGTACCTGCACTTAACCTTTTGGGAAAAATACGTCAGTTTACACTGGTAAATACAAATCAACCGACTCATTTTGAAAATGATTGAAAATTGATTTAAATGCACAAGGCATAAATATTTTTATTAACTTGGGATAATTATATAATATAAACTTGTGAACGAATTACATGCACTTATATCTCTGGTGGCCCGGGATCTACTGTCCGGGCTAGAGATTAAATGACACACCACATTAATGCGTTATACACGTCGGGTGTACGCCTACACCCCGTGCTCTGGTCGTGGCCATCTCGTAAGATAATGCCAAGGATATCCGGGACACGGTCAATAACCCCCCAAAGCCTTTAAGTAAGACAAAACTGTTTAAACGAAGTCGCACAAGCTATTCAAGACTGTACACCTATAAGGCGCAGGACTTGTGCGCCTGATCAAGCGGTATTTTAAATACCGTACCCCAAGCCCGTATAGGGAAAATAAGTCAAAATGTATTTACCTGAGCAAGTATAAGTCACAAATGATAAGTGTTGGTAGCTTTTACCGGGCCTCCTAATCTGGAACAAAGGTTTATAATTAACCTATTAGATTCCTAACGGCCTTTTATTTAAGCTTAAGCTTTGACCGGTTAGTTTTAGGAATGATACGGTTTACGCACGATTAAGCGAAAGACCGGATAGAATGTGATTTAGACCCAACAAGTTTGAATACTTGTATAATATGGGTATACTAAATACATTCTGGATTTTGAAATAAAAATGATATCGTTTGACCCGTTTCGGTCAACTTACGCAAACTAGTTACGTAAACCGAACCGAACGTGAAAAGGGCGATACGGGTAGACCAATGATTCAAATGCAAGTTCCCTGATGTAATATGCTCAAAATATGATATTATATCAGTAAGTTATGTTCTATATTGCCCGGAATAATTTTAAACTCAATTTATGCCTTAGAAGGGCATTTTGGTCATTTAAAAGATAATAAAAGAGTAAAATTATAAATCTGGGTTTCGGGTCTGGTTCATACAGTAAATATACTTAATATAACATATTATATCAGTAGGGTATGACCCATATACCAAATTTATCATTTAAAACCAAACTATGCACCGTAGGGGTATTTTAGTAAATTCACAAGGGCTAAAAGTGCCAAAACTGGAAATCTGAGTTCATATACTTATACTTACTGTTTTTATATGAAAATAAGCTAAACACATCAGTAGGTATAGGTCTTATATGTTTAAAACAAGTATAACGCTTACTATGCGCTTAAAACGCTAAATATGCGATTCAAGGGCGTTTTCGGGTTTTCAAATTAAATCTGAGATTTTTATATTTCCAGAATACTTAAAATAATTTATTCATCATATAAAATCAGTAGGAAAAGGTTTCGGGTCAAAAGGATGTGTAAAACTCATTTTATGGCTAAAACGGTCAAAACCGACATAAGCCGAAATGACTAGGTGATCTAGGATCCGTTCAGCCAAAAATTAATTAAAAATCATCAAAATTCCCAGAATATTATATTACTTCTGTTGGTAAAGAGTTTCGTATCAAAATGTGGCCAGAAACGGGTTCTACGCGAAAAGGACCGTTTATGTAAATTTATAATATAGTTTTACGCTAATGGCCATAACTCACAATCTGGACCACCAACTGATCCGAAATTTTCGGTGCAAGTTTATATATTAAAAATAAAGATTTCTACTCTTTTACTTTTCCAAAAATCACGTTTTATATCAAAAAGGGCAAGATAGTCAACTTTATGCATAAATCGGAAACATGCATTCGAATAGGCTAAGCATAGACTTAATCAAAGAAAAGTCCAGAAAGTTTAACTAAAATAAAAATAGTCAAAAATACTTTCCAATACAGATCTCGAACATGCATGTACGAATCCGAATCGATAGTCTACGAAATAATCGTTTTACAAGACTTTCGGTTCCGATTCGTGTCTATATCATAGATTGTCGAGTTGATGATGGTAAAACCCATTCTTATATGTATTACAAGTTATTTATAATGATCAATCAGATTGCATGTCTAATATATTAACATTCAAGCTTATTTTTGCGAAAATCAATTCTGTTGACTTTTTAGAAACATGTTTGACTCGACAATTAGCATGCATATAGTGGGATTCAGATAGTGCCCTTTAGAGGGTTTGTTTCCCACATAAATACCAATCTATAACAAGTTTCAATTCGAGAAATGACTGATTGAAATCCGTTTAATCAGAAAGTCAAAGCTTATGAACACACAGTTTGACTTTTAGCAATAATCACAACAAGAACGGATTAAAGAACGAATTGAAAGCTTACAAAGGTCCTATAGGTGTTTAGTGAGCACTAGAATTCGTCCTTGATGATCAGATTAACTCCAGAAAGCCTGCCTTGAAAGTTCTTGAGAGCTCTTGAGAGAAATGAGTTTTTTGATCAATGCAAATGTCCAAGAAATGGCTTGGTAATCTGATTTAAAGCTGAAATTCGTGGGTTACTGTTGCCTAGCCATGCATGGCTTCTAATTGGTGCAAAAGGAGGCAAGAACCAGCTGTTTACCACTCATTTTCGGACCCAAATCACCCAAATACGATTTTCTGCTCGCTGGCAGCCCCACGCGGCCCGCTTGGGCTTTACCAGGCGGGTCGCCTGACCCTGGTTCAGCCAAACTTCCTTCAGTTTTGGCAGAAATGGTCCCTGAGCTTGTACGCGATGTTTCGGCTCCTTTTCTCGACCCGTAAACCCCCAAACTTGGTTTTTAAGAACCTTAGGATTTTTGCCAACATGGAAATGTCCTCGGAACATTTTGCGCTCAACCGAAAAGCCCTGAAATTCGACGTTGACGCTTTTAGTCCTTCAAGTACGGTTTTGGCCATAACTTTCTCATACGTTGACGAAACTTCATGAAATTTTTACCACATATTCTAGTGAGTATATTTTAGCTATACAAAGCTTCGGGTCTGCCAAAAGTTCACTCAGAGGTATAAATTAAACATGTTGACACTTTTGGCCCCTATAGTTTGAAATACTTCACTTTTGTGCAATTTCCGCGTCGTATGATCCATGAACCATCCGTTTAAGGTTATAAACATTATGTAGGGTTATCATAGAGTCTATTTATCCATTGTTGACACTTTGGACCCTTACGTTCCATAGTTTTCACTGTTTGTCACTTTTAGTCCCTCTAAAGTATGTTTTCACATAACGGAACCTTATGACACGTGTCAAGACATTATTGGACGAAATTTTTCGAGGTGTTACATCCTCACCCCCTTAAAAGAAATCTCGACCCCGAGATTTATTCAAACAAATGGGGATATTTTTCTTTCATCGTGGATTCCACTTCCCACGTGTATTCGGGACCTCTACGGGCATCCCACTTGACCTTAACAATAGGCACGTGCTTCCGTCGAAGCTTCTTTACCTGTCGATCCTCAATCGACAAAGGTTTTTCCACAAATTTTAGACTTTCGTCTATGTGTATATCTGTATGCGGTATAACCAGTGAATCGTCAGCGAAACACTTCTTCAAATTACAGATGTGAAACACATTATGAATAGCACTAAGCTCTTCAGGCAAGTTTAACTTGTAAGCGACTGACCCGACACGTTCGATAATCTCGAAAGGTCCTATATATCTCGGGCTTAGCTTGCCTTTCTTTCCAAATCGCATTACACCTTTCCAAGGTGATACCTTAAGCAACACTTTTTCACCCACATCGAAGTGAAAATCCTTGCGCTTAGGATCCGCATAACTTTTCTGCCTATCCCTGGCAGCTTTCAAACGATCACAGATCTGAACGATCTTGTTTGTCGTCTCAAAGACGATATCTGGTCCAGACAACTGGACATCTCCAACTTCTGCCCAACAAATGGGTGATCTACACTTTCTACCGTATAGGGCCTCAAAAGGCGCAGCCTTTATGCTGGAATGGTAGCTGTTGTTGTAGGAGAATTCAATCAGTGGTAGGTTCTTATCCCAACTACCACCCAAGTCGATCGCACATGCGCGAAGCATGTCTTCCAGAGTTTGAATAGTACGCTCACTCTGACCATCGGTCTGAGGATGATAAGCCGTACTAAAATTCAAACGAGTGCCCAACGACTGTTGGAAACTTTTCCAAAAATGTGACGTATATCTAGTATCTCTATCAGAGATAATAGATATAGGTATACCATGTAGCGCTACTATCTTATCGACGTATAATTGAGCTAACATATCTGAGCTATACGTCTCTTTGATGGGTAGAAAATGAGCTGACTTAGTCAGTCTGTCTACTATGACCCATATGGTATCATTTCCCTTTTTCGTCTTCGGCAGCTTGGTGATAAAATCCATTGTCACCATTTCCCACTTCCATTTGGGAATTTCAGGTTGCTGAAGCAAACCTGACGGCTTCTGATGCTCAGCCTTGACTTGCGCACAAGTCAAACATCTGGCCACATACTCGGCCACGGACTTTTTCAAACCAATCCACCAGTAGTTTGATTTCAAATCCTGGTACATCTTATCAGCTCCAGGATGAACGGAATATTTAGAGCTGTGGGCTTCCTGGAGGATAACATCCCGAAGTCCTCCATACACTGGAACCCATATTCGTCCGTTTAGTCGTAGCATCCCATCTTTGTCGTGGGATAACTGCTCCTCAGTTACTCCCAACTTTTCTGCAGGATAGTTAGCTTCCAACACAGCTTCCTTCTGTGCAGCTAACACCCTTTCATTCAAGTTATTTCTTATTTCAATGCGCTTGGCATTGATTCTGATCGGTTTCACCCTTTCCTTTCTGCTTAAGGCGTCGGCAACCACATTTGCCTTGCCTGGATGGTATCTTATCTCACAGTCATAATCATTGAGAGTTTCCATCCATCGCCTTTGACGCATGTTCAATTCCTTCTGATTGAACAGATGCTGAAGACTCTTGTGATCCGAATAGATTATACACTTGGTTCCATACAAGTAATGTCTCCATAGCTTCAAAGCAAATACAACCGCACCCAATTCCAAATCGTGGGTGGTGTAGTTCTTCTCATGCACCTTTAGCTGGCGAGAAGCATAGGCAATGACTTTGCCTTTCTGCATGAGTACACAGCCCATGCCAGTATGTGATGCATCACAATACACCACAAATTCATCTATACCATCGGGCAACGTCAATACTGGCGCATTGCTCAGCTTCTGCTTCAGAATGTCAAAGGATTCCTGCTGCTTAGGGCCCCAATCAAACTTAATCTTCTTACGGGTCAACGAAGATAGGGGCGCAGCAATTCTCGAAAAGTTCTCGATAAATCGCCTATAATATCCTGCCAATCCGAGGAAACTGCGAATCTCGGTAGGAGTCTTCGGCTCCTGCCAGTTCATGACTGCTTCTACTTAAGCGGGATCTACTTGGATACCACGCTCGCTTACTACATGTCCAAGGAACTGGACTTCTCGAAGCCAAAATTCACACTTCGAGAATTTGGCATAAAGCTTCTCTTGATACAGAAGTTTGAGAATACAACGAAGGTGTTTCTCATGATCAGCTTGGCTCTTCGAGTAGATAAGAATGTCATCAATGAAGACGATGACGAACTTATCTAAATAGGGTTTACAGACGCGATTCATGAGGTCCATGAACGCGGCTGGTGCGTTAGTGAGCCCAAACGGCATCACTAGGAACTCGTAATGTCCATAACGAGTCCTAAACGCGGTCTTGTGTACGTCTTCATCCTTGACCTTCAACTGATGATAACCTGACCTCAGGTCAATCTTGGAGAAGTAACTTGCTCCTTGCAACTGGTCGAACAGATCGTCGATCCTGGGTAACGGATACCGATTCTTGATAGTGACCTTGTTAAGCTCACGATAATCGATGCATAGACGCATCGACCCATCCTTCTTCTTAACGAACAAGATTGGCGCTCCCCAAGGAGACGAGCTAGGTCTAATAAAACCTTTGGCTAAAAGCTCATCCAACTGCGTCCTCAACTCCTTCATCTCCGTTGGTGCCAATCTGTATGGTGCTCTTGCTACAGGTGCAGCACCTGGTATGATATCTATCCGAAACTCTACTTGTCTATCTGGTGGCAAACCAGGTAGCTCTTCAGGGAAAACCTCAGGATATTCCGAAATAATAGGAATATCTTCAATCTTCGGCTTCGGCTCATCAATGGTAACTTGTGCCATATAAATGACACATCCTTTCTGCATGCACCTGGATGCCTTGAGCATGGACACTTGCTCCGGCAATCCATGCTGGGTATCTCCTTGAATAGTAAGTGACTCACCAGACGGAGTCTTAACTATTACTTGCTTTCTATTGCACAGAATCTGGGCTTGGTTACTCGACAACCAATCCATGCCTATCACTATGTCGAATCCAGCTAGCTTAAAGGGAAGCAAGGATAACGGGAAAGAATGATTCCTAATGGATATAACACATCCATCTAGAACAGTCGAGGCGGTTTCTAAGGTTCCATCGGCTAATTCCACCTCATATTTCACGCTTAAGGTTTTAACAGGAAGGTTCAACAGTTTACAAAACTTATCATCTACAAACGACTTATCAGCTCCTGAATCAAACAAGACTCTAGCAAAAACATCATTTACAAGAAACGTACCGGTAATGACGTTGTCGTCTAGAACTGCTTCCTTTGCGTCCATTCTGAAGACTCTCGCATTAGTCTTCTTCCCATCATCAGCCTTCTTCGCATTCTTTGGACAGTTGGGCCGAATGTGCCCTTTCTCGTTGCAACCAAAACAGGTTGCATCCTTCATCTTCTTGCAATCCACAGCTTTATGGTCTGTGGACTTGCAGATTCCACATCGTTTTTCTGAAGACTGGGATTTCGTTTCTAACCGACACCTCCCAAAGTGGTGTCTCCTACAAACCTTGCATTTGGGTTTCTCACCCGACTGATGATCACTTTTCCTAGACCCCGACCCTTTCCTGTGGTCGTTGTTCCCTCTATGTCGCTTCTCAGACCTTCGTGAGGTGTCATCCTCACGTTTCCGTTTGTTCTCCTCAGAGCTCTTCATAGCTCTCAATCTTACCACATCCTGAGTGAGGGAGAGGGATAGATCTGCTACGGATCTAAATGTTGTAGGTCTTGAAGCTTTGACGCTTGCTTTTATCTCCGGTGCCAGACCCCCAATAAATCGAGCAATCCTACGCGGCTCCGGGGTCACCAGATAAGGCACTAAACGAGACAACGTGTTGAACGTAGTAAGATACGCTTGACAATCGAGGTTCTTCATAACTAAGGATACAACATCCGATTCGATTCGCTCGACCTCGTGCTGCGGACAGAAGTTCTCTTTAATCGGGGCCACAAACTGTTCCCATGACAAACCGTACAGTGTGGCCTTACCGGCAGCTTGTAGGAGTGACTTCCACCATGCTAACGCATCTCCCTTAAATGACTGGGACACGTACTTCACGACGTCCCTATCAGCACACCCGCTGATATCAACCACAGTATCCATCTCATCAATCCACGTCATACAATCGACGGCTCCCTTTTCCCCAGTGAAATCTCTGGGCTTGCAAGATACAAAATACTTGTACGTACAGGACCTGCTGTACGTGTCATGTTTCAGCTTAATCTCCTGCTTTGGGACGCTGCTGTGGTTGGAGGAATGATTATCATCCTCAGCTTTCTTCGGCTCACTCTTTTTAGATGGCGGCTTACTATGAGCCTCAGAATGAGTCTTGGGCTTTGCGTGCGTTTCTGTTCGGGTCCTACTCCGAGTACCACTAGATTCCCTGAATTGCCTATCCATAGCTTTGGCAACAGCGTTATCTATCAGTGCTTGCAACTCTGCACCGGTAACGTGAATCTTTGCATTATCTGAGTGTTCCCCAGAATGACTGTTGGTCTCCTCTGATTTGGCCATTGTAGCTTTAAGCTACAATAAAGGACAGGGTCTAATTTAGAACCTAACAGTATTATCGTTCTAGACGATTTATTAACCATGGTATCAATAACCTTAGCAGTTAATTTAATAAATTTCATTCAGGCTCTTATTAGCAATCAAGGAATGAAAATATATATATTGGCACCATAGGCCTAGTCACAAGGACAATCACTAAATTATAAATTTAGATTTTTATAGGATTATAAATTGTAATATTAAACAAATAATCCTTTACTAGGCAGAGAGTCATAAACTACAACTGCCACTATATAACATAGTTATAACCCGTAGGTATCAAGTCATAAACAGACTTGTGTACAGATAAAATCTGTAGATATTTCTTTTCTTGGCAGGGAGTCATAAACCACAACTGCCACTATATGACATAGTCACAACCCGTAGGTATCAAGTCATTAATAGACTTGTATACAGATATAATCTGTAGATAATTCATTTCTTGGCAGGGAGTTATAAACCACAACTGCCACTATATGACATAGTCATAACCCGTAGGTATCAAGTCATTAATAGACTTGTATACAGATAGAATCTGTAGATAATTTATTAAAAAGGGTGGCTTGTGTGATTCTACAGATCACGCTTGGCCAGGAATGTTAACATGTTCTCAGATGTTAACAGGGAGTTGAATCCTTTCAACCAGGTTTTACCATCATGGCCAGGCCTGTTAATAAGGCATTCAAGCTAGGTTATACCTTACTAAGATTCTTATAAAATGGCAAATCAAATAAAAATTGATATTTTCCATTATTTTAATATTATATTCATGCATATAAATATAATGAGAAATTCAAATTAACCATTTCAAATTTCAAACAAGTACTAGTACATATTTTGCCCTAAATGGGACTTTGAAATAACATGGATAACATGAATAACATGCCCGCGCAGGGGCTAAACAGTAACAACAATAACAAAATAAAATAAAGCAAACCCACGCAGGGGTCAACAGAACAGCATACCCACGCAGGGGTAGAATAAGGTAGATATACCCACGCAGGGGTAGAGTACAAGGATAGATGTCCACACAGGGACATGAGTACATGAGACAAAAATCGAAGGATTCAATGATCCCTCTTGCTCTTACCCTTGAGCAAATCAAACACCTTCTTGAACATGCCACTGGTGCGACGGCGATCAGCTCGCATCTCGTGTTGAAACTCACGTCGCATGCTATCAATCCCATGCAGGATTTCCTGAACCTGCGGCGGCGACATCATAGGCGCCGGTGGCGGTGGCTGGTACTGCTGCGGCTGCGGTGGCTGGTACGGCTGCGGCTGCGGTGGCTGCTGGTAACCCGGAGGGTAACCAAAAGTAGACTGCCCAGCAGCCCAAGTGTCTCCCAATGGACCACTAGGAGGGAGTGAGCTGTAGTTCACAGCTTGCCAATAAGGGTCTCCTGTGTAATCATAACCCTGAGGGAAAACATGCTCGAACGGGTTAAACTGAGCTGCACTAGCATAAGCCGGAATCGGCTCTCCATAATTCTGCGGCGGCAGGGGCGGGATCGGTACAGAAGTAACCTCCGATACGGGATGCTGAGACTCCCCTGTCTCGGACTCCCCGGGAAGAGACGTGTAGCGGCTGCTACCAACATGTGGAGGGGTGCCTAAGCGAATCCCTCCGCGCGTAGACATGCGCGCATTCCTCCTAGGCCTCTGAGGCGGAGGAGGTAAAACTGGTGGCGGCGGTGGTGACGGAGTGATCACGTCACGCCATAGGGCCTCAGATAGGTCCTGCGGTAGAGGCGGCTGCTGCTGGAGCTGCTGCTGCTGCGAGTGGTGCTGCGAGTGCACCGGTGAAACCTGGTGAGACTGGAGCATCGGAGAGTTGTGGCTGGGGGTGTAATACCAATCATGCTGCCTAAATCTCTCCTGAAAGTTGTCCCCACCATTGTAGGGTGATCCCCTAAATGGCGACCCATCCGATATCTCAATCGGATGGTTAGGCGTACCTGATGGTGGTAGCGAGGGGTCCGTATCCTCGTCGACGTCCATCTCGTGACCACCAGAAAAGTGGTCCTCCGGTCCAAGTGGGTTATGACCCACTGGCTCGTCCACAAAAGCATCAGGGTTATACAAACCCTGGTAGACTGGTGCTGGATACTGGTGCGGTGACTGATGCAAAGGTATATAGGATCCATGCGAACCATGGGGCCCATTCTCTGAGTGGGGCCCAAACGAGTGGGGTAAAGACGGTGAAGTGTTGGCGGATACCGAGTGTCTAGCAGGCTCGACGAAAGACCTCCAAAGGTCGTTGGCGGCTGTGTTGTGCGTGGCGGATGGTGCTCGCCTATGTGAGGGCCCTGCCTCATGGTCGTGAGACGTAGCAAATCCTCCTCGACCTCTCATTCGTGGCGGCATAGTGATCCTGTCAAAAGTCAAACAAGTTGCACAACAAATATATAAGGCAAAGCTAAATAATAAAAATAAATTAAACGAAATGTTGAACATTTCCTAAGTTCTTTGTCTAGACTCGAAAATCGAGGAATGTGCAATTGTGTAACTGAGATTAAACACGTTAGGATAGTGTTCAATTCACTCAGCGTTGGCTCTGATACCAACCTGTCACACCCCGATTTCCACGTGTCACCGGTGGGCCCGGTGTGGGGTACAGTGACGTAGTTGGCATCGTCATAGACAATCAACACAATATAATAATGCACAGCGGAAGCAGAATAGATACATTTCAACTTTAAATAAAGTGCAATAATAAATATCACAGTAGTTGAAACGGATCCACAGGCGGATCAAATAAAATAATGATAAAAATAGTTCAACAGATATATTGTCGTCCGAGCTTGCGAGACTATAGTGGACGCTCTTAGGAAACAACCAGCCTATTTCCGTATAGTACCTGCACTTAACCTTTTGGGAAAAATACGTCAGTTTACACTGGTAAATACAAATCAACCGACTCATTTTGAAAATGATTGAAAATTGATTTAAATGCACAAGGCATAAATATTTTTATTAACTTGGGATAATTATATAATATAAACTTGTGAACGAATTACATGCACTTATATCTCTGGTGGCCCGGGATCTGCTGTCCGGGCTAGAGATTAAATGACACACCACATTAATGCGTTATACACGTCGGGTGTACGCCTACACCCCGTGCTCTGGTCGTGGCCATCTCGTAAGATAATGCCAAGGATATCCGGGACACGGTCAATAACCCCCCAAAGCCTTTAAGTAAGACAAAACTGTTTAAACGAAGTCGCACAAGCTATTCAAGACTGTACACCTATAAGGCGCAGGACTTGTGCGCCCGATCAAGCGGTATTTTAAATACCGTACCCCAAGCCCGTATAGGGAAAATAAGTCAAAATGTATTTACCTGAGCAAGTATAAGTCACAAATGATAAGTGTTGGTAGCTTTTACCGGGCCTCCTAATCTGGAACAAAGGTTTATAATTAACCTATTAGATTCCTAACGGCCTTTTATTTAAGCTTAAGCTTTGACCGGTTAGTTTTAGGAATGATACGGTTTACGCACGATTAAGCGAAAGACCGGATAGAATGTGATTTAGACCCGACAAGTTTGAATACTTGTATAATATGGGTATACTAAATACATTCTGGATTTTGAAATAAAAATGATATCGTTTGACCCGTTTCGGTCAACTTACGCAAACTAGTTACGTAAACCGAACCGAACGTGAAAAGGGCGATACGGGTAGACCAATGATTCAAATGCAAGTTCCCTGATGTAATATGCTCAAAATATGATATTATATCAGTAAGTTATGTTCTATATTGCCCGGAATAATTTTAAACTCAATTTATGCCTTAGAAGGGCATTTTGGTCATTTAAAAGATAATAAAAGAGTAAAATTATAAATCTGGGTTTCGGGTCTGGTTCATACAGTAAATATACTTAATATAACATATTATATCAGTAGGGTATGACCCATATACCAAATTTATCATTTAAAACCAAACTATGCACCGTAGGGGTATTTTAGTAAATTCACAAGGGCTAAAAGTGCCAAAACTGGAAATCTGAGTTCATATACTTATACTTACTGTTTTTATATGAAAATAAGCTAAACACATCAGTAGGTATAGGTCTTATATGTTTAAAACAAGTATAACGCTTACTATGCGCTTAAAACGCTAAATATGCGATTCAAGGGCGTTTTCGGGTTTTCAAATTAAATCTGAGATTTTTATATTTCCAGAATACTTAAAATAATTTATTCATCATATAAAATCAGTAGGAAAAGGTTTCGGGTCAAAAGGATGTGTAAAACTCATTTTATGGCTAAAACGGTCAAAACCGACATAAGCCGAAATGACTAGGTGATCTAGGATCCGTTCAGCCAAAAATTAATTAAAAATCATCAAAATTCCCAGAATATTATATTACTTCTGTTGGTAAAGAGTTTCGTATCAAAATGTGGCCAGAAACGGGTTCTACGCGAAAAGGACCGTTTATGTAAATTTATAATATAGTTTTACGCTAATGGCCATAACTCACAATCTGGACCACCAACTGATCCGAAATTTTCGGTGCAAGTTTATATATTAAAAATAAAGATTTCTACTCTTTTACTTTTCCAAAAATCACGTTTTATATCAAAAAGGGCAAGATAGTCAACTTTATGCATAAATCGGAAACATGCATTCGAATAGGCTAAGCATAGACTTAATCAAAGAAAAGTCCAGAAAGTTTAACTAAAATAAAAATAGTCAAAAATACTTTCCAATACAGATCTCGAACATGCATGTACGAATCCGAATCGATAGTCTACGAAATAATCGTTTTACAAGACTTTCGGTTCCGATTCGTGTCTATATCATAGATTGTCGAGTTGATGATGGTAAAACCCATTCTTATATGTATTACAAGTTATTTATAATGATCAATCAGATTGCATGTCTAATATATTAACATTCAAGCTTATTTTTGCGAAAATCAATTCTGTTGACTTTTTAGAAACATGTTTGACTCGACAATTAGCATGCATATAGTGGGATTCAGATAGTGCCCTTTAGAGGGTTTGTTTCCCACATAAATACCAATCTATAACAAGTTTCAATTCGAGAAATGACTGATTGAAATCCGTTTAATCAGAAAGTCAAAGCTTATGAACACACAGTTTGACTTTTAGCAATAATCACAACAAGAACGGATTAAAGAACGAATTGAAAGCTTACAAAGGTCCTATAGGTGTTTAGTGAGCACTAGAATTCGTCCTTGATGATCAGATTAACTCCAGAAAGCCTGCCTTGAAAGTTCTTGAGAGCTCTTGAGAGAAATGAGTTTTTTGATCAATGCAAATGTCCAAGAAATGGCTTGGTAATCTGATTTAAAGCTGAAATTCGTGGGTTACTGTTGCCTAGCCATGCATGGCTTCTAATTGGTGCAAAAGGAGGCAAGAACCAGCTGTTTACCACTCATTTTCGGACCCAAATCACCCAAATACGATTTTCTGCTCGCTGGCAGCCCCACGCGGCCCGCTTGGGCTTTACCAGGCGGGTCGCCTGACCCTGGTTCAGCCAAACTTCCTTCAGTTTTGGCAGAAATGGTCCCTGAGCTTGTACGCGATGTTTCGGCTACTTTTCTCGACCCGTAAACCCCCAAACTTGGTTTTTAAGAACCTTAGGATTTTTGCCAACATGGAAATGTCCTCGGAACATTTTGCGCTCAACCGAAAAGCCCTGAAATTCGACGTTGACGCTTTTAGTCCTTCAAGTACGGTTTTGGCCATAACTTTCTCATACGTTGACGAAACTTCATGAAATTTTTACCACATATTCTAGTGAGTATATTTTAGCTATACAAAGCTTCGGGTCTGCCAAAAGTTCACTCAGAGGTATAAATTAAACATGTTGACACTTTTGGCCCCTATAGTTTGAAATACTTCACTTTTGTGCAATTTCCGCGTCGTATGATCCATGAACCATCCGTTTAAGGTTATAAACATTATGTAGGGTTATCATAGAGTCTATTTATCCATTGTTGACACCTTGGACCCTTACGTTCCATAGTTTTCACTGTTTGTCACTTTTAGTCCCTCTAAAGTATGTTTTCACATAACGGAACCTTATGACACGTGTCAAGACATTATTGGACGAAATTTTTCGAGGTGTTACACGTGTGCATTATGTAATTAATAGATAATCACCAGGAAATCCTTAAAGAAAACCCTAAGACAGCAATGTGAGTAATCTCCTTTTTGTAAACCTTTTTGCAAACTGTTTTTACAAAACCTTAAATAATTTAAAATGTAATTAGCAGTGATTGACTCTTTGTAATTCTTCAATTACTGCCGGTATGTTGGGGTTTTGTATACAAAATGTGGAACACGTTACCCTTGGACATTGAGATAGCCAATGTGTAATATGACCCACCAGTCAGGATTGACAGTACTGAATGAGTAATTGTGTGGATATAAACATTGTAATTGCTCTCAATACTGTAAAAGGATAAAACTCTTCTTGATTGAACTGGGATTCACTCACCACTATTTCCTACTGACAAAATGTTTTAAACGTGTTTCAGGTAACAAAATGTGAAAGCCAAATAGAAGCCAGCTGGACAGCACTGAAGGCTTGAAAAAGTGGCTATAAAAGTTACCTAAATAAAGGGATTTTTTTATTAAATAAAATAGGGTTTATCCCTATGAAAATATGTGTACTAGAAACTTGGGATTTTCCCATGTGTTTAATATTATAAAAGTGTGGTATTTTACTCTGATAAAATATTTCCTAACTATGGTCCTGATGTAATTTCCGCTGCCAAACTGATAAACACCGATACCACTGAAACTGGTCGCGGCCGCCCGTTTCCGGGTAATTAGGGGACAGGGGTTGCGACAGGTTGATCAAATTATTATGTCATCAACATAAATTTGGACCAACAAAGTGTCCCATTTGTGAGTTTTAAGAAATAGTGTTGTGTCAATTGTACCTTTTGTGAAGCCTGAATTAATTAAGAAGTTTGAGAGAGTTTCATACCATACTCTTCGGGCTTGCTTCAACCCATACAAGGCTTTGTTTAGTTTATAAACATGTTTTGGAATTTGAGAATCAACAAAGCCTTCTGGTTGTTGCACATATACTTCTTCTTCAATCTTACCATTTAGAAATGCTGATTTTACATCCATCTAATAAACCTTGAAATTTTTGGATGCAGCATAAGCACGGAAGATTTTAGCTGCTTCTAATCTTGCAACTGGTGTAAAGGTCTCATCATAATCTATGCCTTCTTGTTTACAATAGCCCTTTACCACAAGTCTTGCTTTGTTCCTCGTTATGATGCCTTGTTCATCAGATTTGTTTTTGAATACCCATTTTGATCCAATGATAAATTTGTCAGTTGGTCTAGGTACCAGATTCCACACTTGACTCTTTTCAAATTGGTCAAGCTCTTCTTGCATTACTTGGACCCAATCTGAGTCGTTTAGTTCTTCTTTAACAGATTTTGGTTCTATCATGCTTAGAAATCCAGCATATAGACATTCATGTGTTGTTGCTGATCTTATCTTAACACCTTCTTCAGGGTTCCCAATTATGTCTGATTGGGAATGTCCCTTGATCCATCTTATATTATTGTGTGAACTTGTGTTTTCCGATGGATTTGAAGCTTTCCCCTGATCTGTGGCCTCTGTTTGGTAAAGAGGGTCAGAATTCTGGTGTACAATTAGATTTTCTGATGAATTCCTAGAATTCTGATCATTTTGTACAGTTCTTGGTGAAGGTTCCAGATTATCTATAGGGTTAGTGCATCACATGTTTTTGTTTGATACATTTTGCATGTAGTCATGCTCTAGAAGTTCTTCTGCAAGTTGGTTAAGAAGATTTTTAGGATTTTCGGGTTGGTTTGATGAGTTTAAATCTTGTAAAATTCCATCAAAAATTTTTGTTTCTGATGAGTCATCAAATGATACATATAAACTCTCTCTTATTGTCCTTGAATTTAAAAGGAAAACTATATAAGCTTTGGGGGACAATGAGTAACCAAGAAAAATTCATTTTTCAGGTTTTCTGTCAAATTTTACAAGACTAACAAAATCATTGAACACAAAACATCTACAACCAAAGGTGAGTAAAAATTTAATGTTAGGAACCCTGTTATAATGAGTTTTATGTTGTCTCTTGTTAACGATAGATCTGTTTTATGTAAAACAGGCATTTGCAATTGCTTATGCCCAAAATTAAGTGTACAATTTGGCATAAGTAAGCATGGTTCTTGCTACTTCAACCAAGGTCCTATTTCTTCTTACTACAACTCCATTCTGTTGTGGAGTTCTTGGAGCAGAAAAGTCATGAGAAATTCCTTTGTGTATAAGGAAAGTCTCCAGTTTTGAGTGTTTGAATTCTGTTCCATTGTCAGATCTGATCCTTCTTACAGGTAATTTCAACAGATTTTTTGTTTTTCTGATGAAATTTATGATCAGATCTACGGTTTCACTTTTCTTTCTGAGAAACTCAACCCAAGTGTACTTGGAGTAGTCATCTACAATGACTAAAATGTATTTCTTTCCAGAAAAACTTGTTTTAACAGGTCCACAGAGGTCCATGTGCAAAAGTTCTAGATTTTGAGAAATTGAAGATTCAGAAATTGTTTTACGTGAGCCTCTTTTTGACTTTCCCAGCTCACATGCTTCACATATTTTATCCTTTTTGGATGAAATAAAAGGTAAGCCTTTTACCAGATTTTTATTTGCCAATTGGTTTAGAGTTTTGAAATTCAAGTGGGCCAGTCTTTTGTGCCATAGCCAACTATTACCCTTGTTTTCTCTTGAAAATAAACATAATTGAGGATGCTCAATTTCTTCTTTAAAATCAAAGTAATATATGGATTTTCTTATCCCTTTTCCGATTAAATAAACTTTGTTATCATCTAAACTAATCAATAAACATTTTTCTGGTAGGAAAGCTACCTGGAAGCCTTCGTCATTGAATTGCCCACAGCTTAGTAGATTATATTTCAAACCTTCTACATAGGCAACTTTCTCAATAGTTAAAAGATCCATACTGAATGGTACCATAACCCATAGTTCGCCCCTTAACCCTATTTCCAAAGTTTACTAATTTACCCAGTTTTTGTTGATAATTACAAAGTAAGCTCCTATTCCCAGTCATGTGCTTGGAGCTTCCTGAATCGCAATACAAGATCTGCTGCACATGATGGTCCTTAAATGGTAAGGTTAGAGATTTTTTGGTACCCAAACCTATTTGGGTACTTTTTTGATGAAAATACACTTGAGACTTGGGATGAATTCTTTTTGAGTTATTAGAAAAATTTTGTTTAACTTCATCCTTTTTTCCTTTTAAACTGTTCATGGATGGCAAAGAGAAACTATCAGAACTTCTTGATTTGCAAGATTCAACATCAAATTCTGATATTATTTTATCAGAATTGTTATCTGATGCCTTCACAAAGGTGGTAGGACTTCTAGTATTCGTTTTTACATAATCTAATCCTTCACCTTTGTTCTTTGGTGTTGCTTCAATAAAGTGTAAAAAATCTTTTGCTTGCTGAAAACCCTTTACATTGATTTCATTGTCATGAATCTTTTTGTATAAATCTTTTCTTTCTCGTTCATAAAACTCAATTTTAGCTTCTTTAGTCAGATTTTCTTCAATTAGTAATTGGTTTTTAAGTTTGACTTTATTCAGTAATTTTTGCAAATCATCAGATTTTGTGTTTTCTAATAATTAATTTATCTTGTAAAATCACATAATATTTTATAAGTTTGTTCAATTGTTGTTCTAAATCAATATTATCTGAACTTACTTTGTGTTATGATGAACTTAAGCTTCCATCAGAAATTGTAGCCATTAAACAGAAATTCGCCATTTCCTCTTCTTCTTCATCAGAAGAGTCATCAGTTAGCCAGGTATCTGTTCCTGCAATAAGGCTAACCTTCTGTTGTCGTTTAGCTTCTTCAAACTTCTTTTCATAATAAGCTACATCTTTCAGCTTCTAATTTTTACACTCTGATGCATAATACCCCTTTTGTTTGCACTTTAGCAAACTATCTCAGCATTTCCTTGTCTTTGGATCTACCTTCCATTCTCCCACTATCACCCTTCTGGTACTTGCCACTTCCACCTCTTAACCTTTGCTAAAAAGTTTTTTGTGAGCAGGGCAATTGCCTCAGCAAAGGCTGAAAAATCTGATGAGGTATTAGAATTTTCTGAGCCTTCGCAATTAGAGGTTTGTGGATCAGAAAAGTTTGCTCTTTATGGGTTAGAAATAAGAGCAATAGGTCCTCCCTTTTGGTTTGAATTCTCGTATATCTCTTCCTCTCTTGGAACAAGGATGCTATAAAGATCATGTTAATCCATGTTCCCTAGTTCTAGGGTAGATGCCAAAGTCATTATGAGACTTCTCCATTCTCTTGGCAAGGCATCCAGAAACTTTACATTTCTTTCATCATTTAATTTTTCAAAACCAAACTTTTTAAGATCATTTAAAAGTTTTGTGAACCTATTGTATGTTTCTGAAAGACTCTCATTTTGAATACTTTTGAATCTTTCATAAGAAGAAACACAGTTTGTCTGTTTGTTTCTCTTCATTCTTTCTCCTCTTTCACAAAGGTTTTCCAACTGATCCCATATTTCCTGAGCAGATGCACATACATCTACTTGGGAAAATATGTCATTGGGAAGTGTCATAATCAAGAGTGATTTGACCCTTTCATCAGCCTCCACCTTATCCTTATCTTCTTTGCTCCAATGTATTCCTTGCTTTGGAGCAAAAGAGATAGGAATTTCGGGTGTGTGCTCGATTGCTGGAACAACAGGAATTTCAATAGTGGGTGTATGTGGGCCTCTCTCAATGGATTGAAACAGAGCTTGATCATGTCCATTAAGGAAGTTGATCATCCTGATTCTCCATTGGGGGAACTCCTCTCTGCCCAAAGTCGAAGGCTTTGACATAGATCCAATATTGAAAGCATTATTGCATGTTTGAAAGTTTGCCATATTTAGTTAAAAAGATTGTTATAAAAAATGAGCAAATGAACTTTTGAAAATAGATTATTCAATCTGCTCTGATACCAATTGTTGATCCCATGTAAGATGCTCTTTGACTAATTATGGCAATAGATTTCAACAAGTATGGAAATATTGTGCGGAACTAGAAATCAAACTTTCAAGAAACACAACTTACAGAATTTTCAAGTATGTATATCACTTTGGAAAAACAAAGTTTACAAGGTGATTGTGAGGTTATTGACTATTACAAATGAATGCTCAAAGAATTCTGTAATGAAGGGTAATGGAGTTTTTGTTGTATGTTTTGAATGCTTGGCTTAACTCATTTAACCTTCGGTGTTGACATCTCTATTTATAGAGAGTCTAGGTCATGAATAAATATTTGTTATTTATGCACTTGCTCTGCACAAAGTAGTTTTTTAGTATATTCATTGAATCCATAGAGGTCAACTTACAACTTTACAAATGTGTCAGAGCCTTATCTCTTAGACAAGTTGGCTGATTAGAATTTCTGATGGCCATCTTACCAGAATTCTGTTGAGTTTGATCATTAGAATTCTGATGATCAGAGTTTACCAGATTCTAATGATAAATACCAGATTTATCATCAGACTTATCAGAATGGTCTCTTCTAATCTTCTTTCTATGTCTTGGATCACATTCTGATCTATGTATAAGACATATCTTTCTTTTTTCTCTTGTCCTGTTATCTTGTATTCAGCTTTTTATTGATCTTCTTGACTTTATCTTTAGCATATGATCAAATTGATCATCTTTTTCTACAATACTTACAAAAGTTTCCTAACAAGCCGCATACAAAATGGGGATGGCGGTAGTGTTACCGCGCGGTAACACCTTCACCGCACACCATCCCCGCTAACACCCCGTTCACCCTAACCTTTGATATTCAAAAAAAATGATTTACAAAAAGACACGTGTCACTACGAGAATCACTATCCCATATTTATCTTTTACACTAACTTTAATTTAAATATTAATTTTAATTCCAACAATATAGGACTTTATATGTTAAATCTCTATAAATAATCTATATCCATATCTCTTCATTATCTCTATAACTTCTCTTCTCTTCTCTATCTCTATCTCTATACCTAATAAATAAAAATCTTACAGAACACACGGCACAATTCGAGGCAACCTTAAGTTTTGTTTTTCCGCCTGGACCATATACTCATTAAACTTACACACGGATCTTTACGCGCTTCAAATTTATCCAATTTCATTTTTCAATATTAAATTACATCCCTTATTTCATCAACCTGGCACAATTTCAATATTTAAACTTTACCATTTTTATAATAAAATTTTGATTAACCCTTATTTTGTTTTTCAAAATTTAAAAGTTGTAATTCTTATTTTCCTTTTTTGCCTTTTATAATCATATAAATTTAAAATTACAAAAATTAAAGCAAGATATCCTAATTCAAGCAGTCTAATAAGTAATACCCTGGTAACTGAACTAAAAATAGTGCCAATCTTATTCGTTATAGGTTGTATTAGACGGACTCTTCTTTTGCAGGCCCAAATTGTTTGTAGTTTTTTAAAACAAAATACTTCATATACTTGCAAGTTGCAACCCAATAATTGTTTAAGGATGTTGTTATATAGTGGGCTTTTGCGTGTTATCGAGTAGCGATTCTTATAGGAGATCTAAAACGGCCGTGATCCGATTCGAAGCCGGATTCGTTATAGATCTAAAACGGCCGCGATCTAAAACAAGAACCATAAGCTCACCCAAACATAAATTAGGTTAGAGAAAATCAGCAAGAATTAATTTCAATCAAGTTCCGTCATTTACTCGGGTTTATATTTAAATTTGAATGTATGACTTTTTTTATATATCCTTTGACATTTGTTATTATTATTGACTATTTAAATGTCAACCTCTACATTTGAATTGTTGATGGTTTAGCCTCTAATAGGTTGAATATTTCGTCCTTCTTTTCATATATTATTTTCTCCAACAAAATCAATAAAAACAAGTGATTAAATCTTGGAGTCCTAGAAACCACATGATTGATGTCACGTGGTTATCCAGGAAAATCAGCAGGTGCAAAGGAGGTATGGGACGTTTTGACGGTTTTGTCAAACACTTGTGGCATGTGGCTAGAAGTGATAAAAAAAACAAGTATATAAAAAAAGTTGGGCCAAGGGGATTGAATAACGGGTAAAACTTAAATCTTGTAGCTTGTTTTAGTGGTTGAAAATACGAGTGATTTTACTTTGAAATATTTTTGTGTAAAACTTCAAAATATGTATAAATAGCTGATGTTAACAATATTGCGTTTCAAATATATAAAAATAATTTTTAAGCGACAAATTTTGGTTAATGAAATTTAATTTCCAAAAAAAAAAAAAAAAGCGACAAATTTTGTTTATACTCCTTGTGGGACTTTAACCCGTAACCTTCCCAATTTAGATACTCACACAAGCTTTGCTTCTTTCATTGAGCTATAAATATCGGTATCGAATCTAGGATTTCTCTAATTAAGTGATTCAGGTTACTTGAATTTTGAACATTGGAATCAAATTACATTACGTAAAAAAAAAAAAAAAAACAATTCAAATTTGAACATTTGAATTCGAGATAACTTGATTCGATATGAAATAATAACAAAAAATATAAATTAGTTAAATGATCAACAATTATATATTTTAGTAACCTATGCTTATTGATCTGCTATATCCATATAGAAAATATAATTTAGTAAAATGATAAGAATTTCAAAATAAAATGGCATAAAACGAAAAAAAAAATCCAAGCTTCTAATCAGACAACAAACAAGTGACCAAAATCCAAAGTGCATCCTTCAACCTCTCTCTTTAGTTTTAATAAAGTCACCTTGTCAAGTAATTCAACAAAAATCATCAAGCTCCTTTAATAAAGTCAATATGTCAAATAATTCAACCAAAAAACCAGAAGTTAAAAACTATACTTCAATTAACTTATGTTTCAAGTTCCATTTTATATATATTTTATATATATTTTATATATATTGTTTACGAGCTACCATGAATAGTAATTTTAATCTATACAACCTAATAAAAGCCTTAATTAGGGGACACATGTCCACCTACTAGGGCCTCCATACCTCTTTTTCCCGCCAAAATACACATCTCCTCATATTCTTGCAATGACCCGACACGGGATCCACATACCCATTCGGGTCCTTAATATTCGTTCCATATTTAACACACTAAACCGTCTATCATTCCCATTTTTCTTTCTTCTCTTATACTCTTTGTGATTTTAGGGTTTTTTAACCTTCCTATATATCGATCGACTGTCGATTATTCATCAGATCTAACCACGATTCTTGAAACATCGACGGTATGTACAGCTTCTCATCAGATCTAATTTTTTTATCTGTAATTTGTTATCAATTCTGATTTTAGGGTTTTTTTTTTCCTTTTTGTACTTTGAATGTTCATAAGGTGTTATATCGATTCTTCGGACATACAAGGTATATATGTTCTTCCTGTAATACGTAATCTTTTAATCTGTTATCTTTTTTATCTATTGACTAATCATAGTCTTTTGTTATTGCCTTCCTTTTTTTCGATTCTTCATCAGGTGTTATAGATCTTCTTCAAACAAACAGGTTACTACTTCAGAATTTTTTTGATTTTATGAAGTTGTTTTTGATTATAGTTTTTTTAATTTTTAAATTTTTGAATATGTAATCATGATATTTTTTTTTTTTTTTTGTAACTGTTGTGTGTAGGTTTTGAATATGTCAGGAAGTTCATCAAGGTAATATTTATATATTCTACAATACAATATGTTTTGTACTACTCTTTATAATTATTGTGTTATATATGTAACTGTATTTATACAAATTTTTTAAATTGGAAATTATGTATATTTATTTGATTGTTATAATTTGATAAGTATTTTATATGTCTAACAGGTGTATTAGTAATTATTAATGTACATTTTTTAATTAGGTTATTCTACATATCATCTCTATGAATTCATTTTATAATTTTTTTTACATGGTTGTTGATTTTTAAAATTTTTTAGGTTTATTGAAAGATTTAAGTTTGTGTTTATAATCTGTATAATATGTATGTGTATTTTGTTTTGTTAGATATGTTTATGTTTATGTTTATCTGAATGTTTATGTTTATCTGAACGTAATATAATTTTTATAATTCAAATCAGTAGCAGGGAGCCATCTTTCTGTAGGCATTTGAGTAGAGCCGATGAATTTATTATGGTAATTCATAATTTCTAACATATATCATATTTATATATATTTTTCCTTTTCATTATATTCCTTTGTTTATTATATTTTTTAATTAAAATTTATTTTCAATTGTTTTATTTATAAGGCTCTTCCCTCTCACGCGACGACTAAATTATGGGGTGTCTATATGGCTCCTACTAATGTTCATATAGAAACAGACGACGGCCGTAAATTTACTGTTTACATAAGTGAAGCAAAAGGAATCTTTTTCCTTTTCCATGGTTGGTCTGATGTCATTACACATTTAGGAATTAAAGCTGGCACTTTTGTAATCTTCACTCCTTTGGATTCTACAACATTCAAGTTAACATACTGTGTAAATGGTTTGAGTTCTATTTGTTTCTGGTCATCCATTGTAGCTACGCCTTCTCAATTTACTGTAAGAATATTTTTTAATATATCTATATTTTGCTTATTTTTTCGTTATATTTACATTTTTTCATAATTGTTTACAAGTCTTATGTTTATTTAAAATTTGTGTTTTCATTTATACAGGTGATACCTGATTCTGTCCTTTCAAAGTCTCATGATTATACGGTTGCTGATATAATTTCAACTATGTATTTAGGCAATAAAGAGTTTCATGTTAAAGTTCACAGTTGTAATGGTAAAGTCTGCTTTACAGCGGGTATTGATGTGATAGTTACTCAATATCAATTGGAGGCCGGTTCTTATTTTTTATTTACAAAATGGTTTGGTCATTCTTTCCATTTAAGAGTATTTGATAAAAATGGTATTGAAATGAACTTTGATCATGTACATGTCGATGATGTAAGTATTTTTTTTTTGTTTGTTATTTATATTTAAAATATAAATATAATAATAGATTATTTGAATTATTAAATCTAACAAATTTTATATGTAAGTTTCAGGTTGATATTGCACCTATTGATTCTCTTCAAGATCTGCCTCCCACTGCTGTTGCTGAACA
The DNA here is from genome assembly GCF_002127325.2 of Helianthus annuus. Lineage (NCBI taxonomy): Eukaryota > Viridiplantae > Streptophyta > Magnoliopsida > Asterales > Asteraceae > Helianthus > Helianthus annuus. Next base: position 158,859,016 of record NC_035435.2, on the reverse strand, counting down.
AGCCACTGGACATATTATTCGTTTTGTTCGAATGGCTGCTGAATATTTTGTAAGTTGTAATATATTTTTAGTTACTAATAAATATTAAATATATACTTTTTTTTACATAATACATAACTTATATAAGATATAAGATTGATGTTCTTATTAATTTAAATTTTTAAATAAAATACAGCGGCTTCCTGATGATGTTTCCATAAAGGCTAAACTTGATTTGGGTGTTAAAAGTATTACAATCAGACTTTTGCATCTTAATCCTCAGAAGGAATTTCCTAATGGTACTATACGTCAAGCGAGACTCGAAGGTTATTGTTATGCATTAAGTAGTTGGTCGAGATTAATGAACATTGCTGGCATTAAGGTGGGTGACACGGTTTATTTTTGTTTTGACGAAACTGAACAAGTTTTGAGTGTAGAAAGGGTTGTTTCTCCTTTGAACCATATTGAGTACTCCTTTGACATTATGGGTTTGTTTTTTTGTGTGACACTCGAGGTTTTTCCGAACGATCACCTTGTAATATTTTGTGTATATATATATATTAGTAAATGAAAACGTGATTTTTACTTGATATGTGACGTATGTATGTATTATATATGTAAATATGAGAGCCGAAACCACGACCCGAGACCATGACTCGCAACCGGGCGGTTGCGAGTGGGTCACTCGGTTGCGAGTGGGCCTTTGGGCCGTAACCGGTTTGGGTCGAAACCCCCAAGCCCAACCCGAAACACCCTATGAATATATATCCCACCTCCTCCTCATTTCCTTCATTTGTTACACCAAACAAACACACACCTCTTCTATTTTCTCTCAACTAAAAACCCCAAGCCAACAACATCCAAACTCTTCCAAACTTTCGGTTCAAGCTCCAGGATCTCGGACAAGGAAACTCGGTCAAGACCAATTCGGACACTCCATCTTCTCGGTTCTCTTTTCTTTGTTTTCGGCTCCTCCTTTCATAACCGGTTAGTGTTATCTTTGTGTATCTTTTGTGTATAAGATTTATGTGGGTTAAATGAACTAGAAATATTATGCTTGGTTAGAAATACTATGCATGATTTTTAGGAAGATTGTGAAGTTTTGACTATGTGTGTTAAACCCTATGTATGATACTTGCTAACATGCTTAAATGGTTATGGAATAATGGTTTAAGGATGTTTAGGGCCAACCGAGTTATGTTAATGCCACTAAGTGTATGTTTTACTTGTTCTTGCATATTAATCTTGTTAGAAATAGGTGATTTTCGGTCCAAAATGTGTGATTATGTTGGCATGAAAACCCTAGAAAAACTATGAACTTGATGAACTTGTTGAAGATAGTTTGAAGATTTTAAAATGGTAATGTTTGATCTATTGTTGTATATGGTCAAAATTAGGAAAAGTGTTTGTAGAAACCCTATTGGCTGTTTCCAAATATGGGTCTGATTTCATATGTACAATTTGGACTGTCTTTTCTGCATCATCACGTGTATATGAAAGTGACAGATTACGACTCGCAACGACAGCATTCCGACTCGCAACGACAGCATTCCGACTCGCAATGACGGCATTACGACTCGAAACCACACGGTTGCGACTCGCAACCAAAGCATGACAAGTCGAAACCACGAGATTTCGACTCGAGACTACGACGGTTGCGACTCGCAACCAACACGTGACAACTCGAGACCACGATTGCGACTCGCAACCATAACGAGACAAGCCGAGACCACCTGGTTGCGACTCGAGACAAGCTGGTTGCGAGTGGGCTGTCCATTTTGGTTATTGGGCCATTCTGTGTTAACTTGGACTATCTGTTAAATGGACTATGTGATGCGGTTGACTGTTTAATTGTTTAGGCCGGCCCAATAACCCAATGACTGTTTACTTATATGCTTGATACGTGCCTATATGTGTTTTACGTGAATGCTTGTGCACCGAACCTGACCTATACCGGTAACCATGTTAGGACGTGGTGACCAACGTGATTGACAAGTAACCTAAACCTACCGAGCAACCCAAGGTGAGTTCACAACTTAAAAGCATGCGTCCCGGTGGTTTGGGACACGAGACTAACAACCCTATCCCCTGGTAAAAGGGGATACCATTTACATACTTTCCCTGGTTATTGGGAACACAAAACTTACTTTTCCTTCCCGGGTATTGGGAAACCTTTTGGTTAATTACTGTTTATACGGATTGCAACTAACGGCACTAAACGAAACTCTATCACTCAAGTCCCTACTACAAATACCGATTAGTCGCCGGGTTAGGCGAGCGGGTTATTAGTTGATAGCGCTATTTAGGTGTTTACCAGCCTCACACCGTGCCCTGGTTTGGGACGGTCGTGAACTAATGTACTCAGAAATCCGTCAATGATGATAGAACATTGACATCGGGGCATCCTGCGGATACGCAACGGTTACCTAGTGTTCGGTATTGGAAAAACAGTTTAGTCGCTAACTTTTGGGGTAGCTCCCCAGGGCATGTATAAACGGATAAATTAACCGGTGAAACAAAGTTTTTGGTAATTAAAACTGGACAACTAGTGAACTCACTCAGCATTATTGTTGACCCCTTACTGCATGCTTTGCAGGTAACCAGTGACGAAGGAGCTTGCAGCTTGGGAACGTGTAGTGTCTGTTCACCCTTGTGTTGGGTGATACCTTATTTTGAAACATGAACGTGTTTAACTACTACTTTATTTATGCTTCCGCTACTTAGTACTGTTTTGAACCAAAACTTAAAACTCTGAACTTAATATTTGCTAAGCTTATGATTAGTAAGTATTACTTTTGTTATCAACTTAAGTATTCAGTATAATTGGTGGCTGGATCCTGGTCGGTCACGCCCCCGAAGCGGGTGTTATCCGCAGGTGGATTTTGGGGGTGTGACAGATTGGTATCAGAGCCATTGGTTATAGTGAACTTGGTTTTAAAAAGGGGGAAAAATCTTTTTGGAGAAAACCAGACTATAACCCGTGACTCGCGACGACACTACACTCCAAGTGCAAGGCTCGACACATTTGACCTCATAGCTCGGACCAGTGTTTACTTGTTTGCTTTATGTTCCTGTTATGCTATACGTACTAGTGTGCCTAAACTAGATAGATACACCTCTCTCTTCTATCTCATTCTCGCTACACTACGACATCACACTCATACTATGTTTTCTGGTTATGAAGACAATGAGTGGACGCGGAAGAGGAAACATTAACATGACGCAGGCTCAGTTCACTAACCTGCTCAACACAGTGGCTGCGGCTTTTGCAGCTCACCCTATAGGTAAGCTCGTTGTTTTAGGATGTTTAGATCCTACCGCCACATCGACTTTTCGCCTCTAAACCTATACGCTTCGCTTCTCACGAATAGGTCAGCATGCACCTGCGCAACCACCAGTGTGTACTTTCAAAACTTTCATGGATTGCAAGCCTCTCCCTTTCAACGGCACGGAGGGTGCCATAGGTCTTCTGCATTGGATTGAGAAGATTGAAGCTGTTTTTGCTGTTTGTGAGTGTCCCCCTGCGAACTGGGTGAAGTTTGCTACTGCTACGCTTGAAGGAAGCGCGCTTTCTTGGTGGAAGGCGCAGATTCAGATGTTTGGGTTGGAAACTGCTAATGCTACTGCGTGGGAGGATTTCAAGGACATGATTAAGGATGAATACTGTCACCGGGATGACATCCACAAGCTTGAGAATGAGTACTACGAGCTCAAGATGGTTGGGTCGGAAATTGAAACTTACACCAAGTTGTCCAATGATTATGCTGCTCTTTGCCCAAACCTGTCCCGACCTATGTACCGAAGGATCGAACTGTATATCAAAGGTTTGGCTCCAGAGATTCGAAGCCATGTCACTACAGCCAACCACACTACCATTCAGCCGATTGTTCGACTTGCTCACAAACTTACTGATCAGGCCGTAGAAGAGGGCCGGTTGCCCAAAAGGATCAATGCTACCGTCGGAACTTCTAGTGACAACAAACGTAAGTGGGAAGGAAATCCAAGCAAGGATGCTAACCCCACTCAGGCCCCAGCACAGCAAAGGAAAACCGAAAACAACAAGGGCGCTCAACAACAGGGTGGCTATCGTGGAAACCACCCCAAGTGCAACAAGTGCAATCGACATCACAGCGGGCAGTGTGTGAAGGGTCAGTGTCAGCGATGTAACAAAATGGGGCATGAGGCCAAGGATTGCAGAAGTCAGTTCCCAGCTAGACAGAACCAGCAGCAACCCCAACAGCAACAGCAGCAGGGAAACAACCGGGCATGTTTTAAGTGTGGAGCTGAGGGGCACTTTAAGAAGGATTGCCCTGAACTGAATCAGAATCGCAACAATAATCAGGGAGCTGGGAACAACAACCAGAACAACAATGCTGGGAATGGTGCTAGAGGAAGGGCTTTCGTGATTGGAGCTGGTGAAGCAAGGAATGACCCCAATGTCGTGACGGGTAAGTTCCTACTCGATGATCGTTATGTTTCTGTGTTATTTGATTCCGGTGCCGATGCTAGTTATGTATCCCTACGTATTAGTAAGAAGCTTAAGCGTCCGCTTTCGTTACTAAGTTCTCCTCATATCGTCGAGTTAGCTAATGGAAGAAACATCGAAGCCTCACATGTTGTCAAAGGCTGCAAACTAGAGTTGTCTGGTCAGACATTTAGTATCGATCTTTTCCCTGTTACTCTTGGAAGCTTCGACGTCGTTATTGGTATGGATTGGTTATCCAAGCATCGCGCTGAGATCCTCTGTCAAGAGAAAGCAGTTCGTATTCCTCGCCGTTCTGGCAAACCCCTCATTGTACAAGGTGGCAAGGGTGGGGAAATCTCCGGCATTATCTCGTTCTTGAAGGCCCAGAAGTGTTTACGGAAAGGGCACACCGCTATCTTGGCACTTGTTACCAACACGCAGGAAAAGGAAAAGAGGATTGAAGACTTTCCAGTAGTACGCGACTATCCCGAGGTATTTCCTGAGGAATTACCTGGACTCCCTCCCCATCGTCAGGTCGAATTCCAAATCGAGCTAGCTCCCGGAGCAGCGCCTATAGCTCGTGCGCCTTATCGACTAGCCCCCGCAGAATTGAAGGAACTCTCGACGCAACTACAAGAACTATTGGATAAAGGATTTATCCGCCCTAGTTCATCACCCTGGGGAGCACCGGTACTCTTTGTTAAGAAGAAGGATGGCACGTTCCGAATGTGCATAGACTATCGTGAGTTGAACAAGGTTACCATCAAGAATCGTTACCCTCTCCCTCGAATCGACGATTTGTTTGATCAACTGCAAGGATCGAGCTACTACTCTAAGATTGACCTGCGATCAGGCTACCATCAGTTAAGGGTCCGTAACGAAGACATCTCCAAAACTGCATTCAGAACTCGTTATGGTCATTATGAATTCCTCGTTATGCCCTTCGGAATGACCAACGCCCCTGCAGTGTTCATGGATCTTATGAACCGAGTATGCAAACCCTACCTCGACAAGTTCGTGATTGTGTTTATAGACGACATCTTGATCTACTCGAAAAGTCAGGAAGAGCATGAACAACACCTACGCCTTATCCTCGAACTCCTTCGCAATGAGCAACTGTATGCCAAGTTCTCGAAATGCGACTTCTGGCTTCGAGAAGTCCATTTCCTTGGGCACGTGGTTAACAAGGACGGAATCCACGTCGACCCTGCAAAGATCGACTCTATAAAGAATTGGCCTACCCCTAAGACTCCCACTGAAGTTCGCCAATTCTTAGGATTGGCAGGTTACTACCGCAGATTTATTCAGGGATTCTCTAAGATTGCACAACCTCTCACGACACTCACTCAGAAAGGCGTCACCTACAAGTGGAATGAAGCACAGGAATCTGCTTTTCAGAGGCTTAAGGATAACCTCTGCAGTGCTCCAATTCTCTCGTTACCTGAAGGAACGGACGACTTTGTGGTTTACTGTGATGCGTCTATTCATGGGCTCGGTTGCGTGTTGATGCAACGCGAGAAAGTCATTGCTTACGCATCCCGACAACTTAAGACACATGAAAGGAACTACACAACGCATGATTTGGAACTGGGAGCGGTAATATTTGCGCTTAAGATATGGAGACATTACCTGTACGGTACCAAGTGCACCATTTACACCGATCACAGGAGTCTCGAGCATATCTTCAAGCAGAAGGAGTTAAACATGCGACAACGTCGATGGGTCGAACTTCTGAATGATTATGAATGCGCCATCAAGTACCATCCGGGCAAGGCCAATGTCGTGGCAGACGCCCTCAGCCGAAAGGACACTATACCACGGCGCGTGCGAGCATTACAACTTACCATCCAGTCTAGTCTCCCTACCCAGATTCGAAATGCTCAGATTGAAGCTCTGAAACCGGAAAACATCAGGGCTGAGTCCCTGCGAGGATCAAGACAACAGCTAGAACAGAAAGAGGACGGCGCCTACTATGTGGCAGGGCGCATTTGGGTCCCACTTTACGGAGATCTACGAGAGCTTGTGATGGACGAAGCCCATAAGTCCCGTTATTCAGTACATCCTGGTGCAGATAAGATGTACCACGACTTGAAAACCACATACTGGTGGCCTGGCATGAAAGCCCACATAGCAGCCTATGTTGGCAAATGTTTGACCTGTGCAAGAGTCAAGATCGAGTATCAGAAACCAGCAGGCCTACTACAGCAACCCGAAATCCCGAAATGGAAATGGGAACAGATTTCCATGGATTTTGTTACAGGGCTACCTAGATCTCAACGCGGGAATGATACTATTTGGGTGATAGTAGATCGTTTGACTAAGTCTGCACACTTTCTGGCCATTAAGGAAACAGACAAGTTTTCTACCTTGGCAGAAATCTATTTAAAGGAAGTAGTCTCCAGGCACGGGGTGCCAACTTCTATTATTTCCGATCGAGACGCTCGTTTTACTTCCGAATTGTGGCAAGCTATGCACAAATCCTTTGGCTCACGTTTGGACATGAGCACCGCTTATCATCCGCAAACGGATGGGCAGTCTGAACGCACCATCCAAACCCTGGAAGACATGCTTAGAGCATGTGTGATCGATTTTGGCAAGAACTGGGAGAAGCATCTACCGTTGGTGGAATTCTCCTACAACAACAGCTACCACACTAGTATGTGCATAGACTATCGTGAGTTGAACAAGGTTACCATCAAGAATCGTTACCCTCTCCCTCGAATCGACGATTTGTTTGATCAACTGCAAGGATCGAGCTACTACTCTAAGATTGACCTGCGATCAGGCTACCATCAGTTAAGGGTCCGTAACGAAGACATCTCCAAAACTGCATTCAGAACTCGTTATGGTCATTATGAATTCCTCGTTATGCCCTTCGGAATGACCAACGCCCCTGCAGTGTTCATGGATCTTATGAACCGAGTATGCAAACCCTACCTCGACAAGTTCGTGATTGTGTTTATAGACGACATCTTGATCTACTCGAAAAGTCAGGAAGAGCATGAACAACACCTACGCCTTATCCTCGAACTCCTTCGCAATGAGCAACTGTATGCCAAGTTCTCGAAATGCGACTTCTGGCTTCGAGAAGTCCATTTCCTTGGGCACGTGGTTAACAAGGACGGAATCCACGTCGACCCTGCAAAGATCGACTCTATAAAGAATTGGCCTACCCCTAAGACTCCCACTGAAGTTCGCCAATTCTTAGGATTGGCAGGTTACTACCGCAGATTTATTCAGGGATTCTCTAAGATTGCACAACCTCTCACGACACTCACTCAGAAAGGCGTCACCTACAAGTGGAATGAAGCACAGGAATCTGCTTTTCAGAGGCTTAAGGATAACCTCTGCAGTGCTCCAATTCTCTCGTTACCTGAAGGAACGGACGACTTTGTGGTTTACTGTGATGCGTCTATTCATGGGCTCGGTTGCGTGTTGATGCAACGCGAGAAAGTCATTGCTTACGCATCCCGACAACTTAAGACACATGAAAGGAACTACACAACGCATGATTTGGAACTGGGAGCGGTAATATTTGCGCTTAAGATATGGAGACATTACCTGTACGGTACCAAGTGCACCATTTACACCGATCACAGGAGTCTCGAGCATATCTTCAAGCAGAAGGAGTTAAACATGCGACAACGTCGATGGGTCGAACTTCTGAATGATTATGAATGCGCCATCAAGTACCATCCGGGCAAGGCCAATGTCGTGGCAGACGCCCTCAGCCGAAAGGACACTATACCACGGCGCGTGCGAGCATTACAACTTACCATCCAGTCTAGTCTCCCTACCCAGATTCGAAATGCTCAGATTGAAGCTCTGAAACCGGAAAACATCAGGGCTGAGTCCCTGCGAGGATCAAGACAACAGCTAGAACAGAAAGAGGACGGCGCCTACTATGTGGCAGGGCGCATTTGGGTCCCACTTTACGGAGATCTACGAGAGCTTGTGATGGACGAAGCCCATAAGTCCCGTTATTCAGTACATCCTGGTGCAGATAAGATGTACCACGACTTGAAAACCACATACTGGTGGCCTGGCATGAAAGCCCACATAGCAGCCTATGTTGGCAAATGTTTGACCTGTGCAAGAGTCAAGATCGAGTATCAGAAACCAGCAGGCCTACTACAGCAACCCGAAATCCCGAAATGGAAATGGGAACAGATTTCCATGGATTTTGTTACAGGGCTACCTAGATCTCAACGCGGGAATGATACTATTTGGGTGATAGTAGATCGTTTGACTAAGTCTGCACACTTTCTGGCCATTAAGGAAACAGACAAGTTTTCTACCTTGGCAGAAATCTATTTAAAGGAAGTAGTCTCCAGGCACGGGGTGCCAACTTCTATTATTTCCGATCGAGACGCTCGTTTTACTTCCGAATTGTGGCAAGCTATGCACAAATCCTTTGGCTCACGTTTGGACATGAGCACCGCTTATCATCCGCAAACGGATGGGCAGTCTGAACGCACCATCCAAACCCTGGAAGACATGCTTAGAGCATGTGTGATCGATTTTGGCAAGAACTGGGAGAAGCATCTACCGTTGGTGGAATTCTCCTACAACAACAGCTACCACACTAGTATTCAGGCGGCACCTTTTGAGGCATTGTACGGTCGTAAATGCCGATCACCTCTTTGCTGGGCGGAAATAGGTGACAGTCAACTCACAGGCCCAGAACTAGTGGTAGACACAACAGAAAAGATTTCCCAGATCAGTCAACGCATGGCGGCAGCTCGTGACCGTCAGAAAAGCTACGCTGACAAGCGTAAGAGACCGTTAGAATTCCAGGTCGGGGACCGGGTTCTACTTAAAGTCTCACCCTGGAAGGGTGTGGTCCGTTTCGGTAAACGGGGCAAGCTGAATCCAAGATATGTTGGACCATTCGAAATTACCGAGAAGATCGGTAAGGTTGCTTATAGATTAAACCTGCCTGCAGAGCTGAGTGCAGTGCACAACGTTTTTCACGTATCTAACCTGAAGAAGTGTTTGTCAGATGAGACACTTGTAATTCCTTTTAAGGAACTGACGATTGATGAACAGCTACACTTTACTGAGGAACCGATTGAGATCATGGATCGAGAAATCAAAACCCTCAAACGTAGCCAGATACCCCTTGTGCGAGTTCGTTGGAACTCACGGCGCGGCCCAGAGTTTACCTGGGAGCGGGAGGACCAGATGAAGTCCAAGTATCCCCAGTTATTCCCAAACGAAAATCCCAGCACTAAAGCTACAACCGAATTTCGGGACGAAATTCCAAACTAACGGGGGGATGATGTGACACCCCGTTGAAACACGCTAGCTTGGCAGTGGCTGCTTCAACTTTCGGGACGAAAGTTCTTAAAACTTGGGGATAATGTGACACTCGAGGTTTTTCCGAACGATCACCTTGTAATATTTTGTGTATATATATATATTAGTAAATGAAAACGTGATTTTTACTTGATATGTGACGTATGTATGTATTATATATGTAAATATGAGAGCCGAAACCACGACCCGAGACCATGACTCGCAACCGGGCGGTTGCGAGTGGGTCACTCGGTTGCGAGTGGGCCTTTGGGCCGTAACCGGTTTGGGTCGAAACCCCCAAGCCCAACCCGAAACACCCTATGAATATATATCCCACCTCCTCCTCATTTCCTTCATTTGTTACACCAAACAAACACACACCTCTTCTATTTTCTCTCAACTAAAAACCCCAAGCCAACAACATCCAAACTCTTCCAAACTTTCGGTTCAAGCTCAAGGATCTCGGACAAGGAAACTCGGTCAAGACCAATTCGGACACTCCATCTTCTCGGTTCTCTTTTCTTTGTTTTCGGCTCCTCCTTTCATAACCGGTTAGTGTTATCTTTGTGTATCTTTTGTGTATAAGATTTATGTGGGTTAAATGAACTAGAAATATTATGCTTGGTTAGAAATACTATGCATGATTTTTAGGAAGATTGTGAAGTTTTGACTATGTGTGTTAAACCCTATGTATGATACTTGCTAACATGCTTAAATGGTTATGGAATAATGGTTTAAGGATGTTTAGGGCCAACCGAGTTATGTTAATGCCACTAAGTGTATGTTTTACTTGTTCTTGCATATTAATCTTGTTAGAAATAGGTGATTTTCGGTCCAAAATGTGTGATTATGTTGGCATGAAAACCCTAGAAAAACTATGAACTTGATGAACTTGTTGAAGATAGTTTGAAGATTTTAAAATGGTAATGTTTGATCTATTGTTGTATATGGTCAAAATTAGGAAAAGTGTTTGTAGAAACCCTATTGGCTGTTTCCAAATATGGGTCTGATTTCATATGTACAATTTGGACTGTCTTTTCTGCATCATCACGTGTATATGAAAGTGACAGATTACGACTCGCAACGACAGCATTCCGACTCGCAACGACAGCATTCCGACTCGCAATGACGGCATTACGACTCGAAACCACACGGTTGCGACTCGCAACCAAAGCATGACAAGTCGAAACCACGAGATTTCGACTCGAGACTACGACGGTTGCGACTCGCAACCAACACGTGACAACTCGAGACCACGATTGCGACTCGCAACCATAACGAGACAAGCCGAGACCACCTGGTTGCGACTCGAGACAAGCTGGTTGCGAGTGGGCTGTCCATTTTGGTTATTGGGCCATTCTGTGTTAACTTGGACTATCTGTTAAATGGACTATGTGATGCGGTTGACTGTTTAATTGTTTAGGCCGGCCCAATAACCCAATGACTGTTTACTTATATGCTTGATACGTGCCTATATGTGTTTTACGTGAATGCTTGTGCACCGAACCTGACCTATACCGGTAACCATGTTAGGACGTGGTGACCAACGTGATTGACAAGTAACCTAAACCTACCGAGCAACCCAAGGTGAGTTCACAACTTAAAAGCATGCGTCCCGGTGGTTTGGGACACGAGACTAACAACCCTATCCCCTGGTAAAAGGGGATACCATTTACATACTTTCCCTGGTTATTGGGAACACAAAACTTACTTTTCCTTCCCGGGTATTGGGAAACCTTTTGGTTAATTACTGTTTATACGGATTGCAACTAACGGCACTAAACGAAACTCTATCACTCAAGTCCCTACTACAAATACCGATTAGTCGCCGGGTTAGGCGAGCGGGTTATTAGTTGATAGCGCTATTTAGGTGTTTACCAGCCTCACACCGTGCCCTGGTTTGGGACGGTCGTGAACTAATGTACTCAGAAATCCGTCAATGATGATAGAACATTGACATCGGGGCATCCTGCGGATACGCAACGGTTACCTAGTGTTCGGTATTGGAAAAACAGTTTAGTCGCTAACTTTTGGGGTAGCTCCCCAGGGCATGTATAAACGGATAAATTAACCGGTGAAACAAAGTTTTTGGTAATTAAAACTGGACAACTAGTGAACTCACTCAGCATTATTGTTGACCCCTTACTGCATGCTTTGCAGGTAACCAGTGACGAAGGAGCTTGCAGCTTGGGAACGTGTAGTGTCTGTTCACCCTTGTGTTGGGTGATACCTTATTTTGAAACATGAACGTGTTTAACTACTACTTTATTTATGCTTCCGCTACTTAGTACTGTTTTGAACCAAAACTTAAAACTCTGAACTTAATATTTGCTAAGCTTATGATTAGTAAGTATTACTTTTGTTATCAACTTAAGTATTCAGTATAATTGGTGGCTGGATCCTGGTCGGTCACGCCCCCGAAGCGGGTGTTATCCGCAGGTGGATTTTGGGGGTGTGACATTTTGGTTTTTATATGATACGTATATTAATTACTTATGTCTATACAATTTTATCACAAACTTTATAGTTTTAAACTTTTAGTTATTACAATTTATATTATCTGACCTATGTTTGGACTATTAGTTTGTGTTCCCATTATTGAATTGCCCGTTATCCTAATATCAAGTTATATTAAATTTTTACAGTGTATGATTAGAATAGAAAAACAATGTTTAAAAAGATTGATCCAAATAAACCATAAAGAAATAAATTTTACAATATTAATCCATATTACATATAGAAAACATTTGTTAATAACTGATGTTAACATCATAGTTATCATAGTTAGTAAATATAAATAAACATATTAAGATATTTTACCATGTCTGTTTATTACTTTTTATTATAAACCTAAATATTTTGAGTTAGATTATACATTAATTAATAAAAATGTAAATCGGAAAAGTGATTCATATATCTGTCTTCTTCATACTGTTCGCTTTTATCTATATAAGGTTAATATAAAATATAAAATGTTTACCTCATTTTACAATTTCAACGTTAAAAAATTATTAATTTTGACTGATTTTGTATTGTATGCACCATAAATTATTTGAACATATTCTTTTTAATAGAAGATTTGTTTGAGTTGTTGTTTTTTTTCTTATTTTTAATTTTAATTTTAGCCTGTATCTGTTTTTCATTGAAGATCTGTTGCATGGTTGATAATTAACATTACTGTTGATTTTCAGTATAGAATCTGATGTCTAATTCGCATTCAAACATGTTTTTGTAGGTTTATAGTATTCCTGTGCCATCTACATTGATGTATACATTAAGGTATATGCTTTTTTACTAACGTATTGTATTATAATATCCCTGTGACTTATTCAGTAAGGTATATTTCCAATTCAAACATGTTTTGTTAAGAAGAAACGTTCAGTTGAATAAAAAATCAGTCAATGTGATTTGCTTGGAACATAGAGGCGTCGTTGATATTGCCAAGGAGTCTCAGGAAATGTTAAGTTATATAATTTTCTTACACTCCTTAGCAATGTCAACGACTCCTAAAAAAAGTTCATTCGAATCTCTCTGACTGATAGCTTCATCGACAGATTGTTTCTTTTTCTCATCACAGATTTCCTATATATTCCTTTCAATACTTAACCGCCCTGTTTTCATTATATATGGAAAATTGTTTATAATTTAATGTTTCAAACGTTAACTTGAGAAGCGTTCTCTTTTTTTTGTTCATCATCAGACATCCAAATACAAGCATCGGTAAGTATATTGCACCTCTCTTTCACATTTGTATATTTTATTATATATAACCACAATTATAGTTATTTGCTTTTTATGTTCTATTTAAATGATTCGATTATACATTAATAACAAAAACTGTACATCGGAAAAGTGATTCATATAAATGTCTGCTTCATACTGTTCAATCATATCTATATATCTATATATCTATATATCTATATCTATATATCTATATATCTTTATATATCTATATATATATATATACTGAATACAATAAGTAAAATAGGTTTATTTATTTTTAGAAACAATATGTAATTTTTAGGAATGGTGATTACTGTATTATTTACTTATATAACAACCGTAAATTTTGTTTATGTTACTAATGATACACGTAAAATATTCATTTATTTTTGGAAAGAAGTTTCAAATTGATTTTATCAATAATAATTCGTTATTATATTTTTTTAAAGAATATTCAAAGTCATACTATCCATATTCAGTTTTTTAGTATTTTTTTGGTATTGATTTAGAAGATGTTGTTGATTGGATCTTGATTGCTGTTTGCTGATGCTGATATTGAGTCTTGATGCTTGATTATTCAAAATTTATCATTTTTATTATAATAATTGATTGTTTCCTTATATACCTTTTCATTTTGGTACTATAAATATTATTTCAAAACTTCATCCATTTCCGCATTGTGTCATTCATATTACTGCATTATTTGGTTACGTTCTAATTTTTCATCGTACAATTTTTATAGAACCATATTATAAACTTCTTTGACTTCTTTGATTTAAAAGATTTCTTATAAACTATTTCTGTATTTCGAAAATTGTTATGCATTTTGTTTATTTTACTTAGATTCATATTCTTTAGTTATCTTGATTCGTATATTGAAATACGTTTTATTTCGTCTGACAGATATAATGGAGAACCATAACATTACTATGTTCAGAGCTGTTGATGCCTTTCAAGAGCGGTTTTCTGTCAAGGTTAGGGTGATCAGGGTTTGGGAACACCCTGAAAGGAGGAATCCCAGTCAGTTATACTCATTTGACATGATTCTAATGGACGAAGAGGTATATTTATTTTATTTTTATCAAATTTTAAATATATATATGAATTTTTTTTTTAAATTTATACTTTATTAAGTATAATTTTCATACGTTATACAGGGGACAAAGATGGAGGCAACATGCTTGAATAGAGTTTTACCACAATTTCGCCCGTCATTAGTTGAAAAGAAATGTTTGATTATCAGGAATCCAACTATAGGTTTTAATAACTCTACGTACAGGTATGTTGACAATCAAAATAGGCTATGTTTCCAGGGGACAACCGAAGTTATTCCATGTGAGGATATTGGTGGATCACCGTATGGTTTTGATTTCTTGAGTTTTACGGACCTCTTGAACAGTAATGGTATTTCAAACTCTACAGTAGGTATGTATGTTATAGTATTTTTTAAAAAGATGTTACTCTTTTTTTAATTAATATTTTTTATTTTCATTGTGTGGCGTCTTCTTATTGATCTATTTTTTATTGTTGTAGATGTTATTGGTTATTTGGTTTGATCATTTCCTAAAGAGACTGTAACTAACAAATTAACTGGAAAGCAGGCTGTTAAGGTTACTATAGAGATATCTGATCTGGAGTAAGCAATTAACCCTTATCTTAAAATCCAGTATACATATTATTGTTACAATTAATATGTTTGTATATTTTTACCATACTTATATAATGAAACTTATCCAACTTTATTTATACCATTTTTTTATGAATTTGATTAATTACTTAGGGGTCGGACGGTATTTCTTACTCTGTGGGATCAATACTGTGATAAAGTTTTGTCGTTTTTTGAGAGTATCAAGGGAAAAAATATTCATGCAATCATTATATTGCAGTTTGGCAAGGTCAAGTGGTGGAATGGTTTGTTTTCTTTCTTTAATAACTTTTTTTTATTAAAATCTTACTTATTTTATATATTTATTATTTCTAACATTCAACTGTTTATTTATAGGGGTTGCGTATGTTAACAATTCATACACCGTTAGTCGTCTTTTTTGCAATCATGATTGTCCTGAAGTCGATGAGTTCAGAAACCGGTATGAAAAAAAAAAATTGTACACATTATTTCTTATCTATCTTATCTATTGAATTAATTGAATTAATATCCATATTATGATGAATGTATAACTTATAAAAATATACATTTTTATTTTTTCTATTCAACAGTTTGTTTGAAAATTCTATTGAAGTCAGTGAATCCACGAGCCTTGGTTCCATGGCAAAATTTGTTGAAGAGGAAATCTTGCAAAGCAAAGA